>NC_058133.1:135598402-135606951 GCF_016433145.1 Gracilinanus agilis
CAGGGGGGGGGGAAGGGGGGGATTGGTGGGGAGGGTGAATGAGGCAGAGCAGAATCAAGAGAGAACTTTATCATTTTAATTTTTTTTCTCCAATTTTGGATGAATTTCCCAGAATACAGAGCTCAACTGGATCCATCCAAGATTTTCGTATTATCTATCAGGCTAAAATAAGTCAGAGCACCGTTTTTAGGGTCTAGAACAGGGCTGCATTGTGTCATTTGTGACCTCACTCACCAATTCTTCTCTTCTCTCCTCTCCCCCAGGCATATCCAGAGAAGGCTCTTTGCAGGGCTGGAGTTAAGGGGTATGGAGTAAGGTAGGGAAGAGAAGGCCTAGCCAGTCCTGGCTGGCAACTCCCACATTCCAGAGACAGAGAGGCTGGAGAAAAGACTATTTTTTCTCTTTCTGCTTCACCTTTAATCACAAAGATAGACAGACAGACAGATGGACAGACCAACATTAATTAAGCACTTACTATATGCCAGGCAGGAGGCAGCTAGATGGCTCAGGAGACAGAGTGCTGGGCCTAGAATCAGGAAAATCTGATTGGAAATCCAATTTCGGACCCTTATGAGCTATGTGACCCTAGACATTTCTCTTAACTTCTCTTTGCCTTAATTCACTGGAGAAGAAAATGGCAGACAACTCCAGGAGCTTCACCAAGAAAACTCCATGGATGGGATGGTCCCCCAGGTCAGGCAGAGTCAGACACCGATGATTAAACAATAAATACGTCTGGCAAGGTGCTGAGCCCAGAGAATAAAGTACAAGAAAAAGAAAGCATCCATCCTCAAGAAGTTTACATTTGAATGAGGAAATAATTACACAGAAAGTGGGAAGTAGGGAGTGTACGTGGGTTAGGAGGCTGAGGGGATGGATTTGAAGTGAGCATGAGCATAACATCCCCAAAGGGAGGATCCAGGAAGGAGCTCTGCAGTCTGAAGGAGAGGCCACCAAGGCGCAGGGGGTGGGGGGATGCTCCAGGTGCCTGGGGTGGAGGCAGAGAAGTCATCCAGCGATTACTGAATGGACTGGGTTGTGTGTCATTTGAAATTGTTGTAAGCCCTGGAAGACTACAATTCCCAGGACTCTCTGCTACAACTTCCCCTGACATGTCCCACTTCCTTTGTGGGAGATGTCAGAGAAAGTATAAAAGGGAAAGTTTGGCACCTTTTCTCTCTCCCAGGAAGCTCTGCTCTCTGACCCTGGAGGCAGCACTCTCTACCCTGAGATCCAGATCTCTCTTGGCGCCTTTTCCCCTTTCTTCCTACCTCCTAGTTTTCCCTAGACCTTCCCTTTTCTAATTAAAATAAAGCCTGGCTATTCTAACCCTAACGTTGCTCTCTGATCATTCACTGGAGGGCTCTGGTCAAGCCGGGGCTGCTCTACCTTCCTTTCCCTTCCTCTACCTTCCTCTCTCCTTCCTCCCATTCCTCCAATCCATCCTTCCCTTCCTCCCTTCCTCTCTTCACTTTCAATACACAGCTGGAAGACGAGTACAAATGTTATGCTTACAAGTATATGGATTGCTGTCCCCAGAAGAAAGTTAGTTCTGGGGGGCAGGAATAAGTTAATGTGAGTTTTCGTGTACTCAATGTGTCCCTCAGTACCTAGCAAGAAGCGGGCGCTTAAACATGCTTGTTGAATGAAATCCCATTGAAGTGACTTCATCTCTAGATCTCATTTTAGGGGGAGCAGGTCTGAAGGACCTCGAAGGGGCTTTCCAACTCCAAACTTTATTAGGATCTATGATAAACAATGACGATGAATTCTCTCTTCCCAAGTCCCTTATCTTCTATCGGTATCTGTCTTTGTCTTATGCCAATTTCCCGTCTCTCGGAGGCCTCAAGCCTCTGACCTCCCTAAAGGAAGGCACTAGGCAGAGTCTGGGACTCCACCCTCAATGCCACAACACAGGCTCATCGGTGAGTGCTCCAGGAAGGGGGGATCTACTACCCCTCGGACATATCTGGGGAACCCTATATTCCCGGGGCTGAGATCTTTGTAGAATTGTTTCTGAGAAGGCCAAGCTCCTTCCTTAGCCCCGACATGACTCTCTGTGATCCTAGTTAAATCCAGCGGCCCTCTTGGACCCCAGATTCTGTAGCTTTTCAAGGAGGAAGGGGACCACTACCAGGCAATAATGGGAGATGAGTTCTGAAGCTGGCGTTTTCAGTGCAAGCCCAAGTCAGCAACATGACCTAGTGGGGAAAAAACCATCTAGATTATTGGAAGAGAACTAGGCTCCAGGCCAGGTTCTGCCACTCATTAGCTGCGTGGTTTGGGGCAGGTAACAAACTCTCTGGGCCTGTTTCTTCATCTGCAAAAATGGGGATAGTAAAACCTGCCCCTTCTTGCTCTCTCCTTCCCCCATGATTGTTCTGGAGTCCCAGTGAGTGAGTCGTGCCCAGAGATCCAAGGAGTAGGATGCGATGATTATAAGGGAAGTGTTTTTCCTTTTGAAGGTCTCAAAGCCTTCCACTGGCATATCTGGTAGGCAGGGACGGAGTTAGGCTGATTCCAAAGACATTTCGGTGCAATGTAGAGAGAAGGCAGGAGGTAGAGAGAATCTTTCTCTAGTCCCACACCCTGGTGATACCAATCAAATGAATGAATGAAAAACCATTCGTTAAGTCATACTATGTGCCAAGTACTATGCTAAGCATTGGGCATATGAGTGAGACAATCCCTTCCCTCAAGAAACTTGTATTCTAATATGTAAAGAAAAAATATATATATATATGTATATATATATGGCAATGGTAACCAAGGAGAATGGTAAACAATGGGCATTTATGTGGCTTAGTCCATAAGAGTCCCTGGAGTCAGAAGGACCTAAATTCAAATCCAGCCTCAGACATTTATACTTCTGTGACCCTGAGCAAGTTGTTTACCCTGTTTATCTCGGTTTTCTCATCTGTTTTTAATTTAATTTTTTAATTTTAATAACAAATTTCCACATAAGTTTTCCAAAGTTATATGATCTAAATTGTATCCCTCCTTTCTTCCCTCCTCTGTCCTGAGGCTGGCAAGAAAATTCAATCTGGGTTACATGTATATTATCACATAGAATGTATTTTCATATTATTCATCTTTTATAAGTGATTAATCTTATAAAAACCAAAATCTCAAAATGTATAACCAAATAAATGATAAATCATATGTTTTCATCTACATTCCTATACCAACTTTCTTTTTCTTTTTCCTTTTTAAACCCTTACCTTCTGTCTTGGAGTCAATACTGTGTATTGGATCCAAGGCAGAAGAATGGTAATGGCTAGGCAGTGGGGGTTAAGTGACTTGCCCAGGGTCACACAGCTAGGAAGCATCTGAGGTCAGATTTGAACCTAGGACCTCCCTTTCTAGGCCTGGCTCTCAATCCACTGAGCTACTATAAAAGTGAAATTTGGAAAATGCCATCTAAAAGTGTATATATTTCTATGGACATGGGAAATGTATCAAAACTACATTTCCCGTGATCCAACATGGTCCAACTGGTTTCCGTTTCCGGGTTTTGGGGCTTGGGAAGGCTTACGTCTTGACCCAGGGAAGAGCTTAAATCTCCTGGGTTAGGAGGGAGTGGTCTTTTTGCCAGTAGGCTCTTGGCCAGCAGACTGGAGACAGTAATGGAGGCGGCACTTTTGAATGCTTACAAGCGCATGGTCTAATGATTTAATCTATCAGCATGGCTTTAATTAAATTACTAATATATATATTTATAGCAGCCTTTATCATTTTTCATATTTATACTACCCAGCTGCCCCCCAACAGTTCTTTCTTTGGAGGTGAATAGCATCTTTTTCATAAGTCCCTCAGAATTGTCCTGGGTCATTGTGTTGCTGTTAGTAGCAAAGTCTGTCATATTTGATCATTCCACAATATTGCTGTTACTATGTATAGTGTTTTCCCCATTCTGCTTATTTCATTCTGAATCAGTTCATGTAGATCTTTCCAGTTCTTTCTGAAATCATCCTGTTCATCAGTCCTTTTAGCACAATAGTATTCAATCCCCATCTTATCCCACAATTTGTTCAGGGATTCCCCATTGAGTCACATCCCTTTAGTTTCTAATTCTTTGCCACCACCAAAAGAGCAGCTATAAATATTTTTTTACAAACAAGTCCTTTCCCATTCTTTTTTATTTCTCTTTGGGATGTATAGTAGTGGTATTACTGGATCAAAGGATATGCATTCTTTTATAGTCCTTTGGGCATAATTCCAAATTGCCTTCCAGAAAGGTTGGATCAGTTCACAACTCCACCAACAATTAGTGTCCCAATTTTGCCACATTCCCTCCAACACTTATCATTTTCTTTTACTGTCATATTGACCAATCTGATAGGTGTGGGGTGGAACCTCAGAGTTATTTTAATTTGCATTTTTCTAATCAAGAGGGATTTAGAACATTTTAAATATCATTATCCATACCTTTGATTTCTTCGTCTGAAAACTGCCTATTCATATCCTTTGACCATTTATCAATTGGGGAATGACTTGGATTCTCATAAATTTGACTTAGTTCTTTATATATTTAAGAAATTAAACCCTTATTAGAGAACTTTGTTATAAAAATTCTCTCCGGCTTGTTGTTTCCCTTCTAATCTTGGTTTTATTGATTTTGTTTATATAAAACCTTTTTAATTTAATATAATCAAAATGATTCATTTTACATCTTATAATGTTTACTATCTCTTGTTTGGTCATAAATTCTTCCCTTCTCCATAGATCTGACGGGTAAACTATTCTATGTTCCTCCAATTTACTTATAATATCACTCTTTAAATTTAAATCATATGTCCATTTTGATCTTATCTTGGGACAGGGTGTGGGATATTGATCTAAACCTAATTTTTGCCATACTGTTCTCCAATTTTCCCAGCAATTTTTTTTTCAAAGAGTGAATTTTGGTTTCTTCATCTGTAAAATGTGCTGGCAAAGGAGAAAAATCAAACTAATCCAGTGTCTTTGCCAAGAAAACTCCAAATAGGTCAGGAAGAATTGGACAGGACTGAAAACCACTGAATAACAACAACAACAACAAACCAGGGAAAGTTTTTTTGGTTTTTTTTTTTTTTTTTTGTGATCTCTCCCATAAGGGAATTTAGAAGGGCATGGTCAGATCTATGGATAAGGAAAGAATTTAAGACCAAATAAGAGTTAGAGAGTATAATAGGATATAAAATGGATAATTCTGATTATATTAAATATAAAAGGTTCAAGCCAAATGCAACCAAGATTAGAAGAAAAGCAGAAAGCTGGAGGGAAATCTACTGCAAGTATCTGATAAAGTATTTCATTTCTTAAATGTATAAAGAACTGAGTCAAATTTATAAAAATATGTCATTTTCCAACTGATAAAAGGTCAAAGGATATGAACAAGCTATTTTTTTGTTTGTTTGTTTTAAACTCTTATCTTCTGTCTTTAAAAAAAAAAAACCAACAACCTTACTTTCTCTCTTGGAATGGAATTGATAGGTTTTAAGGTAGAAGGATTAGGTAACTGAGGTTAAATGACCTGCCCAGGATCTTTGACTAGATTTGAAATCAGGTCCTCCTGACTCCAGGCCTGGTGCTCTATCTACTGTGCTACCTACCTGCCCCAAACAGGTAGTTTTCAAATGAAGAAATCAAAGCTATCTCTAGTCACATGAAAAAATGTTCTAAATCACTCTTGATTGCAAAAATACACTACTCTTGAGATACCACCTCACACACCTATCAGATTGGCCAATATGATAGAAAAGGAAAATAATGAATGTTAGAGGAGATGTAGTAAAATGGGGGCACCAATGCATTGTCGGTGGAATTGTGACCTAATCCAACCATTCTGGAGAACAATTTGGAATAATGTCCAAAGGGCTATTAAACTGTGCATACCTTTTGATCTAGCAATACCACTACCAGGTCCATATCCTAAAGAGATTTTTTTTTTAAGTAAGTGGGAAGCAGAGGGACTTATTTGTACAAAAATATAGCAACAATTTTTGTGATTGCAAAGTTGGGGAATGGTTGAACAAGTTGTGGTAGATGATTGTGATGGAATACTATTGTGTTATAAGAAATGTTGAGCAGGCTGATTTCAGAAAAACCTAGAAAAGACTTATATGAACAGCAATACACTAATCCAAGCCCATCCCAAAGACTCAAGATAAAAAATGCCATCTGCTCTCAGAGAAAGAACTAATGGAGTTTGAATGGAAACCAAACATACTAGATTTCACTTTCTTCTTTTTTGTTATTTGTGATCTCTCCCACAAAATGACTAACACGGAAAAATGTTTTACATGATTGCACATGTGAAATCTATATCAGATTGCTTACTATCTCAGGGAGGAGGAGGAGGCGGGGAATTTTTGGAATTCAAAATTTAAAAAATGTTAAAAATTGTTTTTACATATAATTGGGGAAAAAATAAAATGTTATTTTTTTTAAAAACTGGTCGTAAAATCACTGGCCAAACCATTTCTCCATTATACAGATGGAGAAAATATACATTATACAGAGATAAAAGGGGAACTGTCTCAAGAAATGCCACAAATAAGTCAACAGAGCAAAGAATCCATGGTGGTCTCCTGATCACTACTTTGGAAGTCTTGAGCCTGGACCATGTTGAAGGAATCTCATTTGAGTTGGCCAATGAGCCCACCCCCACCCTATTTAAAGTCAATACTGGGCTCCTAGCCCTGATACATGCATAAGTTGGAAACATGTCATGGTTTTTCATTAGATGTGAACATGGCCAGTCTCTTGCCTAGCCCACAATGCAGGTTCCCCTCTATGTAGGTGTCTAACCTTGGACTGAACTTTAACTGAAAATAAACATTGATTAAGTGTCACCTATATTCCAATAACTGTGCTAAGTGCTGGGGATACAGATAGGAAAAAAAGAAAGATGAGTCCAGCCTTAAGGAACTTACAATCTAATGGGAGAAACGGGCAGAAGTTGCAAGGTAGATTTAGATGATTTTAGAAATAATTTCCAATGAATTAGAATCAGTGGTTTAGAGCTAAGAGGACTGCAAAGGCCATCAAATCCAATGGTGTCAAACTGAACTAGAAATGGGTTTCTAAGACTTGCATTTTTATTTATTTTGTTAAACATTGCCCAATTACAATTTCATCTGGATCAGAAATTTGAAGGTGGTCAGGTTATGAGTTTGTCCCCCTTCTGAATCTAGTCCAATCCTCTCATTCTATAGAGGAGGAAAATGAGAATCAAGAATGATAAGTGATTTGTCCCCAAGGTCACACCCAATGTTTTAGAACCCCATTCTTCATGTTACACCCATGTGACAGACAGGATGAGTCCCTCACAAACTTCAGTTCATATTGTAGAAGTTCTCTAGTCCAGTTGTTTGCAATATTTTTTTGTTCTGTGAACTCCTTTCAACCAAGAAAAAAATGTGTCATGAACCCCCAGGATAATTTATTATACTACTCATAATATTCTTTTAGATTTATTCATTAATTGCTTACAATAACTCTAATGACAACTTTTGCTCCAAAAAGTTCCAAAATAAAATTTACATTATATAATTATCATATTTTATTCTAGCTGTAATTATGGAAACTAAAAGCACAAAAGTCGAATTATAAAATAATTACAAATATTTTACGTGGGACATTATGTATAATGTATGTATATTATATATAACAATATATAATAAAGAATTAAAAGAAGCAATCTAGCAAGACCTCATATGCTTACTCTTATTCTTGTAAGACTTTGTATTAAATTTCTTTTTATAATAAATTTATATGTATTTAATATATTATATTTAAATATAATATTTATAATAATAAAATTTAAAATATAGATAGTTCTTGTGAAATAAGTTATAATTAGAAGATATTTAACATAATATAATAATTATATATAAACTTAATTTTTATGCTGGACTTTTTTCTTTCAACAAAAGTTTGCAATACATGGCTTAACATCAGACAAACGCAAACTTAAATTTAGTTTCATATCAAAATTCACTATGTATTTTGATTTAAGATGAGAATAAAGAGAAATGCTTACCAACACAAAATTCATACTAGAAAAAAACACAGGAGAATTTTACAAGTACCCTGGCTAAGAGATAGAAATCTTTTTTTTTTTTTTAACCACTCTAACTAATCCACAAAAATAAATGGTTAGTTACAATGTAAAATATTTACTTTTTGTACTTAAATATAAACATACTTTAAAATATAATACTTAAAATGTAAATGTACTTAAAATTAAATTGCACATATTGCTTCATTTTTTTAAACCCTTACCTTCCATCCTAGAGTGAATACTGTGTATTGGTTTCAAGGCAGAAGAATGGTAAGGACTAGGAAATGAAAGTTAAGTGACTTGCCCAGGGTCACACAGTAAGGAAGTATCAGAAGTCAAATTTGAACCTAAGACTTCTTGCCTCTAGGCATGGCTCTTAATCCATTGAGCTACCTAGCTGCCCTTAATGTTTCATTTTAAACAAAGATTATATATAAATTGACCTTTGTGAGGCAAGTATCTCTTCAGACATGATTTTATACTCTTCTACCACTAGCACAAA
>NC_058133.1:135608421-135647435 GCF_016433145.1 Gracilinanus agilis
AGGACTGCAAAGGCCATCAAATCCAATGGTGTCAAACTGAACTAGAAATGGGTTTCTAAGACTTGCATTTTTATTTATTTTGTTAAACATTGCCCAATTACAATTTCATCTGGATCAGAAATTTGAAGGTGGTCAGGTTATGAGTTTGTCCCCCTTCTGAATCTAGTCCAATCCTCTCATTCTATAGAGGAGGAAAATGAGAATCAAGAATGATAAGTGATTTGTCCCCAAGGTCACACCCAATGTTTTAGAACCCCATTCTTCATGTTACACCCATGTGACAGACAGGATGAGTCCCTCACAAACTTCAGTTCATATTGTAGAAGTTCTCTAGTCCAGTTGTTTGCAATATTTTTTTGTTCTGTGAACTCCTTTCAACCAAGAAAAAAATGTGTCATGAACCCCCAGGATAATTTATTATACTACTCATAATATTCTTTTAGATTTATTCATTAATTGCTTACAATAACTCTAATGACAACTTTTGCTCCAAAAAGTTCCAAAATAAAATTTACATTATATAATTATCATATTTTATTCTAGCTGTAATTATGGAAACTAAAAGCACAAAAGTCGAATTATAAAATAATTACAAATATTTTACGTGGGACATTATGTATAATGTATGTATATTATATATAACAATATATAATAAAGAATTAAAAGAAGCAATCTAGCAAGACCTCATATGCTTACTCTTATTCTTGTAAGACTTTGTATTAAATTTCTTTTTATAATAAATTTATATGTATTTAATATATTATATTTAAATATAATATTTATAATAATAAAATTTAAAATATAGATAGTTCTTGTGAAATAAGTTATAATTAGAAGATATTTAACATAATATAATAATTATATATAAACTTAATTTTTATGCTGGACTTTTTTCTTTCAACAAAAGTTTGCAATACATGGCTTAACATCAGACAAACGCAAACTTAAATTTAGTTTCATATCAAAATTCACTATGTATTTTGATTTAAGATGAGAATAAAGAGAAATGCTTACCAACACAAAATTCATACTAGAAAAAAACACAGGAGAATTTTACAAGTACCCTGGCTAAGAGATAGAAATCTTTTTTTTTTTTTTAACCACTCTAACTAATCCACAAAAATAAATGGTTAGTTACAATGTAAAATATTTACTTTTTGTACTTAAATATAAACATACTTTAAAATATAATACTTAAAATGTAAATGTACTTAAAATTAAATTGCACATATTGCTTCATTTTTTTAAACCCTTACCTTCCATCCTAGAGTGAATACTGTGTATTGGTTTCAAGGCAGAAGAATGGTAAGGACTAGGAAATGAAAGTTAAGTGACTTGCCCAGGGTCACACAGTAAGGAAGTATCAGAAGTCAAATTTGAACCTAAGACTTCTTGCCTCTAGGCATGGCTCTTAATCCATTGAGCTACCTAGCTGCCCTTAATGTTTCATTTTAAACAAAGATTATATATAAATTGACCTTTGTGAGGCAAGTATCTCTTCAGACATGATTTTATACTCTTCTACCACTAGCACAAAGGCTATAACTCTTAGAGAAACTCTTTTGGACAACTGAGTAGTGTCCAATCATATATATATATATGTATATATGTATATATGTACATGTATGTATATATGTATATAAATGAATTATCAGCAGAGGATAGATTTAAATCAGAAAAGAGCCAGAATATTGCAATGAAAGGCAATATAAGGGATTTTTCTGCAGAATGTTTGCAATGGTCAGTGATGTTTTCAAGATGACTGGCAATCTATATAATGTGCATGTTTAGAGAACATGGAATTTAAGCAGCTTGACATTTGTACTAGAAGAATGCAAATGTTAAATGGAAATATAATATCTTGATCACATGATTATACAGCTGATATGGTACAGTTACAGGTAACAGAGGGAAATGAGGGAGCTACTCTGTACAGAATATAGAATGTAAATTAGGGCATGTGCCTATGTCTGACCATTTGTTGAGAACTGTTCTGCCATCAAATGTCAAAAACCTTGTGGTGGTTTGGAAACAATTTGATGATAGATTGAGAAATTACAAGAACATGTTGAATTTAGTCAGAAGTGGTGAGAGCTGTTATCAAGAAGTAAATAAGGTAATCTGAGTGGGTCTCAAACGCAATTTGGGTGTGAGGAAGGATAATGGGGGTATAGAGGATATAAGGTGATTGGAGGAGGAATGAAGGTATGGGAAGGTATGTAGGAGATAAAGGAAATGGGCTATGTAGGCGAGGGCAACTCAAACAGGTTTATTCCCAGGGGCTTGAGACAAAGGATACAGGGAGGAAACTAGGGCCTGTAAGAAATGTTTAGGTTTGGCTGGAGGGTTTCTCTTGTTAGTTTCTAAAGTCTCTTGAGGGAGGAGTCGAGAGGGCCCCTCCCTGCCAGTCAAACTGATGGCTGGAGGAAGTCTCTGGGAGGTACTTCCTGCCAAGATGGATGCCTCCAGCTCCCCTCAAGGAAATAGAAGAAAAATGATTCCTTCTCCTTGAGCCCTCGTCTTAATTTTTGACACAATGATTCACCAGAGGGTTTGAATAGGTAACAAGGGGATTTATTAATACCAGGGTCAGTCAGAAGGGGGGAGGGGTTCAGGGTTTTCTAACTGCTGCTAGGGAGAGGGTGATGGTGGGGGATGGGTCGCGGAGAGGTTTAGACAGAGAGAGTCCGGCTCTCCCAGTCAGGAAGATTTGACTGCCTTTTAAGTAAAGTCTTTATCAAATCATTAAAACTAGGGGTAACTTATTTGAGGATATTCTACTAGCCTATAGAAACTAAACCCACAATGTCTAATCACCAGGCCCTCCCTTCCACCAGGATCCAAAGGAAATTCAGGGAAGGGGAGGGATGAAGGTGGGAGATCAAGGAGAGGTCCAGAGAAAAGAGGTCCAAATTTCCCCAAGACAAAATAAGCACAGGCCAAGGCCGAAGCAATTAGGCCAAAGCCAACAGGTTAAGCCAAAGCAAAAGCCTCCAGCCACAGCGAAAGCCAGAAGGCAAAAGCCCCGTCAGTTGGAACTTCACTTCTATTTATAGTTTCAAGTTCCAACTGACTTTCTGAAGATTCTAAGAAGTTTAACTGACTTTTTGTGACCGTTAGAAATTACAAAAGCAAAAAGTTTCTGTTAGCCACCTTGCATTACAGAGTTTGATGCAATTGTTGGATGAAATCATTGCAACCAAAATCATTGTGTGTATTGTCACAATAATTTCAAGTAGTTTCAGAAACAAACACAATGCACCGGACATGCACATGCTTATTATCACAAAGGAAAAATATATTTGTAACATGTGGGCAATTATTTACTACTTAAGGAACCATAAAAGAATTTTCAAAATGCATCCCTCAAGAGAGAGCATCCAAAAGGTTCCTGTATCTCTAAGTGGGAATTGTTACACTGGTCGATCACCAGCTTTAGTTCATTGTGTCCCAACCTAAGCAGAAATTTAGAACAAAGCTGATGAGCTCCATATTAGAATCAAGAAAGCCAAATGATGCCTAGTATCAGAAAGTTCAAGAAAAGGGAAACTCTAGAGTGGATAGTGGAGAAATCAAAGCATTTTAGAGCTCAGGTAAATATCTACTATTCCAAATTCTTCAAATTAGAGAAGGAGAAAATCAAAGAGAAGTTAAGTAATTTGCCCAAGAACTCACAGCTATTTAGCCATGAAATCTAATGATGGTCCTACCACATTACAGCTAACAAATCTATAGTTCTCTTCCAACTCAGACATGGCAAACCACTGCCAAGAATACTCTCAATGGTGTCACAAAGAGTCAGACATGACTGAACAACCACCACGACAGAAAGGCCCTATTTATTTCTCCATAAAGTATGGCATTATTAAAAGAGATCATAGAAATGGGGAAAGGACCTATCTAAATAAAAGTATTTATAGTAGTACTTCGTGTTATACCAAAGAACTAGAAATAAAATGGGTGCCTACTCATTAAAGATGGACAGCTAAGGGGCAGCTGGGTAGCTCAGTGGAGTGAGAGTCAGGCCTAGAAATGGGAGGTCCTAGGTTCAAACCCAGCCTCAGCCACTTCCCCGCTGTGTGACCCTGGGCAAGTCACTTGACCCCCATTGCCCACCCTTACCAATCTTCCACCTATGAGACAATACACCGAAGTACAAGGGTTAAAAAAAAAAAAAAAAAAGATGGACAGCTAAGTGGCATTGTGTATATCAGTGATTCCCCAAGTGGGTGCCACTGCCCCCTGGTGGGTGCTGCAGCGATCCAGGGGGGGCCATGATGGCCACAGGTGCATTTATCTTTCCTATTAATTGCTATTAAAATTTAAAAAAAATTAATTTCCAGGGGGCTAAGTAATATTTTTTCTGGAAAGGGGGTGGTAGGCCAAAAAAGTTTGGGAACCACTGGTGTATATCATGCTGGGCTTAGAGCCAGGAAGACTCCTCTTCCTGCATTCAAATCTGGCCTCAAACGCTTACTAGTTGTGTAAATCACTTAATCCTGTTTGCCTTAGTTTCTTCATTTGCAAAATAAGCTGGAGAAGGAAATGACAAACTACTCCAGTATCTCTGCCAAGAAAACCCCATCAAGGTCATGAGAAGCTGGACACAGCTGAAAACAACTGAACAACAACCAATTGGAGAATGGCTAAACAAATCACAATTTATGAGTTTGTAGGTAATTATGTAAGTTCATTGATGCACGGGTCAATTTCTGCATATTTAATATGTTCCTATTTTATCTTATTTCTCCCTTATTTATATTTATTGGTTTTTATGTTACCATCATGCACTGGATAATTTGTTAACTGCATATACTTTTGTTATTACCTACGTGCACATAATCTAATTATTTTTCATAGCCTACCAATGTCGTTATAAATTTGATTTTGTTACTATGCCTATTATTATTATTTGGATATACATGTGTCAATTAATCAAGAAGTATTTATCAAGTGCCTACTATATGACAAATATTATTCTGGGTACTGGGAATAGTCAGGGCATGTATTCTAATGGAAAGGATAACAAGTACATATAAAAAAATACGTAGCATAAATATGAAGTTGCTCAATACAAATATACACAAAGGAATTAAATTCTAGAGAGTCTGAGAAGGAGAGCAGGAACCGCTGGAGGTGGGATGGTTCATCATGTAGAAGATGGTGCCTGAGCAGTATTTGAATGGAAGAGAGGCACTCGACGAGGTGAAAATATTACTCGAGCAAGCATGGTTCTTTGATATATAATTGCTCGGAATGGCATGTTCACCATTATTCTGTTAAACAGTGAGGCGATTTGATATGATACTATATCATCGCAGATACTGAGTGCACTACAATTTTTCAAGGCATTGTAAAATTCCAAACTCTAGGAGGGAAAGTAATAGAAATTGGAGAACGGACTGGCATCCCAGGATTTGTAGTTCAGAAGGACAGGCATTTGTCCCTTAGCTGTGAGAGTAATTTGAGGTTATTGTTAGTTTTGAACAGTAAGGCAAACCTGAATTAGAACTAGGAATGAATTCTTTTTTTTAAAACCTTTAACCTTCCATCTTAGAATCAGTACTGTGTATTGGTTCCACAGCAGAAGAGTCGTATTTTATTTATTTTTGTCTATTTAAGTATTCTTATTTGTTTTGTTAAAAATATCCCAATTATATTTAAAAAAAAAAACAAAAACAACCAAAACCTTATCTTTCCTCTTAGAAAAAATATCATATATTGGATCCAAGGCAGAAGAGAGGTCATGGCTAGATAGTGGGGGTTAAGTGACTTGCCCAGGATCACAGGTCTAGAAAGTGTCTGAGCTCACATTTGAACTCGGGACCTCCTGTTTCTAAGCCTGGCTCTCCATCCACTGAGCCGTCTAGCTGCCCTGAGACCTGGACATTCCTAAAGGGAATTCCTAAATTCCTAAAGGGCATATGCTGTCCATAAGACATGGGCAGAGATGAAGAAATGGAGAATATAAGAATTAGTCATAATAGAGGCGGGGAAGAGCCAGTGTTCCTAGCCCTGCCCAGGATGGAGCAAGCTGTGTCAGAAAGAACGGGTGGCTCAGGGGCAGCTAGTCTAAGAAGACCCTGAGAAACGGAGAGGAGCCCTGAAGGATGGAGATCGAGAGATGGCTGATCCCGGGAGCATCCTGTAAAACAAGACTCCGTGGCAGCCACCTCTTTCCCCAACTTGTTTTTCCTGGCACCTCTTCAGGAACAGGGACTGGATTCAGCTTAGTATTTTTCATTTATTTCAATAATCTCAAATGAGAATTTATAGAGCACTTAGCACAGTGCCTAGCACATAGTAAATGCCATAGAAATGTTAGCCTTCATCATGATGATGATTTTATCTAAATATTGTCTAGCTCATGATCTTTTATTTTATTTTTGCCGTAAAGAGGCTGGGGGTCCATGAGAGCCTCAAGAACTTTCATCAGGAGCAGAGCCAAACTTGTGTATGACATTAAGAATGTTCCTAACGAGGGGACTCTGAGATACTGTGATTGTAGACAGCATTTTTTGTCTGCTATAAACTCCATAAAATATGAAGGAGGACTAATGTGCATCTGAAGGCTATTGGGTCTTGGGCCAAGAAGCAAGCCGGTCGTCGTAACAGGGCTGCATGATTGATTACGTTTCCAGGGAGAAAGGAAGGAGGGAGAAGAGGGCGACGACTGGAGTGGGGGAAAGCTCACACGCTAAATTAGAGGCCGCCCGGTGGTACAGTAGATAAATCACTGATCCTGCAATCAGAAGACCTGAGTTCAAATCTGACCTCATATGCTTGTTAGCTATGGGACCCTGGGCAAGTCACTTAACCACTACATGCCTGTAAATGGGGATCGGCCTCTGTAAAATGAGGATAATGGCACTTATCTCAAATGGGGACAATGTTTATACGGTGCTTTGCAAACTTGAAAGAACTAGATAAATTCTATTTTTTAAAATCATTACACTTGGGGGGCAGCTGGGTAGCTCAGTGGATTGAGAGTCAGGCCTAGAGACGGGAGGTCCTAGGTTCAAATCTGGCCTCAGACACTTCCCAGCTGTGTGACCCTGGGCAAGTCATTTGACCCCCATTGCCTAGCCTTTACCACTCTTCTACCTCGGAACCAATACACAGTCTTGATTCTAAGGTGGAAGGTAAGGGTTTAAAAAAAATGAGATGAAGGAATAGGGACTACAAGGAGGATTTGGAAAATAGGAAAGTGGTAATAATGTTAATGATTTAAAAGAAAAGGGAAAAAAAGAAAGAAAAGTGTCAATGAATCATTTAAAAAAGGAGCAAAAGGAGGTTCAGAAGGCAACACGGAACAAGAGGGAAGTGTTAGAACTGCCATGTAAAATTGTAATTATTTTGTAAAAGCTGAACATAGTAAAATTTCATGATTTCCTAGGAACTGGATGGAGTGTGATATTTCTCAATTATCTTGACTGTCTCAAATGAGAGATCTGTAAAGCACTTAGCATAGTGCCTCACACATATTAAGTGCTATAGAAATGTTAGCTCTTATTGCTTATTATTATTATTATTTGACTTAAATATTGCCTAGAAATCTATAAGGAGTTAAATCAATTGTACAAAAAATCAAGCCATTCCCCAATTGATAAATGGGCAAGGGACATGAATAGGCAATTTTCAGATAAAAAAATCAAAACTATCAATAAGCACATGAAAAAGTGTTCTAAATCTTTTATAATTAGAGAAATGCAAATTAAAACAACTCTGAGGAACCACCTCACAACTAGCAGATTAGCTAACAGGACAACAAAGGAAAGTGGTGTGAATGATGTGGCAAAATTGGGACACTAATGCATTGCTGGTGGAGTTGTGAATTGATCCAACCATTCTGGATGGCAATTTGGAACTATGCTCAAAGGGCTATAAAAGAATGCCTGCCCTTTGATTCAGCCATAGCACTGCTGGGTTTGTACCCCAAAGAGATCATAGATAAAAAAACTTGTACAAAAATATTTATAGCCGCGCTTTTTGTGGTGGCAAAAAATTGGAAAATGAGGGTATGTCCTTCAATTGGGGAATGGCTGAACAAATTGTGGTATATGCTGGTGATGGAATACTATTGTGCTGAAAGGAATAATGAACTGGAGGAATTCCATGTGAACTGGAAAGACCTCCAGGAATTGATGCAGAGTGAAAGGAGCAGAACCAGGGGAACACTGTACACAGAGCAAGACTACAATATGCTGTGGTAAAATAGAATGTAATGGACTTCTCTACTAGAAGTAATACAATGATCCAGGACAATTATGAGGGACGTTATGAGAAAGAACTGTGGGAGCAGAAACACAGAAGAAAAACAACTGCTTGATCACTTGAACCAATGGAGATATGATTGGGGATGTAGACTCTAAGTGATCACCCTAATACAAATATTAATAATATGGAAATAGGTGTTGATCATTGACACATGTAAAACCCAGTGGAATTGTTTATTGGCTATGGGAGGGGGATGGGAGGAAGAGAGAGAAAGAACATGAATCATGGAACCATGGAAAATTTTTCTTAATTAATCAATTAAATAAAATCTTAAAATAAATAAATAGACACACAAAAATAAATATTGCTTAGATCATGATTTTTGCCTCAAGCATAAAAAGGTCAGGGGTTAGCTAGATCTTTTTATTATAATAATGTTATATTTATAATAATATTTATTTTCTATTAGAAATATTTTAGATTATAAATAACATTTATAATAATAATGGCATTTATAATATAGTGCTTTATGGTTTGCAAAACATTTAGCAGATATTATGACTTTCAATCCTTACAAAAACCCTGATGATTTAGGTACTATTATTTACCCCATTTGTCAGATGAGGAAAGTGAGGCAGACAAAGGTTTAAGTGAATCGTCCAGGATCTTGGAGCTAGTAAGTGTCTGGGACTGGATTTGAACTTAGGTGTTACCCACCCTGGGTCCAGTGATTTATCCACGATGACTCTCAGTTGCATATATGTATTGGGAAATGTTCGTGTCAATGTTTGTCAAGTTGTAATAATAAAAAAGAATTTTTAAAAAGTATAATGCGGTGGTGATATCATACTCAATTAGAAAGGGGGCCACTACATCATACATGAAAGATTCCTGCAGGTCTTATATTGACTTTAAAAACATGTATTAATTGGAATCTATGTTCTCTTGCATTTTTATTTATTTTGTTCAATATTTCCCAATCACATTTTTAAAAAACAACCTTCCCTTCCCTCTTAGAATCAATACTGTATATTGGTTCCAAGGCAGAAGAGTGGTAAGGGCTAGGAATGGGGGTTAAGTGACTTGCCCAGGGTCACACAGCTAGGAAGTGTCTGAGGTCACATTTGAATCCAGGCCCTTCTGTCCCTGGGTCTGAATCTCAATCCCACTGAGCCACCCAGCTGCCCAATTTACCAATGACATTTTAATCTAGTTCATCAGAGTAGCCCACGTAGAGTGTTTTGGACTCCTCTTGTACGGGGGTTTGACTAGACGTTCTCTAGGTCTCTTCCATCAGTAATATTTTATGATCTGGCAAAATCCTGAAGGAACAGGCTTGCCACAAGGAGTCCCCGAGTCCCGGGGCCTTCTCTAGGATTGCCCTGTGTGTTAAGGACAAAAGAAAGCCATTCATTGTTTGAAGATGGGAGGAGGGAGGCAAATATAAACCTTTCCACGCACTCTTTGCAATAATTGCTGTTAGTTGCTGGGACAATGCAGACCTGAGATAAACAAGAAATGTCTGTTCAACAGTACCATAAATGGCCTTTGCTTTTGTTTTCTGTATTTGTTCATTTGTTGTTGTTCAGTCACATCCAACTCTTTGTGACCTCATCTTGACAAAGATATTGCAGTGGTTTGCCATTTCCTTCTCTGATTCATTTTACAGATGAGGAAACTGAGGAGTGGTTTGCCATTTCCTTCTCCGACTCAACAGATGAGGAAACTGAGGCCAATAGGGTAAAGTGACTTGTCCAGGGTCACACAGATAAAATACTAGAGTGGTTTGCCATTTCCTTCTCCGACTCATTTGACAGATGAGGAAACTGAGGCCAATAGGGTTAAGTGACTTGCCTAAAGTCAGACAGCTAGTAAAAATCTGAGGCCTTGAACTCCAGACCTGGCACTCTATCTTCTGTGCCACTCAGCTGAATTTGTTCATGCATATCCTTTCATCTTTTGTGTCCGTGCATTTTCTGGGGTGTAAGAAATCAGAATGCCCTCTCCAAAATGTCTACCCCCCAAAAAGGTAGTCTCAACAAAATACAACTAGTTTGGGAGGAGAGATCTCTATTACCTATTTTGAGAGGGGAGAGGGAGTATAAAAGGAGAGAAAAAGCCAGCCAGGAGGGGAAGAACAAACCCCTGTCTAGAATCAGAAGTCTTGGATTTGAATAGCAGGATGTTGGGCAGCTAACATCTCTGTGCCTCAGTGTCCTCAACTGTCAAATTGGACTAAAAGATCCCTAAGAACTCATCTTCGACATCCTATGATTTTAAAGCCGAACAAAAGTCAGCAAGAAGCCAGGGAGGAAGAGTGAGTGTACTAAGGCAGCTAGGCCTGGGAGGAGCAAACACTGAGCCTGGAATCAGGAAGACTCATCTTCCTGGGTTCAAATCTGGTTTTAGATGCTTCCCAGCTGTGTGACCCTGGGCAAGTCCCTTAACCCCCATTGCCCTTCCCTTTCCTCTCTTCTGCCTTGGAACCAGTCCCCAGAATGATTCTAAGGTGGAAGGTGAGCGTCTAGGGGTGTGGAAGGTAAGGGAGACAATGGGGTGGGGGGCAGCGAGAGTTAAACGAGGCTGATCATCCTGAGGGCCAGGTAGGGATGTGACCCCATGGAAACCCACAGAGGGAGAAAAGGGGGGATGGCGGGGTAGCCGGCGGACTGGTCCAGGAGGATAATAATGAAACCTGGAGTGGCAAAATTGAAGAGGGAGGGGAGGCTGATGGGGGGACTTCTGCACCCAGGAGCAGTTCTGGCGGGGAGAAATTGGTGGGCGTGTCTGGTCTGAAGGAGAACCCCCTCCTCACAGACCTCCGTCTTTCCCCAGTCCTATCCCAGGGCTCAGGGAGCCGCTGGACAGAGTGCCAGGCCCGGAGTCAGGAAGACTCATTTTCCTGAGTTCCAATCCTTAGCAGCCCGGTGACTGGCCAGTCTCTTCACCCTGTTGGCCTCAGTTTCCTCCTCTGTAAAATGAGCCGGAGAAGGAAATGGCACACCAGTCCGGTATCTCTGCCAAGAAAACCCCAGATGGGGCCATAAAGAATCAGACAAGTCTGAGCAAGGACCAGCCCGGCTCGGCACAGGGTGGCACAGTAGAGTGTTTGTGGAATTGGGCGCTGAGGTTAGCGTGGGTCCAAAGTCCTCCGTCCTGGGATCCGCCACGGGAGCCGGAGAATCAGGCATTCCTCACTCGGGCTTTTCTCCATCGGCTCCTTCCAGAAGGGCCTCCCGGTACCGTTCCACAGTATGGCCGCCGCCAGGGTGGGGGGTGGGAGAGGGCGGGGGGAGGGGGCGCGAGATCTTGCCTAGAGTCTAATAATGATGGTGACTTAAATGGGAAAGGCGGTGCCATTGTACAGGTTGGGGCGGAGCGAAACTGCTAGGAATGCGCTTCTACTTAGCCCACTTCTCCACGGCTTGCCCAAGACAGACCAGTTCTGTGCGTGCGTGGGCGTGCTGCGTGGGTGGGTGGGCTTCGTGCGTGAGTGGGTGCACCACTGGCGTCTCCAGAACAAACCCTGTCTGCACCACGAAGGAGAATCATCTTATAAACCATGTACACACAAAGATCATGCGTCCACGCTGCCACATACACACATGCCAACGACTGTATAAACACACGCATCTACATAGCACTTTACCAATATAATACCATCGGATCCTCACAATAATGAGGGAGATAATATTATCCCCAATTTACAGATGAGGAAACTGAGGCAGACAGAAGTACTTGTCCAGGGTCACACTGTTACTAATTGTCCAGG
Organism: Gracilinanus agilis; assembly: GCF_016433145.1. Classification (NCBI taxonomy): domain Eukaryota; kingdom Metazoa; phylum Chordata; class Mammalia; order Didelphimorphia; family Didelphidae; genus Gracilinanus; species Gracilinanus agilis. The sequence continues at coordinate 135,620,411 of NC_058133.1, forward strand.
GCTGGATTTGAACTCAGGTCTTCCTGATTTTGGGTTCAGAGCTCTGTGCCCTACCACACCTAGCTGCTCCTGGTCACATGCCACAGGCACACATATCTAAGACCAGGCCTACAACACTGAACCAATGCAACGGGCTGCTGAGAAAGGTGGTTTGCAAGGGCAGAGCAAATCATTCAGAATAATTCCAGAAATGCATATGTGAGGAAAACAATGAACCTCAAGTAACATAGGATTAAAAGGAAAATAGAATAAGTAAGTTATTATAACTATTGTTTGTCCTCCATTTTCTTTTTTTTTTCTTTTCTTTTTCTTTTCTTTACCTTCTGTGTTAGTGTCAGTTCCGAGGCAGAAGAGAGGGAAGAGCTAGGCAAGTGATGACTCACCCAGAGTCACCCATCTATCCAGATTTAAACCCAAGTGGTCCCATCTCATCCCCAGGCCTGGCTTTCTACCCCCCCAGCCGCCTTTCCTGCCCCTGGTCCTTCATTTTCAAAGAGGACCAGTGACATGGCAGGGCGATGTCCTGATTTGTGCATGAATTGGATTTAAATGAGATAGAGTTGCACAAAGTCGGCCTCACTCTCTCTTCCGGAATCACCAAAGTCCGGTGGCAGGACAAAAGTCAAGATGGCTGTTGATGACCCTGAAGGCAGTGGATGACCTTGGCATCTTTGGCGTCTTGCCGAGCTCTAGGCACTCCTTGGCCTTTGCTTCAGCTGCCTCCTGGCTGGGGGAACACCTTGTTGTCATCTGCCCATTCCACCAGGGGAGGTTTCCAAGGGCTTGGGGTAAACACTCCACTAACTCAAATAGATGGGTTGGAGATGCGTCCAACTCTTCAGGGAAGACGAGCTCCTCTGGTGTCCTGTGAGTGTCCACCGTGAGTGTCCACCTTTCACCCAACTCTTACCCATTACTCCAAGAAGCTTTAGCATGTGTAGAGGCCGTTCCTGAGAAAACCGTCTCTGCAGATGGTCTAAACCAGGTTGAGGGTAACAAAGAAGATAATCCCTTTGTAAAAGTTCATTGATGTTACCTGGCTAAATGGACGTGGAGCATTCATTACTGGTGGCTAAAAAAAAAGTCATCTCAACCCCTGGGGCACTCTAGAATCCAGAAAGGGAGATCTAAGCACCCTTATCCCAGAAACCCAAGTAAAACATTACTACTACAAGAAGAAAGATTGTGTGAATGAAGTAATCAATAATAAAAAAAAAAAGTCTTTATTAAGTGCCTTCCATAATCTAAGCACTGGGACTACATACAAAAGAAAAGATGGTCTTTTCCCTCAAGAAACCTACATATAATCACGGGGATTTGTGGTCAGGGAGGGGCACTTTGGATGAGGAAGTCACTGGGATGAATTAGAGAAATACAAATTAAAACAACTCTGAGGTATCATCTCACACCCATCAGATTAGCAAAATTGACCCCCCCAAAAAGAAGATGGCAAATGCAGGAGAGGCTGTCGGAAAACAGGCACATTCGTGTATTGTTAGATAGCACTCTGAACTGATCCAGCCATTCTGTAAAAGAAATTTGGAATTATGTCTAAAAAGCTACTAAACTGTACATAATCTTTGACCCAGCACCATCACTAGTGGGTCTATACCTCAAAGAGACTGGAAAAAGAGGGAAAGGACCAATATGTGCAAAGCTATTAATAGCAATTCTATTTGTGGTGGCAAAGAATTAAAAATTGAAGAGACTCCTGTCAATTGGAGAATGGCCAAACAAGTTATGGTACACGTAATGGAATACTATTGTGCTGTAAGAAATGGCGAAGAGGATGGTTTTAAAAGAAACATGGGAAAACTTGTATAAAGTGATTCACTGTGAGGGGAGCAGAACTAGAAAAATTTATATAATAACAATAAGATTATAAAAACAAACAACTATGAAAGACTTGGGAATTTTGATCATTATAATGACCAACCCCAATTCCGGATGACTTGTGCTGAAACATGCTCTATACCTCCAGTTAGAAAGGTGGTAGACTCAGATTACAGACTGAGGTATTTATTTTTGGACTTGGCCATTGAGGAAATTTTTTTTTTTTTTGCTTGACTATACATGTTTGAAATAGGTTTTGTTCTTCTTGCTTTCTCAGGGTGAAAGTGTAAACAATGAAAATTAAATTAAATTTTAAAAGAAAAGCAGTTAATATGCAGGGGATAGCTTTGCTATATCTGCTTCCTGTGAATATGGCATGTCCATCCAGAGCTCTAATCTAGTCATAGTTTTTATCCTACCAAGTGATACTTACAAAATCAAGTTTGCTTCCTTGTGTTAGAACTTGGGCATTTGTTTATAGATTTTTTTTTTTTATAAACCCTTACCTTCCATTCTAGAATCAAAACTGTGTATCGACTTCCAAGCAGAAGACCAATAATTGCTAGGCAAATTGGGGTAATGTGACTTGCCTAAGGTCACCCAGCTAGGAAGTGTCTTATACTAGATTTAAATCCAAAGCCTCTCATCTTTAGCCCTGGCTCTCAATCCACTGAGCCACTTAGATGCCCCCTTTGTGTATAGATCTTTGAAACCTTGGGTTTTACTGTTGTTTCTTAAAGTTAGTCTCCTTTAGATTAATATGCCTCTATCCAGGAACAATGACAATTGCTTTGCTCTTATGTCATAACATTTAAACTTTGCTTCAGTTCATGTAAATCTTTCCAGATTTTTCTGAAATCCCCCTGGTCATCATTTCTTATAGCACAATGGTATTCCTTTATAATCATATATCGCATCTTGTTCAGCCTTTCCCCAACTGATGAATATTCTCTCAATTTCCAATTCTTCCCCAACATAAAAAGAGCTACTATAAATATTTTTAAACAGATAGTCCTTTTCTCTCTTAAAAAAAATCTCTTTGGGATATAGATCTAGTAGTAGTGTTGCTAGATCAAATTGCATGTGCAGTTTTTATAACCCTTTGGGCATGGTTGCAAATTACTCTCCAGAATGGCTGGGTCAGATCACAACTCCAAGAACAATGCATTAGTGTCCCAGTTTTCCCACCTCCCCTTCAACATTTGTTATTTTCCTTTTCTATCATATTAGCCAATATGATAGGTGTGAGGTACTACCTCAAAGTCATTTTAATTTGTATTTCTCCAATCAACAGTGCAAACTAAAACAATTTTGAAGTTAGACTTTTACCTCTCAAAGTGAAGAAGGCTAGGCAATGGGAGTTAAGTGACTTGCTTAGTCACACAGTTTGGAAGTGTCTGAGGTCAGACTTGAACCCAGGACCTTCTGTCTCTAGGCATGGCTTTCAATTCACTGAGCCATCTAACTTCCCCCTCCTGATATAACTTTTTTTTAAAATCCCCTTTTGGCTATCCTTAGTTCTCCTTGACACTCTCCACTCAATCTGAGCTTTGACACTCCTGAAACTATTTTCATAGGACCGTAGCATGCAGTTCTGTTCATCATCTGTTGCCTGCCCTTGCTTTTATCTCCTGTAAATATCTTTTTAAAATCCAGGATGGTTGGTAAGTGCCCCATTAATCCAAGCACATTGCTCTCTCTTCAGTTGGCTTTCATTTTTCTTCTTCAGTGGAATTGGTTTACTTTTTATCTTCGAAATTTAGTTCTTGGGTGTTTCCCATCCTTTTCCAACCAACTTCCTTGTGGAATTTTAGTCCTTAGATATTTCCTACCCTATTTCCTCTTTCAGTACATCTGGTCTGGAGAACACTCCACTGTGACAAAATGAGAAAATGACAAGATCACTTCTGTTTCTCTCTCTGTTGACCTTTACTCAGATGCTCTCCATCTCCACCTTCTCAAACTGGTTTCTGGATTTCCTCATATTAGTATGCCTTCTCAACATATAATGTTAAATCAGCTATTAATTTACTTATCCTGTGTAATCCTACTTCCAAAGCTTATTGATTTGAGATTTTCTCCTCACTGGTGGAGATCAATGACTTGGGCCAGTGTGAGGGACAAGGAAGAGCTGGTAAGAACCAAAAAGAAGAGAAAGGAGCTCATCTGGGCTTTTTTTTTTTTTTTTTAACCCTTATCTTCCATCTTAAAATCAATGCTGTGCAGAAGATCAGTAAGGGCTAGGCAATGGGGATTAAGTGACTTGCCCAGGATCACACAGCTAGAAAGTGTCTGAGCTCACATTTGAACTCAGGACCTCCTGTCTCCAAGCCTAGCTCTCAATCCACTGAGCCACCTGGCTGACCCTGAGCTGTGGGCTCTGAAATCTCTTCATTCCCTTCCGTCTCTTCTGATTCTCCAGTTGCTTTGAGAGCTTCTGGGTTCTAGCTTTGAGAAAGAAGATATATAATGCCTGCTCTGCTTTAGGTTACTGATGCTTCTGATCCCAACCTCCTGCTTCCCCTCCTGATGAGAATTAAAATCTCCCTTTGAGAAAGGGAGAGGGAGGAGAGGCTGGAGGTGTCTAGTCCCTCTCCCTTTAAGCCACACAATGACAATGATACCTGTTGGGGGATAGTCTTTTACACCCACTTCTTTGAATATGGCACGCCCAAGGAGAGTCTCGGTCCTATCATAGTTTTTATCCTACCAAGTCACGGGTGATATCTATAAACTCAAATTTGCCTCCTTGTGTTAGGACCTTTAGCTCTTTGCAAGTTTTAAAAAAATTAGCTGGCTCATCACTTCTCAGTAGTATTCCATCACCATCATATACCACAATTTGTTCAGCCATTCCCAATTAAGGGACATCCCTTCAATTTCCAAATTTTTTGCCACCACAAAGAGAGGAGTTATAAATAGTTTGGAATGTGTGGGTTCTTTTCCTTTTTCCATGATCTCCTTATGAAACGGACCCAGCAATGCCACTGTTGAGTGAGGGAAGACAAGTTTTATAACTCTCTGGGTATAATTTCAAATTGTTCTCCAAAATGGCTGAATCAGTTCACAACTCCACCAACAGTGTATTAATGTCCCTAGTTTTCCACATTCAGATTTGTTTTTTAGCTCCAAGTACATAGTTATCCTTTCCCTCCCCTTTCCACCTCAGGGGAACATTCTCCCATAGAAAGGACTTGTAGCAGTTGATGCAAAGTGGAATTAGGAGACCCAGAACAATATACACAATGACTACAATGACTGAAATAGAAAGAAAAACAACAATGCAACAAACAAGTGAATCTTACCAAGTTACAATGACGAAGGTTGGCCCCATAGAAGAGATATTAGGGAAAACCTCCTCCTTTCCTTGTAAAGGTAGGAGTCTATGGGTGTGGAAAATGCAGATAATGTCGAATCATTTCAATGTGTTGGTTAGTTTTACTAAACTGTCTTTTCTTTCTTTCTCTTTTTTCCCTTTTCTCTCTCTTTTCTCTTTGTTATAAAGAATGGCTCTCTGAGAAGGGAATGGAAGGGAAATAATGGAAATATAAGTGACATTAAAGGATATCAATAAAATTTGGGGGTATCAGAGTAAGTAGAGCACTCAACTTGGAGTCAAAAAAGATCTGAGTTCAAATCTATAGATACTTATTAGCTGTGTAACCCTGAACAAGTCACTTAACCTCTGCCTGCCTCCATGTCCTCAACTGTAAAGTGAGAATAATAAAAGGGTCTACTTCCCAGGATTGTTGTGAGGATCAAAAGAGGTAATATTTGTTAGGTGCTTTGCATGGTGCCTAGCATATGATAAGGACTTAATAAATGTGAATTTCCTTCTTTTTTGCTTCCTAAAAAAGAAAAAAGAAGATTCAAGATGAATAAGGAGCAAGAGTTTGATTGTTTGTCAGAGTGGTCTCTATAATGCAGAAGACATAAGCACAGTATCCAAGATCCAACAGTAGGTTAAATGTCAGGAAGCTCACTGGGTCTGAGTAAACAGCCCTCTCTAGGCATTCAGAGGTCAAAGGAAGGAAGGAGATAGAACAATCTCTGGGAAGCAATCATAGATCTAGCAAGCTTTGGCAGGGGAAGATGAGCAGGTCCAAGACACAGAACTTGGGAAAAAAAGATTTGGGGTGGGATATTGTGGGGGTGGGAAAAGAGCAGCCAGAAGGAACATAAGGCCATTGGACACAGAATATGAGAAAGATTACACTGAAGGAAGGGAGAGAAGGTGACTAAAGAAACATATAATGGAATCATAACTTGTTATAGCTAGACAAGACATCAGAGGTCATATAATTTACCCCTTTCATTTTTCATTGTGTTAGATACATTTTTTTATGTCACCTACATCTCCCAATATATTCCTCCCTGCTCTCTTTACAAAGAGTTATCATTTGTAAGAACAAAAAAGGGAGGAAAAAGGAAGTTCGGGCAATGTCAACTGTGGGGCATTTTATGTGATATTTCACATCTATAATCTGACATATCTGCAAAGAAAGAAGAGAGGTGCATTGTGCATTCTCATGTCTTCTTTACAGGCAAACTTTGACACTATAATTTTATAGCAGTTTTTATTTGCTTTGTTATTACACTTTCCTTTGGGTATATATAAGACCTTTTTTTTTTTTTTTGTCACTGATCTCAATGAGTTATGTGTCTACCAATGGGACCTCTGAGTACCCCTCACCATGGCATTTTAGTCACTTTCTTGGCATAATTCCAATTGCTTTCCAAAATGGTTGTACCAATTCATAGCTCCACCAACAATGTATTAGTGTGGGGCATCTGGGTAGCTCAGTGGATTGAGAGCCAGGCCTAGAGATGGGAGGTCCTAGGTTCAAATCTGGCCTCAGACACTTCCCAGCTGTGTGACCTTGGGCAAGTCACTTGACCCCCATTACCTACCTTTACCACTCTTCCACCAAGGAACTAATACACAGAAGTTAAGGGTTTAAAAATATAAAAAAACAAAACAAAACAATGTATTAGTGTGTCTATCCTTACAATATTTACTGTCCTCATCTTTTGTCATTTTACGAATTTGCTGAGTGCAAGGTGAGACGTCTTTTTTTTTTTGCATTTTTTTCTTTAAAAAAAAAACAACCTAACTCTTACCTTCCATCTTAAAATCAATACTATGTATTAGTTTCAAGGCAGAAGAACAGTAAAAGCTAAGTAATGCGGTTAAGTGATTTGCACAACTAGTATTTGAGGCCAGATTTGAACTCAGGAAAATGAATCTTCTTGATTTTGGGGCCAGCATTCTATTCACTGCATCACTAGTTAATGGCAGATAAATCTCCACTATAACTCATGTCTCCTACTCCCAGGCTAGCATTCTTTCCAATGAACACTGGTTCTTGTTCTCCTGCAACTTCTGTCTACAAATGAAAGTTAAGAAGAGGACACCATTAAAGTAGCTAAAGATTAAGTCCAAGGGAGGATAAAGAAGGAACCAGCCACTTCACAAGGTGGGAGATGTATGTCAAATACAGTTATCTTACTTCTTTAGCTAGTGGAGATGAATGGTAAAATGGATGCTTTTTTAAAGTCATCTATTACATAATTTTTCCCCCAATAGCAAATTCATCTAATAATTTTTTCCTCACTGTGATATTAAAATAAAATTGTATTCTGGATGGTAGTGCTATGTTTCTCTATAGGAAGAGGTGGAAATTAGGAGAGGGCAGACAAAAGAGAGGAAAGTTATGGTAGGAAGCCAAGTCTGTAACTAAACATTCACAGATGGGTTATGTAATTAGGCAATTGATAAATTTCTGTAATGGATTTAAATTATTACAGAATTCTAGAGAAATGGGAGCTGCTTTATTAGCAAAGGCTTAGGTTAAAGGCATGAAGATCTAGGAGTCTTTATGCTAGAGGAGTTTCTTAAATCTTTGACCAGAATTTTCTCATCTTTCAATGAGACCACAGATACTATCTACATACCCCGAGAAAGACTGAGTAAAAATGACCAATTTGTAGTTTAGTTGAAAAAGCATTGAACCCAAAGTTAGGTTTTCAGTCTTGGAACTTCTATTCATTAACTGAGCAATCCTGGATAAATTAATATACTTTTCTGGGCTTCAATTTCTTCATTGGTAAAATGAGAATAATAATTCTTGTCCTATTTTGAATAAGTTAATGTATGGGGGGCAGCTATGTGGCTGAAGGAACTGAGAGCCAGGCCTAGAGAAGAGAAGGCTTGAGTTCAAAATCTGACCTCAGACATTTCCTAGTTCTGTGACCCTGGAAAAGTTACTTACCCCCTTCTCCCCCCTTCCCTGGCCCTTATCATTCTTCTGCCTTGGAACTAATACACAATATCGATTCTAAGACAGATGATGAGGTTTTTAAAAAAATAATGTATGTGTAAGATGTGTGTGATTGTAAGATGTGTATGTCTACATGAGTTGTCTAAATATGATTAACAAGAATTATCTATAGATTTATCTGGAATCTTGTCTATCCTACTCTAAGGAAGACTATAATCTATCCTATCCAAGGCCAAAGACTCTGTTTTCTATTCTCTGTGAAGGGTACTAGATTAGGATTATATCTATCTATTGCCCTCCTCCACTAAATATTCCTTTGTTATGATTTTGGCTCAAAACAAAACTGAATCTTCCTGGCTTCTCTTAAGAAGGAAGGGTAGCTCCCAAGCCTATATTTATCAGCTTGACTCCTCCCCTCAAAATACTGGTTACACAAAAGACCATCCTGAATAGTGAGAGTAAACCCATTTATCTAATCAAAACAGCAGTTAGATTTTGAAAAAGTAAACAGATTAGAATAATCAGAAAATACAGGAGTGAATGATCTCTTTCTAATGGGGTCTCCATTCAAAACCAAGAGTGAGTCAGGGTTCTCTCTCCCCAGAGGGGGATTTTCTCTCTTCTAGGTATCTAAGGAGACAAGTTGGAAATCAGGGACATTCAGAGAAACTAAATGACTTTCTTTACGTGTCTTCCACTTGCAAAGTCTTTCTCTCTTTCCCTTTCAGAGTCAGTTCCAAAGAGGGGACTGTGGACTAAGTGGAGCCATGTGTGTCTTTAAGAATGTGTCTTCTTCCCAAGTAGCTCTGGCACCAACTTTGTCCCTCCCACAAAGAGACCATGTCTTGTTAGCATTCACTCCACCAATTAGGAATCATGTTAGTCCACAAAAACAACTGCAGTGTGTAAAATGCCTTGAGCTTGACTGGAAAACCAAGCTACAAGTACAATTTGAGATAGCCCTGCTCTAGTGGCCAGAGAATTGGCCTCAGGGTCAAGAAGAAGTGGGTTTAAGTCTTAAAGTCTTACCTCTGATGCATAATGAAGCCCTGGGCAAGTCCCTTAACTTCTCAATGCCCACCCACCTCCACCCCAACCCTGTGTGGGAATTAAGTGAACCACACTGACTCCATCTTGTTCCTTGTTTCTGGATCTAGTTCATTTTCCTTTTTATTCAATTATGGATCTAATCCACTTTCTGTCTTGTAAGAAAACAATTCATTTATAGGTATTGTGAGAAAACTTTATTGCATTGTTTGAACCTAGCCCTGTGTGGCTGGGAAGCTGGATGCTCTCTACCTACTGTTTAGTAACCCTTAATTAAGGATCTAAATTATGCTGGCCAGATCCTGGTTAGATCCAAAGACTGATGAAAGGAGTTGTTATTATCACAATTACACATCTTAAGAAATCCATTTGTCTTATCTGAAAACAACCAGGCACTGGTCAATCATTTACCATTTCCTGGTTCCTTTGATTGAATTCAGACACTTCAGAGGGGATAAGACACCTTTCTTTCAGATTTCAATTTTTTTTTTTAAACCCTTACCTTCCTTCTTGGAGTCAAGGCAGAAGAGTGGTAAGGGTAGGCAATGGGGGTCAAGTGACTTGCCCAGGGTCACACAGCTGGGAAGTGTCTGAGGCCAGATTTGAACCTAGGGCCTCCCATCTTTAGGTCTGGCTCTCAATCCACTGCTCCCCCCTTCTTTCTGATTTTAGAGTTGCCATTGTTCTCCCTGTCTCAATTTGGAAAGTCCCTAATCTTTCCTCCAATAAGAAATCAGATTATCTAGTCCTGCTTTATAGTCTGTTAATTGTTTTCCTTAATACATAAAAATGTCTCTCCCCGGATTCCAGGTCCTGTGCTGAGGAGGCTTCATCCCAATTTATTATGCAATTGGCATGCATTGTTTAACAAATTGATATGCTCTGAAGCTTACACTTTTGTTTCATTTCCCCAGTTGTTTCAGATTTCATCATTGTGCTGATGCTGGAGAAGTGTTGGTCCATGTCCTTCTGGAAGGGATTCAGCCACAGATCTTCTCCACAGCCAGTAAAACTGGGCTTTATTGTGGGTCTTGGGGCAGCACACCTGTGGGCTCTTCTCTTCCCTAAAGGAGAAGGCTATCCTATACAGCAGTGGTTCCCAAACTTTTTTGGCCTACCACCCCCTTGCCAGAAAAAATATTACTTAGTCCCCTGGAAATTAATTTTTAAAAAATTTTAATAGCAATTAATAGGAAAGATAAATGCACTTGTGGCCATCACCGCTCTCTTGGATCGCTGCAGCACCCACCAGGGGGCAGTAGCGCCCACTTTGGGAATCACTGCTATACAGCCTGGAGGCCTCCTTGGTCTGTGGTCCTTCTTTCTCATCTATACAAATGGCATTCCCCTGTGTCCTCAGGCACTGTTCTCCCCCACCAACCCTCAAAACTAGAAGTTGTAGCAATCTGCATCCAGTTACCAAGGAAATCATAGGTCCTGAAAAAAAATTTATGTAACATGGTTAAAAACTGTGTTATTGCTAAGATATCTGCAGCTAGTGGAAGCAGTGGCTAGAGCATTGGATCTGGAGTTAGGAAGATTTGAGTTCAAATCCAGCATCAGACACTTGCTAGTTGTGGGATCCTGGGCAAATCACTTAAACTGTCTGCCTCAGTTTCCTCTGCTTTAAATAACTGGGAACATTATCTACCTCCCAGGGTTATTGTGTGGATCAAATTAGATAATACTGGCAAAGAGTTTAGCACAGTGCTTGGCATGTAGTAGGTGCTATAGGAATGGTAGCTAAATGATGATGATGATGATGATGATGATGAAGTTGGGCAAGTCATTTCACCTTTCTAGGCAACTCTCTAAGACTGAGTTTTGGATAAAGTTTCCTCAATTTGAGAGCTCCCTAAAATAGTGAAAACATAGGTAGGTTTAGTCCCTCTTCTTTTTTTTTTTTTTTAAACCTTACCTTCCATCTTAGAATCAATACTGTGTATTGGTTGCAAGGCCGAAGAGCGGTAAGGGCTAGGCAATGGGGGTTAAGTGACTTGCCCAGGGTCACAGAGATAGGAGTTCCTGAAGCCAAATTTGAACCCGGGACCTCCTGACTCTAGGCCTGGCTCTCAATCCACTGAACCACCCAGCTGCCCCCTCCAGTCCCTATTCTTATCTCCTTTTGGTTAAAAAAACAAAACAAAACAAAACAGGATACTAATGTAACTCCCAGAGAGCAGGAAAAAATGCTCATCTTGTTTTTTGTAGGAAGCAATACAGCAGGTGTCTAAGTACGGCTTCCTGAAGAGGTGGAAGATAATGCTAAAAGAAACAGGACACCGATTTTGCTTACATCTTTACATAATTGCCGAAGTTCTATTTATTTGGAGGCTTGACCAAACCAGTATAAAAATGTCCAAAAATCCTGCAGGTAGTAGAGAGCTTGGGGATGCTGTTCCACTAGCAGTGAGAAGGCGGTCCTGCGCTGTGTATCGCGAGCCTGCGTGGAGTCTGCATTTCTTAGACTTCTCTCTCATCCCCCCTCCCCCAGCCCTAGCCCCAATTAAGCCGCGGCCGTCGAATCCCTCGGGTACCGCGGCCTCAAATGAAATTCACTCTCCTCATGACTAGCCTCTAGATAAGACGCCTAATTGTGATCTCTCCTCAGGCTTCAGCTCCGATTCCATCTGCAGACACTTCCTTCCATCAACATCTTCAATGAAGTTCTAATTGGTCAATAATGCCTTCCTGGCCTCCCCCAATCTTCCCCTCCCCCCACTTCGGGCAGAATCGCTGAGCCCCCATTAGCAATGAGGCCTTCCTTCACCCCGGGGAAATCAATCATAATTAATGATAAAGCAATGGTTCCATGGGAGGGGAGAGGCGGGAGGCCAAGCCTTTACAACAAACCAGGATGGTTGCTTTGTGGGTTGGTCCCGTAAGGAACAGCTCCGTTTGGCACGTTCTAGAATTCGAATGAGGCTGGGCCATTTCTTCGGCGGAGCTCGAGAGAGCTGGCTGCAGGCGCTAGGGAGCCGTGGCTAGAAGGGAGATGCAGGGAGTGCGGAGCACTTCCGGTCTCCGGCGGCCCTGGGGAGGACCGCGAGATGGGGCGCTTCGCCGGTCTGGATGAAGTTCCCAGGGAGCTGTCCTCCTGGGAGGCAGTCTATACCACACAGGTCCCTTCGGGCACGCGCACACCCCAAGCAGAGAGCTGTGGGCACTGGCACACGCACATGCACATGCACATGCACCCGGAGGAGCAGAAAGAAGCCTCGGTCCAACCTCTCCTCCAGCCACTGACTCAGAAACCAGCGGCCCTGAGAGCTGAAGATCCTCCCACCGAGTGCTGGAAGCTTCCTTGTGGTCCTGTCAGCTAATGGCGAGGGAGCTGGGAGGGGAGGAAAGGGGGGACGGGGATGGGAAAGGAGGGAGGAAAAGGGAGGTCTGGGTACCGGGTGGGGGTGGGGAAGCACTTCGTCAGCCGGAGCCTCTAAAGTAGCGCCAAGCGGCCCCCACGTCCCCATCTTCATGACCTCATAGCTTAATTGCATTTTTTTTCTTTCAGGGCGGGGAGGTGGGGCTGTCTCTCTCCGAGGCTAAAATCTTTCCAGGAAGTTTGTACCTATTAATATTTCAGTTTTTGGCAGCCGCCTTAAGTGCTATGTGTGGGAAAGGGCCGGCTTAAGTAACTGCAGGCGGGAGAGAGGGTGAGAGGGAGCCGGGCTCTGGCCAGCCCAGCCCTCCAGCCTGTGGGCAGCAGTGACAGCCGCAGTTAGCCGTCCTAGGCACTCGGGGCTAGGAAGCTGGAGAGCTCTAGACCCGACCCTGGCGGAAGAGAGATGCCCTCTGTCCTAGCGAGGGGTGAGCTTGGGGCTTAGGAGGCCAGCCTTTCTTGGGATCTGCATGGGAGATTGGGGGCTAGAGATGACCCTTCGGGAAGCAGATACTGTGAGCGTCCCTCCTTTCTCCCCCCTCCCCTCCCCACACTGTGACCTTCAAGCACGAGCTCCCGTAAGAGGTGAGCCTCTGAGCTCAGGGCTTGAGGAGGGGGTGGGAGACACGGCAGGGGGACGGGAAGGGAGAGGAGTCTCCGGAGGGTCAGACTCTCTTTGCCACCAGACATCAGCAATTAGCGTCTGACTTGAGGGTTTTCAGCGGGGGAAGGAGTTGTGGGTGAGGAGGAAGGAAAACGATGGGCGGGGAAGTCCACCAGACAGCCGGAACAGTCCAGGAACATTGTTGGGGGGGCTGCCCTCTGCTGCAGAGTGCCCTGGGGAGCCTCGATGGCTGAGCCTAGACCAGCACAGTTCAGCTAGCTATGCCCAGCTCTGCCGGGCTCTCTGACTCTCCCTGCTCCTGATGAGCCGTGGTTTGGAATGGAGAAATTCAACAACCTCACCTGCCCCTTTAAACACCTTTCTAGCTCCCAGGGTGCCCAGCACAGGACCTTGTATTTAATTTGGTGCTTAGTGAATGAATGAATAAATGAATGAATGAATTTTTTCAAGAGGTCTCCTGGTTCATGACCTAGGGTTTTATGGGTGAGGGACTAAGTACAAATTAAACCTAGCACTTACCTTCAAGTTTACAGTAAGAAAGCAAAAGCTAAGGACCATACCTGACTTCCTTCCCACTTATGCCCTTGCCCTCTCAGCCCTTCTTACCTATTCCACCAACCAACGGGTAATTCCAGAACCTGGCTGGCACTTCTACTCACCTACTGGATCAGACCTTTGCTCTCCTGGTGCTGGAACAGTAGGACAAGACTTCTGAGGAGAAACCTCAGCTCTTGATGCCTGAGCCAACTGTCCTGATCACCTAATCTTGGTTACACCAATGTTAGTGGCACCATTGTTCTACACTGCCTAGGAAACAGGAAAAGGGATGAGCTAAGAAGACCATGCAAATTCCCATGATGCCAGAACTTTTAGCAGAGTTTCCAGGGGAACAGGCCAAGGCCACTCTATTGCTGGAAAACAAAACAAAACACTAGAGTAAAATGTACAGATTGTGAAGAAGCCACTGGGCAAATGACTTACCATTTCTTGGGTCATTCATCTCTGCCTGAAGAGGCTGGTCAGTGCTCCCTCAATGGCCAATGCAGCCTGAACTCTGCTTTAGATTGCTGTGACCAATGAAATATGTTTTTAGCAAACTCATGACTCAACATATCCCCACTCATGGAAACCATCCCACCATTTCCTGAAATTGCTTCGGTCTTGAGCTGCTGTAGAACATCTGGTCCAGAAAAGACTCATCATCCCAAGGCGCAGGGTTCTTAATGATGTCCGGACTGAGGAGAGGGAGTTGGGGTTTACTGCTTTTGGTAACATAGTTGTAAACCTATTCCCACATTTAAGAGACCCCACTGGAGGAATTCTAGGATGCTTGCCTTGTACTGGAATACCCTGTCATGCCTTGCATGGGACCAGATAACTTCGAAATGCTTAATTGAATTAAGTCCAGAACATAACCATTACAGGACAAACAGGACTTTGCCACAGGACTCTGATATCTAAGAGAGGGGAAAGATCAAACTCGACCCTTCCTTCCCTGTTATTCCCAGAAGGCCATTCTGATGCTTTATTATGTGAAGTACAATTGTCTGCCATCTTTCCTATAGGGCTATCATTCCCCCAATAACCGTCCAGTTCTATGCCCCGATTTCACACACACATACCCCTCCACCCAATTTTTTTAACCCTTACCTTCTGTCTTGGACTCAATACTGTGTATTGGCTCCAAGGCAGAAGAGTAGTAAGGGTAGGCAATGGGGGTCAAGTGACTTGCCCAGGGTCACACAGCTGGGAAGTTTCTGAGGTCAGATTTGAACCTAGGACCTCCTGTCTCTAGGCCTGGCTCTCAATCCACTGAGCTTCCCAGATGTCCCCTACCCTCCACCCAATTTAATTGCTAGTTTAAGACTGTAGTCAGGACAAAGAGGGGCACAGTAGTGAATAGAGTACTCAGCCTGGAATCAGGAAGACATCTTGAGTTCAAATGTGACCTTGAACACTTACTAGCTAGGTGACCTTGGGAAAGTCACAATCCTGTTGACCTCAGTCCATCATTTGTCAAATGAGCTGGAGAAGGAAATGACAAACTACTCCGATATCTTTTGCCAAGAAAACTCCAAATGGAGTCATGAAAAGTCAGACATAACTGAAAGGACTGAACAACAAGGTTGTAGTCAGGACTGTGACTTGATAACACATACTATTAGAAACTATATAAATACTTGCATGGTTGGCCACCAAATCAACCAGTCCATCAAAACCCATCTATTAACCTCTACTATGTGCTAGCATAGGACCCCAAAGACCAAAAAGAAATCACCATAAGGCACTTACGTTTTATCATATCAATGTTGTTGTTATATAGACATATAAACCTATATATACATATTTGTGTATATGTGGATGAAATATACACTTTAGAATACATAGATGTCACTGCTGGAGGAGTCACTAGCACCTGGGGGAATCAGGAGAAAGCTCATGTAGAAGGATGCACTAAGCTCCAAAGGAAATTACAGCTTCTGAGGAGGCTGTGTATGCCAAGTATGGGGTCAGCTCATGCAAAGGAATGAAGACAGAAGATGGAATCTCTTTACCTTGGACAGTGGGTCCCTGAGCTCTGTCAAGGCTAGAGAAGAATCACTGAAGGACTCCAAACGGAGCTGTAACAGAGCTAAGAGCTATAACATCTCTAAGAGCTGTAACACTTTGCTAATTGTCTCACCTCACATTCTACCATTTTGTGGGAAACTAGGTCTCAACCAAAACAGTGGCTCTTGCTTTGATATACTTCCATGTTCTGGAATTGTTGGGCTAAATGTGGTGGGAATATTGTTCTTCTTGAGTATACCAGACAATAAAGAGCTTCAGTAGAAACTGAATCGAATTGATCAACCAAGTCATAAATGTAGGTGCTTTCCTTGGCTCCCACTCTAACTGGAGTCAAATTCTGGCACTTTGTTGACTTAGGCTGATATATCCCTCATATCCTTTCCAGAGAGGTGTAGACGCACTGGAGGATTCTGGCTTTCTTGCTCTGTTTCACTTCTTGGCTGTTGTTTCCAGGACAGCTGATGACAAGAACAGTAGAAGATTCCTTCCAATTTGGTTTTCAATGAAGAATGTATGGAAAGAACCAAGACCATAGGGACCAGAGCAGGGATTCTTTCAGCGTGGGGTCCTAGGTCTATGAAGGATTTGCTTCCTCAGAGACCCTGGCACTGAGAGGCAAGTCAAAGTCTCGGCATAGTAGACATGGCAACTGTTTGTGGGCATTTCAACTAATGAGGTAATGTGTATTAATGGATAGAGATCTAGCCTTGAAGCCAAGAAAGTGAAGACCTGAGTTTAAGTCCTGCCACTGACACATAGAGGGCAAATAATTAACTTCTCAGAGATCTTAGTAACTCTCAAAAACTGGAGGGACAAAGAGGGTACTGATCACTATCAGTAAAGGGAGTTTCCTCATCTCTCTACCAAGGAAATCCCAGATGCAGTCATTATTATCCCTTGACATTATATGTACCATGTCTTGGAGAAATAGTGAGCCAAGGAAGGCTTGGCTTTTGTGCCTGACCTTTTTCCCTTTTCCCTCTCATAGCTATTCTAAACACTGAAGTAGTTTGATGCCATCAACCATGGCACGCAGCCCCATAACACTGCCAAGTGTGCTCAATTTTTGTAAACCTTAAAGTACTTAATAATATTAATGGTAAACACTTATAAAGCACTTTCTTTGTGCTAAGCATTGTGATAAGCACTTTACAATTATTACCTCATTTAATCTTCATAACAATCCTGGGAGGTAGGGGCTATCTTATCCTCATTTTGAAGCTGGGGGAACTGGGATGGGCAGAGGTTAAATGACTTGCCCAGGGTTGCTTGCTCTTCTTGTCACATGTGACATGCTCATATTCTCTCATGAATTCTCCACTGAGAATCCACCCACTAGAGTCACACAGCTAGTATCTGCAGATGGATTTAAACTCAGTTCTTCCTAACTCTAGAACCAGTGTTCTATCCATTGCATATTATTATTATTATTAATGATTTATTATTATATTTCCTTATCACTAGTGTACTGTGATCGAAAAGTCTCTTGCACTGAATTTACCCGAGGAGATATCTCTGGGCTTGTGCTATTCAATATTTTTATTAAAACTTGGGGAAAGGCATTGAATTTAAAGAGGGCACAGAATTCATTAGAGACAGAATCAAGATTCCAAAGGAACCCATGAGGCTAGAACAGGATTGAATCTGTAATTAAATTCTTTAGTGAATCTATTACAATAAGCCATTGGTGGGGGTGTTCTCTTCCTTGTTCATCTTCAGTGATAGAGATCAAAACTCATCCATCTCCATTTTCTCATCACATATGATTCATGCTCATATTCTCTCATGAATCCTTCATTGAGAAGCCACCCACTAGGCATCATACCCAGCCTTAGATACTTATTAGCTCTGTGACCCTGGTCCAGTCACTTAACCCATCTGCCTCAGTTTCCTCATCTGTAAAATGGGGCTAATAATAGCACCAACCTCATCAAGTTGTTGTGAAGATCAAATAAGATAATATTTGTAAATGCTTTGCAAACCTTAAAAGTAGTCTTTAAGTGCTATTATTATGGTTCCTTGCTCTAACTCAGTGGTTCCCAAACTTTTTTGGTCTACCGCCCACTTTTCAGAAAAAATATTACTTAGCCCCCTGGAAATTAATTTTTTAAAATTTTAATAGCAATTAATAGGAAAGATAAATGCACCTATGGCCATCACTGCCCCGCTGGATCGCTGCAGTACCCACCAGGGGGCAGTGGCGCCCACTTTGGGAATCACTGCTCTAATTTCATGACCCGCCTACCTTCACCTTTCCTGAATTTTATCCATTTTGCCTCTTATGTTCAAGAAACAGATTTATTCTAGTAATTGACAGAATTGACAAAAACAAAAATTGAATAGGTAGAAACGTCAGGTCCTTCACTTGGATTAAAGAATCAACTGCACACACATAGGATGGGGAACCACATCTAGACAATGGTTCATGTATGAGAAAGAGGTCTGATGAGTAATTGGACTGCCAGCCAGCAACAAATGAATCAACAGTATTACATGACAGCCCCACCCCGAAAGAAGCTAATGTGATTCCAGCCTATGGTAATAGATGTATGGAATCTGAGAGAGAAGTCACAGTCCCATCATGAGCTGCCCTGGTCAGACCACATGTGAAACATGGAGGTCACTTCTTGGAGCCATCACTTAGGAATGAGGTGAACAAGTTGGAAAAGATGGAAGAGAATTATCAGGATTAGAAGGAAACTTGAGACCAGGACTATCTGAAGGAATGGGGGATCTTTAGTCAGAGATGAGAAGATTGAGAGGGGGCATGATGATGGTCTTTGAGAATTTGAGGGAATGTTATATTGAAGAGGGATTAGATGCATTTTGCTTGGCCCCAGATGCCGAAAATAGTAATAATGTGTGGAAGGACTGATTTGATTTAGGCTCAATGTAAGGGAAAGTTTCCTGAACAATGAGAGTTGTACAAACTGGAATGTGCTCCTCCAGGAAATTGTGGGTTCTTCCTCAGTAGAAGTCTTCAGGCAAACGCTGGATGATCACCTTGTTAGGTATGCTGTAGATGACATTCCACTTTCTTGCCCCATCTCTTTTTCTGCTTCTCTCTCCCAGAAATCTCTCCATCTAAAGTCATATATCTCCATATATACAGAGATATGTGACTCTCTCTCTATAGACATAGCTAGATAGATGTAGAGTCTGTCTGTCTGTCTGTCTGTCTGTCTGTCTGTCTGTCTGTCTCTCTCTCTCTCTCTCCATACACACAGCATCACAGGACTATTCTTTAAAGGACTCCAAACCAAACTGGTGGCAAGGTAGAGGGAAATAAAATCTCTTGGCCTTCCCATCCATGGTGAGGTAGAATGAGTTTTTAATCAAGATGTTCCCTGAAAGACTGACCTTGATCAGCAATTTCTCTTGTAAATTGGAGGGGCCCAAAGGTGATAAATTTTCTAACCTTTGGTCTATTGCTTTTATTCTAATAAAGAGGTTAGGGAGGGGAGGGTGGAGTTCTACTCTGTGAAGGACATTCCATAATTTTCCAGCCCTGGCAGACTGAGACCTTTTCCCACCAAGAGTTTCCCTCAGTCTGGCATAAAGGAGACTGAAACAATGACTTTTGTCTTCAAGTATTAGAATGCAGAACTAAGCATTGATCCTTGCTAAAAATAAATTCAAAAGAAAACCCCTAAGTAGTCTATTTTTGGTTTCTTTTATTTTCCATGCTCCCAGGCCTTTTGTGTTCTTCCTGCTCCATTGGAACTGTCTTAAATAAGACCCTTAGTAATGTGATTGCTCATTTAAATATTGCCTGGTAACACAGAAACAATATGGCACAGTATAGTTGGAATCACTTTAGTTTTAAGGTCAGTGGATCTGGATTCTAGTCTTACCACTGTTAAATATTAACTGTTCAACTTCAGGCAAATCACTGAGCCTCTCTCAGCCTTAGTTATTTTTTCTCTATAAAATGGAAATGGAGGGTGAAAATTGCCCTACATACTTCATAAGATTCAAATAAGAGAATGTGCTTTGTAGAGTAGAAAATGGATATGAGAAATAGTCATCCCAGTTATTTGTAGGAATGGAGGCAAGTAGGATAGGAAAGAAGGAAACAAGGATTTTTAAGTGCCCACTATGTGCTAAGCACTTTACAAATATTACCTTATTTAATACACACCATAACCAAGGAGATAAGTGCCATTAATATCCCTCATTATACAGTTGAGGATACTGAGACAGAGGTTAAGTGACTTGTACAACTATTGTCTTACACCAGATTTTAATTCAGGCCTTCCTGTGTTCTGGCTACTATGCCATCTAGCTGCTGGAAGACTGGACCTGTGATTTCATTGGTACAGAGAGCTCTTGAGTGAAGAAATTCCCTATGCCAGTGCAGGGTTGGTACCTTTCCTGCAATTTGTAATCTTAAAGGATTGCCTACTGCATTGAGAAGTTAATCAACTTGACTAGGGTCACAGAACCAGCATGCATCAGAGGTAAGATTAAATCCAAGTCTTCCTGGCTTTGAAGCAGCTCTATTCACTGCACTAAGCTGCTTTCCTTCAGACAAGGAGACTTATAGATAGCTTTACATTCTCAAATCATCAAGAAATTATTCCTAGTTAACTTTGGGATGTGTTTTTGTACTTGAAACTGACCATTCGGCTGGGTGACCTTGAGAAAAACATGATTTCTCAATGCTACCTCTCTAAGACTACAAATTGCAGAACTTTTGCTCATATTCAGTGGCAGAGTGAGTTATCTCACCAGGAGTTCCCTCAGATATTCATGTGGATATATGTTCTCACTGATTTGGGAGTTCCTTGCATTCCCTTAATATCTGCCCTTCCTGTGTGACTGTAGTCTAAGTTCTCTTAATATTTGCCCTAGGAGGTCCCTCTACCAATCTGAAGGCCTTCCTCAATTTCCCCCCACATCACAAGAGTACCAGTAGAGTACTCAGGCTGCCCCACTGTAATTCCTCACTCATGCTATGTAACTAGCCCATGTGTTTTTCTTGTCACAGAGCCTGGCTCTGAATCCTTGCATTGCTATAGTAGAGAAGTCCATTATGTTCGATTGTGCCACAGTGTATCTGTCTCCATGTACAATGTTCTCTGGCTCTGCTCCTTTCACTCTGCATCAATTCCTGGAGGTCTTTCCACTTCACATGGAATTCCTCCAGTTCTTTATTCCTTTGAGCACAATAGTATTCCATCACCAGCATATACCACAATTTGTTTAGCCGTTCCCCAATTGAAGGACATTTTCTCATTTTCCAATTTTTTGCCACCACAAAGAGCCCAGCTATAAATATTTTTGTACAAGTCTTTTTCCTTATTATCTCTTTGGGGTATAATCCAAGCAGTGCTATAGTTGGATCAAAAGGCAGATAGTCTTTTAAAGCCCTTTGGGCATAGTTCCAAATTGCCATCCAGAATGGTTGGATCAATTCACAACTCCACCAGCAATGCATCAATGTCCCAATTTTGCCACATCCCCTCCAACATTCATTATTCTCCCTTGGTTGAGAGCTAATTAATCTCTGCCTGGATTAAGCAGACCTAGACCAAAACATTTAGGTTGATAGGATAGACCCCCCTCACATTTCTCTTCTTTATTGTTTTCTCTCTGTTTGTAAATATTTATAAATAAATTTCTGGTACAAAATATAAAAAATAATAGCAACCACATAATTTCATATAATCATTATCCAGCCATCAATTTTAACCTTTACAAGGCAAAGCAAGACCCTAATTAAGCATTTTCAGTGAAATAATAACTTCTTATGGTCCAAACCACTACTACCATACATTACTAAAATAATGAGTTTTGGTTGTTCTATAGCTGAAAGTTCAAGAGTTTTCCTTACCAAGAATTAATATTGTCCTCCTATGACATGTTTTATTTCTCACCAAACCATCCCAGAAAGATGTGTACCTGTTTTATTAACATTTCCAGAAACATAAATTCTATAGTTTCATTGTGAGTAACCAATGAAGCAATATATACAATTAAACTTTAAGTATATTTATCATTTAATACAGTGCTTGTCATTAGCCAGGAGAAAAGTTAAGTATTTTATATCATAACTAACTATTCATTTTCATCAATTGGCTTGGTAGGCATCTCTCATGGAGTTGAATATGCCACAACAGCATTATTTTAGCTGTGGAAGAATATCCCAATATTTTTCTACTGATACAAAACAAAGTTGGTTGGAGGAATAAATATTCTCGTCAATTGTACTGGTATAGTATTATTATATATTTAAGAAGTGTACAGAATGAATTTTTTATAGAAATATATTTTTAAAATTATAGCAGCCCCAATGGATCTCTGAGTAAAGACTGGAAATGTAAGAAAAAGAATGGTGAAAATGTATTAATGAGGAATCTCAAAGTATTCATTCAGATTCAGTACAATATTATTAGGAAATTGGTAAAAAAGACAGCTGATAGATTGGCCAATATGACAGTAAAAGAAAATGATAAATGTTGGAAGGAATGTGGCAAAATTAGGACACTAATGCATTGCTGGTGGAGTTGTGAACTGATCCAACTTATTCTGGAAGGCAATTTGGAATTACACACAAAGGGTTATAAAAGAATGCAACCTTTGGTCCAGTAATAACACTACTAGGTCTGTATCCCAAAGAGATTTTAAAAAATGGGAAAGGACCTATTTGTACAAACATATTTATAGCTGCTCTTTTAGTGGTGGCAAAGAATTGGAAACTAAAGGGATGTCCCTCATTTGGGGAATGGCTGAACAAATTGCGGTATATGATGGTGATGGAACACTATTGTGCTATAAGGAATGATGAACAGGATGATTTCAGAAAGAGCTGAAAAGACCTATATGAACTGATACAGAGTAAAACAAGCAGAACCAGAAAAACATTGTACACAGTAATAGCAATATTATAGAATGATCAAATGTTATAGACTTTGCCACTAATAGCAATACAATGATCCAGAACAATTCTGAGGACTTAGGACCAAGAATGCTATTCACCTCCAGAGAAAGGACTGTTGGAGTATAAATGCAGACAAAAACATATGATTTATCATTTGTTTACTTGGGTATTTGTTTAGGGGTTTTGATTTTATGGGATTGTTCACTTACAAGATTGAATAATATGGAGATAAAAAATAAAATAAAGTAAAATTTTTTAAAAAGACATTTGATAAGTCACAATTCTGAAGTCATCATATGTGTTCAAAATACCAGTATTATAAGTATAAAAAACAAGAGAGAAAATATCATGAAGAATGTACTAAATCCAATTTTTCACTTCTTAGAAATAATGAATATGCATGACCACAATGTGTAATTTCTGTAGAAATTCTTGCAAATAGTTTTAAACCTTTTCTTTTGTCTCAACATTTACAATCAAAGCATGAAATATGGATAAACATGTTGATTTTTTAATTGGAGAGGACAAGATTTAAAAACTCTCAATATTGATTTATTTCTATGAATAAACAATAAAGTAGAAAAGAAATAGAAGCTTCATATTTAGTAAGTTTCCAAATTGTAAAAAAAATGGGAAAGCTGATAATAGTGCAGAATAATTTTTCCTTGTGCCAAAGTAATTGTCAAGGCTTTTTGGAGATGTCTGTTAACAAGTTAGAGATGATACCCATTTCCAACAATACAGTGTTTTAATGGATACATGATATGCCCAATTATATTGAATCAGTTATTGTAGAAGGAATTCAAAAAAGTAACATTTATGTTTTGCAATTAGATGAGACAACTGATGTTTGTAAGCTAGCGATTTTAATTGTATTTGTAAGATATCTGCATGATGGGAAAGTAGAATATGCTGTTTTGTTACCAGTTGAGAAAGACAATTTAAATCTAATTAATTCATACTTGAAAGAAAATAAATCAATTGGTCCTCTTGTGGAATTTGCACAGATGGCATAAAATTGATGACTGGGAAATTTGGGGGTATTGTTTTCTGCATTAAAAATTAGCATCAATATAGTATAGATACACTGGAGACACACAAACAAGTTTTGGCATTAAAGATAATGCTACAGGGGGCAGCTGGGCAGCTCAGTGAATTGAGAGCCATGTCTACATATGGGAGGTTCTAGGTTCAAATCTGACCTCAGACACTTCCTAGCTGTGTGACCCTGGGCAAGTCACTAAACTCCATTACCTAGCCCTTACTGCTCTTCTGCCTTGGAACCAATACATAGTATTGACTCTAAGGTGAAAGTTAAGGGTTAAAAAAAAAAGATAATGCTGCAACAACTTAAAAGTGCGTTAGATGATACTATCAAAATAATTAATCTTCTAAAATCAAGACCTATTGTCTTGATCAATAATACATGTAAAACCCAGTGGAATTGTGTGTTGGCTAAGTGGGTTAGAGGGGTTTGGGGGAGAGGGAAAGAACATGAAACATGTATCTATGGGAAAATATTCAAAATAGAAACTTAAAAAATAAAATAAAATCAAGACCTATTAACTCTCCACTGGTTACCATTTTATGCAAAGAGCTGGGCATCAAGAATATTACACTTCCAACATACACAGATGTTAGATGCAGAGTTATCATTCATCTGTTGAAAGAAGAAGAGTTCTTTGGTTTTTTCCTGACCATCTTTTCACTTGGGTAAGTCTAAAGTGATATGCCACAGCTTCAAAGATTAACATGTTGAAAAATTAACAAACTCAACATATCATTATAGAATGCATATATTCAACATTCAGGATAAAATGAAAACTATGACTAAGAAACCAAAATTCTAGAGCCACACAATCCAGAAGAGTACCAAGTGCTTTGTTACATTATATAATTTCTTATTAGAAGATGAAGTATCTTCAGATCAAACTGTCAAGAAAGACATTAGTGATTGTCTGAAAGTTTTACAAGTGATTTTCAATGAATATTTTCCTGAAATTTCCAATAAATTAGATTGAGTTTGCAACACACTTAATATGTCTTTTATGTCTCTGGCTGATGAATTAACAATGGATGAAAAAGAAAAATTTAATTGGCACATCAATGGATTTTGAGCTACAAACATCATCCAAAAATGACAGTCATCGATGTTTGGCTAGCAATCAAAAATAAATTTAATTCTCTCAGCAGGAGAGCTTGTAAAATTCCTTTACCATTTTCTACTACATATTTGTTGAGTGAACATTTTCATTTTGTTCTTGCTTTTAATCAAAATACTAAAAGAAACAATGCAGAACCAGATTTAAGACTGTGTTTGGTGTTAAGCCAAATATTACAAAACTTTTGTTCAAATAAAAAAGTCAACATGGAAATTAAGTTTTTCTGTGGCTATGAGATATATGTTAAACATCTTCCAAGTTGTTACTTTTTTCATTACGATGTTATTTATATTCAACAAAAAGTTTTTCTAAACCCTTGCTTTCTGTCATAGTTCTAAGACAGAAGAGCAACAAGGGCTAGGCAATTGGGGTTATGTACCAGGGTCAATAAAAGTCATTTAAAAAAAGAAATTGAACATGAAGTCTTGCAAATAATAATAAACAAGAGCTCTTGCAAGGGAGAGCATTCTAGGCAAGGGAGACAGCCAGGGAAAATGCACCTGAACCAGGAGATGGAAAGTCTTGAGTGAGGAACATCATGGAGGCTAGTGTTGTTGGGTTGTTTTGTATGTAGAGGGGACTAAAGTGTAAGAATCCTGGAAAGGAAGAAAGGAGCTAAGTTATGAAAGCCAAACAGAGAATTTTATATTTGATCTTGGGGTAATAGGGAGCCATTGCAATTGATCGAATAGAGCAGGCAGTCACTCCTAATGTTTGTTGTGAACTCCTGAAGGTAATTTAACCTCCTACTCATAACATTCCTTTAGATTTATTCATCAAGTACTTACAATGATAAGTTTTATCCCCATAAAGCAAGAAATTTAAATTTGTTATATACATATATAATTGTAATATAATATATATATACACTCCTATATTTATGAAAGATCTTAATTTAAAAATTATAAAATTGGTCCTTTCTAAGTTTCTCAGCTTCTTTCAAGTCCCAGCTAAAATCTCACTTTCTACAAGAAACTGTTTCCAGATCCCCCATAATGCTAATTAGTGCCTTCACCATCAGATTAGCAGCAATTTGTCTTGTCTACGTCTTGTTTGTACAGGATGGTTTACATGTTGTCGTCCCCATTAGACCGGGAGCTCCTTGAGAACAGGGTGGTTTCCCCACCTTTTTTTTTGGACCCAAGGGCTGAGCCCGGCTTCTGGGCCAGGAGAGGCCACTTGACTTGGTCTGATGTTCTCTCTCCTCCTGAGGAGGACTTTGCACCCAGCCTCTAGACTTCTTCAGCTTCTCTCCAGGCCAAGCAGTGGACATTTTACACACAGAACCTCTTATTGGGAGTTTTAAGTGTCACCAAGTCATCACTTTAGATCTAGACAGAATCTTAGCGGGCCCCCAGGCCAACAACTCACTTTAGAAATCTGGAGGCCCAGAGAGGTTAAGCTGATTGCCTCAAATCACACAGGCAGGTTGCCTTGTCATTCTGTCTGTCCTATTTCCCTAACAGCACTTCCAAACTATACCATCACCACTGACACCATCCCCCAACAGTGCCCCCCAGAACTTCACTTCCCACAGCTTCTGTGAGCCCCCAAGGGCAGCACTATTCAGACCTCACACAGACTCCCCTCACCGTCCATTGCAAGCATCCTCTTCTCTAAATTCTGTTCGCAGTTATCCTGATGGAAACCATAGAACTTGGCTCAACTGGGCTGCCAGAATCAGCCTCCTCCCTGCAAAGCTGGAGCAAGACTCTGCTGCTTACAGAAACCCAAACTCCTCATTCATTCCTGCTTTACTCTCCCAAGTTCTGCCCCACAAGGTCTAGCTGTTTCCTGTGTAGACCCTGATTGTGCCTGGGGCTGGGGCAGAGAGAGAGAGACAGATAGAGAGACAGAGACAGAGACAGAAAGAAAGAGAGGGAGAGAGATGAGCAGTCAGAAAGAGACAGAGCAGAGTCAGAGAGAGAGAAAGGAAGAGAGAAAGAGACAGAGACAGAGAGAGGAAGATAGAGAGAGAGCGACAGAGAGATGGAGAGAGAGAGAGGAAGACAGAGAGAGAGGGAGATGGAGAGAGAGAGACAGAGGAGAGAGATGGAGAGAGAGAGGAAGACAGAGAGAGAGAGAGAAAAGGAAAAAGAGAGAGAGAGAGGAAGACAGAGGAGAGGGAGAGAGACAGAGAGAAGAAAGAGAGAAAGAGAGAGAGAGAGAGAGAGAGAGAGAGAGAGAGAGAGAGAGAGAGAGAGAGAGAGGAGAGGGAGAGAGAAAGAGGGAGAGAGAGAGAGA
>NC_058133.1:135672361-135802800 GCF_016433145.1 Gracilinanus agilis
TCTCTCTCTCTCTCTCTCTCTCTCTCTCTCTCTCTCCTCCTTCTCTTTCTAACTCCCTCTCCCTCCTTCCTTCTCTCTCTCCTTTTCTCTCTCTCCCTCCCTCCTTCTCTCTCTTTCTCCCCTCCTTCTCTTTCTAACTCTCTCCCTTTTTAACTCTTTCTCCCCCTCCTTCCTTCTCTTTCTCTCTCTCTCCCTCCCTCCTTCTCTCTCTCTCTCCCTCTCTCTTTCCTCTCTCTCTGTCCCTTTCTCTCATTTTTTCTGTCTCTCCTCTCTGTCCCTTTCTGTCTCTTCTTCTCTCTGTCTCTTTGTCCTCTCTGTCTCGATCTCTCTCTTCCCCTCCCTCTTTTCCCCTACCCTCTCTCTCCCCCCAGCTATGGGGATGTAGGCCACACACCATGCTGATCATTGATCAGTCTGCCAACCCTTGCTAAGGAAGGGGTTGGGGATAGGAATGGGAGGGTGAGGAAGGATGGCAATATTGGCTTAAAGCAACCTAATGGCTTCCCCTGCCCTCCCCATTCTGAGCAGAGATGCTTGTAAAGCGGAGGTTCCTGGCCAGAGCTGCCCTAAACCTCATTTCCTTCCCAGGTATTTGAGCTCCTTAAATGTAGTTCAGGAGCCTTGGCCTCAATCTTTCACTTTTGTTTTCCAAACCTTCCTTGGTCCACCTCTACACCACGAAAGGACCTCTCTACCCTCCTTGGTACCCAAGCCTGCTTGGCTTCCTGGGTTCTTAAATCTGCTGCACTTGGTCCTGAATTACCTTCATCTCTGACCGCCAGGACATCTGTAACTGGATGCCCAATTCTGGCAGCCATCCTCTTTTTCCCTTCTTACTCCTATCACCACCCACTGCAGTGGCTGTGTGAGTGGGAGGAGCAGGGTGCAGAAGGGGTTAGGTGTGTGA
Source organism: Gracilinanus agilis (assembly GCF_016433145.1). Classification (NCBI taxonomy): domain Eukaryota; kingdom Metazoa; phylum Chordata; class Mammalia; order Didelphimorphia; family Didelphidae; genus Gracilinanus; species Gracilinanus agilis. The sequence goes on from NC_058133.1 coordinate 135,673,269, forward strand.
GGGTGTCACTGTTCTACTGCTGCCCCCCTGTGTTCAGGTCAAAGCAGGGGGGTTAAAATCGAGCCCCCAGAGCAGTTGTGCTAAAGATCTGAAGCTGTCATATTTGAATGAATGACAAGAGGATCTGAGACCCAAGACCTCTTTCTGTGGTTCCCCATCGCCTGGCCCCAGTTACGTGCCCTCCCTGCCCCCCCTCCCCCTGTCCCCCAGTGTCTGGCCCCTTGTCCTCCCTGATGAGCACCCTTGACTACCCCTTCAGAGCTGGGTTGTAACCTTCTTGTTGGACTCTCCACATCTTCTGTACTTGAGTCTGTTTGCACTTCCCAGGCAGCATGGCAGAGCCTATGAAGTGTTGGGGTTGGAATCAACGAGCCCCAAGTTCAAATCTCATCCCTGACACATCCCCATATTATATATATATATATATATATGTATATATATACTATAACATGTATATAATAGAATAGAATATGTACATTATATATAATTATATAACATATTCTTATACATTTCTTTCATATATAGATATACCCAAGTCATGTTGCCTCAGAGAGAATTGTTTTGCAAAAATATTAGTATGGGTAATAAGAAAATATTATCTCACACAAATAGAGTTCTTTTGGGTTTGCAAAACACCTCGCTGGCAAATATCTCAGTTGTATGACGTATGTAGAGCACGTGGCATCATTACTATTTTGCAGAGAGGGGAAGCGACCCCTCAAGACATTGTGACTCTCCCGATGCCATCTAAGGAGGAGAATGTGGCGAATTGAAGAGGAAGAGGAGGAGGAGGAAGAGGAGGAAGAGGGAGGATGAGCAGCCTTCCAGGCATGGGGGACAGCCGGAGGAAATGGCCAGAACATCCAGGAGGCCAATGGCACTGAATCAAAGCTTGTGTGTGTGTGGGGTGAGGGTGGGATGAAAAGCGTAAGAAGACTGGAAAGGTGGGAAGAGGGAAGGCTGGGTGAGGAAGGATTTGGGATGCCAAAGAGGATTTCATAGATGATCTGGGAGGTGACAGGGAGCTGATGGACTTTATAGAGGAGGGGGTAGATGTGGTTAAACCTGCACTTCAGGAAAATCATAAAGGGAAGGGAAGGGAAGGGAAGGGGAAAGAGTACCCTGCTGAAAAGTCTAGTGCTGGAATTATCCTTAGAGGTTGTCTCTTTCAACTCTTTTATTTTACAAATGAGTAAACTGAGTCCTACCAAGGGTAAGAGACTTGCCCAAGGTTACACAGTAAGTCTGTAGCAAAGGTGATTCTAAGTCAGGATCCAGGATCCCAAGGCCAGCTGTCTCCACAGCACCATGCCACGCTGGGCTTTTTGGATCCCCATAATAATTAAGAGGGAGATAAATCAAAGATTGTTATTATTATTGTAAATGTGAAGGGAGAAAAACAGCTCCAGGGAAATTAAGTGACTAATTCAAGAGAATGGCACCTTTTTAAAAACAAACACAGGAATTATACGAACACAACTACAAAACACTTTCCAAACAATTAAAATTAGATCTAAACCAGTGATTCCCAAAGTGGGAGCCACGGCCCTCTGGTGTGTGCTGCAGCAATCCAGGGGAGTGGTGAATTGTTTAGGTCAATAAATAGTTTCATAATTTCAAAGTTCAATATTTCTAATTTACACCTTTTGTTACTATATTTTACAAAAAATGTAGAAACATTAATACATATATCTTTCCTATTAATTGCTATTAAAAATTTTAAAAATTAATTTCCAGGGGGCTCTAAGTAATATTTTTTCTGGAAAGGGGGTGGTAGGCCAAAAAAGTTTGGGAACCACTGATCTAAACAATTGGAAAACCATTGATTGCTCATGGGTAGGATGAGCTAACATAATAAAAATGACTATTCTACCCAAATTAATTTACCTATTTAGTGTCATACCTATCAAACTACCAAAAAACTTTTTTACTGAATTAGAAAAAACTATAACAAAGTTCATTTGGAAGAACAAAAGATCAAGAATATCAAGGGAAATAATGAAAAAACCATGAAGGAAGGTGGCCTATCAGTACCAGATATGAAAGTGATAAGGCAGATAAGGCAGTGATCATCAAAATAATATGGTGGGGGAAGCTGGGTGGCTCAGTGGCTTGAGAGCCAGGCCTAGAAACAGGAGGTCCTAGGTTCAAATCTGACTTCAAACACTTCCTAGCTGTGTGACCCTGGGCAAGTCACTTAACCCCCATTGCCTAGCCCTTGCCACTCTTCTGCTCTGGAGGTAATACACAGTATTGACTCCAGGATGAAAGATAAGGGTTTAAAAAAAAATGAAAAAAAAAATAATATGGTACTGGCTAAGAGACAGAAGGGAGGATCAGTGAAATAGATTTGGGGTAAGTGACGTCAGCAAGACAGTCTATGATAAACCCAAAGAGCCCAACTTTTGGGACAAAAATCCACTATTTGACAAAAACTGCTTGGAAAATAGGAAAACAATATGGGAGAGATTAGGTTTAGAGCAACATCTCATACCATAAATGAACTCAGAATGGGTGAATGACTTGAATATAAAGAAGGAAACTATAAGTAAATTAAGTGAACACAGAATAGTATACTTGTCAGATCTATGGGAAAGGAAAGAGTTTAAAACCAAGCAAGAGTTAGAAAAAATTACAAAATGTAAAATAAATAATTTTGATTACATTAAATTTAAAAGTTTTTGTACAAACAAAAACAATGCAACCAAAATCAGAAGGGAAACAACAAACTGGGAAAAAAAAATCTTTATAACAAAAAACTCTGACAGAGGCCTAATTACTCAAATATACAAGGAGCTAAATCAATTGTACAAAAAATCAAGCCATTCCCCAATTATAAATAGGCAAGGGACATGAATAGGGAATTTTCAGATAAAGAAATCAAAACCATCAATAAGCACATGAGAAGGTGTTCTAAATCTCTAATAATTAGAGAAATGCAAATCAAAACAACTCCAAGGTATCACCTCACACCTAGCAGATTGGCTAAAATGAAAGAAGGGGAGAGTAATGAATGTTGGAGGGGATGTGGCAAAATTGGGACATTAATGCATTGCTGGTGGAGCTGTGAACTGATCCAGCCATTCTGGATGGCAATTTGGAACTATGTCCAAAGCACGCTAAAAGACTGCCTTGATCCAGTCATACCATTGCTGGGTTTGTACCCCAAAGAGATCATAAATAAACAGACTTGTAAGAAAATATTTATAGCTGCGCTCTTTGTGATGGCAAAAAAAAAACTGGAAAACGAGGGTATGACCTCAATTGGGGAATGGCTGAACAAATTGTGGTATATGCTGGTAATGGAATACTATTGCGCTCAAAAGAATAATAAACTGGAGGAATTCCAGGTGAACTGGAGAGACCTCTGGGAACTGATGCAGAGTGAAAGGAGCAGAGCCAGAAGAACATTATACACAGAGACTGATATACTATGGTAAAATTGAATGTAATGTACTGGCAGCAATGCAATGACCCAAGAAAATTCTGAAGGATTCATGGAAAAGAACGCTACCCACATTCAAAGGAAGTAGAAACAGAAGAAAAACAACCGCTTGAACACATGGGTTGATACAGACATGATTGGGGAGTAGACTCGAAACTACCACACCAATGCAACTATCAACAATTTGGAAATAAGACTTGATTGATCACATATGTTAAAACCAGTGGAAATGCGCGCCAGCTTTGGGGGGTGGTGAAGGGGAAAGTAAGAACATGAATCATGTAAGCATGGAAAATTTTTCTAAAAAATAAATTTAAAAAATTAAAAAAAAAAGTCTTACAAAATATTTCTTCACAACTATCTTGTGGGAAAGGGAATGCAAATATTGTCTTTTTTTACAGAGGAGGTGAGGCCTAGAAAGGCAAATGACTTTGACAAGAAGTAGCTGACACCAGAACCTCACTAGAATCCAAATCTTCATAATCCCACTTGGGGTTTTCCTGGCAGAGATACTGGTGTAGTTTGCCATTTCCTTCTCCAGTTCATTTTACAGATGAGGAAACTGAGGCAAATAGGGCTAAATGACTTGCCCAGGGTCCCACAGAAAATAAGAGTCTGAGGCCAGATTTGAACTCAGGAAGATGAGTCTCCCAGTGCTCTACCCATCTGTAGGGAATAAGAATAGCACCTATCTCCCAGGGCTGTTGTGGGGACTGTTGTGAGGAAGATTAATTTAGTATTAGTGTTGGACCTAGCAGGAAGGGCTAGAGGATTCCAAGATGGAATGAAGGAGCAGGAAGTGGGGCTTGGACTCTGGGAGAGACTCCATAGTGGTTGGGGACATAACTGTTGCTAACCCTGGGAGATCTCAGAGCTAGGGAAAACTGCATTCAGAGTCCCTGCGATCCTGAGAGGTGGACGCTTTCAGCAGTGGACATCAGACCTGCAGAGCAGCACCAAGTGGGGAAATGGTTTGTGATCTGGTGGACAGAATTGCAAACTCCCTCTCCCTACCTGGGTACCTTGGATCATCTGTCCTGGTGGAGTTGGCTCTTGGCATCCTGTGACCACCCTTGGATTTACCGTGAGACCCCAATTGAAAGGCATCCTCAGGCCCTTTAGCTGAGCTGACCAAACCTGGCTGGAACCAGGTTTGGAGGAGCTTTCCCTGTGACTTCAGTACTGCTTCCTTTGGGCCCTGCCTGGCTTAGGTCAATAGAAAAGTGTAGACAAGTCCTTCCCCTGCCCTGTGGTTTGCCCTTAGGTTGTAAGTATAGAATCCCCTATTCCCATCCTTTATTTAGTTCCCCTCAATTAAACTGTTATAAACGTTTACCTTTTGCCTGCTGGTTCCATAGACCCTAGCCTAGGAGGGCTGAGTGACTTTTGGGCCTAAATGCCATTCCTGTGACAGTTAACAGCTTGGCAGTAAACCCTGGTCTCCCTATCCTGGTTGGTCCAGTCTCTCCTTCAACCCAGTGTGAACCCACAAACCATTTAGATTACATTTCAATAATAATAGTTAACATCCCTGGTGTCCCACCATTACAGGACACAGTGAGATAATATTTGCAAGGTGCTTTGCAAACATGTTCTATCTACATCCTAGCTAGCATTATTATTAAAAAGCCAGACAGGCAGACAGACAGACAGACAGACAGAGTATCTGAGGAAGGTCACCTCGGTCCCCACAGAGCTTGCATTTGTGTAAGACACGTTGGCCCCCTTCACCGTCTTCTCATTCTTTCCGACCACGTCCCCGGCTTGGTGTCACAGATGAAGATCTCCAGCTTAGAGTCGGGTTTCCCCAGCACAGATAAGTAGATACATGACCTGGCTTGGCCTCGTCTTCAGCAGCCCTGGAAAGAGCCGTTCCCGATACCCCTTCGCTGGTGCTCTCCACATCCCCAGCCAGGCAGCTCTGCCTCGGGATCGCCTCATCCTCCAGATATCTCACCTGGAGACCTTCACACTTCCCTTGGGATGGTTTGGGTTTTTTAATCGTGCAAACCATCCAAAGGCAAATGCTTCTGGGAGCCGTGTCTGGAAACTCAAAGCATCATCTGAACAGCAAAAAAACTTTTAAATGAACGATTTTCACCTTGGGGAACAAGAGCCAGGAGCGCCTGAGAGGCTATCCAAAAAGGACCCTTAGCTAGAGAAAAAGTGAGACTTCCAAGAAGGAATACCTTCGATAAAAAGTAGGCACACTGGGTGACTTTTTTTTTAACTACCCATGAATCCCTCATAGGCAGGCTATTTGTAATTATTTGGAGCCACGAGTCAGAAAGATTCATTCAAAATGTGTAAGAAAATTTGAAATTTAACAACATGATTTGAGGAAAGTGACTGAAATGGGATTCACCCAACACGAGCCTTGGAATTACCCAGTTCATAAGCTTGGAGTGATTTTTCACTTCTCTCCTTCGTCTCCCAAATTCAATCAGTGGCCACGTCTTTCTGATCTCTGCAACTTCTCTACCTATTCCCTGGTGCCCACTTACATAGCCACGACCCAAATTTGGACTTTCATCCTTGCTCATCTGCACTATTACAACCTTTTTTTTTTGTTTTGTTTCAGTCTTTTATTTTTGTTTTAGATGTATTTCTCTTTTGGTTCGTTAAAATTCCCAGATATCTCCTCCCTCCATCCCCTCATGGCACTAGAGAAGGCATCGTTTGACAAAAGAAACACATGTATAAATAAAATTATGTCTTGCTAGTTTCTATCTATCACTTCTTCCTCTGGAGGTGGACATACACACGTCATTCTTCAAATGATCTTTCTGTTGCTGTAAAATGTTCTCTTGGTTCTATTTCTTTTCACTCTTCGTAATTTTATGTATGTCTTTCTATGTTTTTTAAAATTAACCTGCTCATCACTTCCGATGGTGTAATAATATTCCCTCACAATCATATGCTACCACTTGTTCAGCCATTTCCCTATGGATAGGCATCCCCTCAATTTCCAGTTCTTTGTTACCACAAAGAGAGCTGCTATAAGTAGTTTAGAACATAGAAGTTCTTTTCCTTTTTCCCCTAATCTTGGGAAACTGAAAACAATAGTGGTATTGCTGTGTCTAAGGATATAAAAAAAATTTGTGTTATTGTTGTTGTTGTTTTTGTTTTAACCCTACCTTCTGTCTTAGTATCAGGTCTAAAACAGAAGAGTGGTAAGGGCTAAGCAGTTGGGGTTAAGTGACTCGCCCAGGGTCACACAGCCAGGAAGTATCAGATTTTAAACTCAGATTCTCCTAAACCCCAGGCTGGACACTTCATCTTATTATGATAGCTTTTTAATTGTTCCCTTCTGCCTCCAGTCTTGTCCTCTTGCAGATCTAGCCTGCACACAACTACAAAACTGATATTCCCAAAATACAGATTTTTCTGTGTCACCCCTCTCCTCAAAAATCCCAAGTGGTCTTTTACTGTCCCCAAGACCAAATACAACGAACTAGCAACTGGAGCTCATAGCCATCTGGTTCTGGTACCTTGGTTCTCTTCTTTCTCCTTCTTTTTCCCCTGTCCCCACTAATGCTCCCCCTCTGAAATTACACTGGATACATACATACATGCATGCATACATGCAGGTATCTCTTCCACATCTCAATTTTCCCCATCAAGGTTATAAGAAATTAATTGGGAATTTTGCAGAAGCCACAGATGACCCCCAAAGGCTCATAGATGACACAGAAAAAGTTTAGAAACTCCAGAACAGATAACATATCTGTATAATATTGTATGATATCTTAACTTTTAATACCATAAATCGACAAAATTTCTTTAAGTTAAAATAAGTAAAAAGCTAGCTTGAGAAGAGCACATGAAAGCTAGCAGACGACACACAAAGGTTAGAAATGTAGATATCTTTTAAAAGTTTAGTAACTCATAAATGCATGTAAGGTATTGTGAACACCCCACAAAAGGAAAAGAAAAGATTCAGACTTCTTCTCTGGTACAAAGAAAGGGTCAAAAAATTGGATGTGTTTTTTCCAGATTGTGGGGGCTCTGGGCCCCTCACCCCCAAGCGTGGAAGAGATACCAGCATAGGCACACACACTTATATGTGTGTGTGTGTGTGTGTGTAAATATAGGTTAAACTCTGTAGGTACCTCATTGTTTCCTGTTGTCTCCCTCATTAGAATGTGAGTTCCTTGAGCAAAATTTGGCATTTCTTTCTCTGCATCCCCAGCATTTGACACAGTGCCTGGCACAGTGAATCCTTAATAAATGCTTGTTGATTCTCTGCTCCATTCAACTTGGTTCATGAGTGTCTCTCATTCATATATGTTCCATTTCCCACCAATGTGCCTTTTTTTTTTAAACTCTTACCTTTAGAATCAAAACTAAGCAAACGTTCCAGTGAGAAAAGGGGTAAAGGCTAGGCAACTGGGGTTAAATGACTTGTCCAGGGTCATACAGATAGGAAGTATCTGAGTTCAGATTTGAACCCAAGACTTTCCATCTCCAACCTGTTTCTCTATCTGCTGAGTCACCTTCTAATATGCCTATTTAATAGTCTCTCTCCTTACCTCCACCCCTGACTTTCTTCAAAGCAAAATTCTAAGGTTATATGGACTCATTTGTCTCCCCCACCCTTTAAGGGTGTAAACTCCCTACAAGTAGGAATTGTGCATTTTTAGTACTTCTTTGTTTGGCACATAGTAGGTGCTTAATAACAGTTTAACAGATTGATTTCTTGAGCCCCCAAGTTGTTAGTGTTCTCTCTCTTCTGAAAGTACGTTGTAGGAGCAGCTAGGCAGCTCCCTGGGTAGAGAGCCAGACCTGGAGACAGGAGTTCCTGGTTTCAAATGTGACCTTAGACACTTCCCAGCTGTGTGATCCTGTACAAGTCACTTAAACCCAATTGCCTAGCCCTTACTGCTCTTTTGCCTCTTAACCAAAACTTGGAATTGATTCTTAGACAGGTTAGTGCTAGAAGGGAGGGAGGGAAAGGGAGAGAGCCAGAGCCAGAGGGAGAGAGAAAGAAAAAAGAGAGAGAGAGAGAGAGAGAGAGAGAGAGAGAGAGAGAGAGGAGAAAATGTTGTATTACTTTGTCCATACGTCACCTTTACTTATAGCTTATATATTGTATCCCTCTAAAAGAATGGAGTCTCCCCCCAGGAGGCAAAGAGCACTTTCTTTTCATCTCTGCTTCCTTAGCCCAGTGCAGAGGTCCTGCTCCAGGTCCAAGCTCCCTCTCCTGATTCAGTCATCGCCTTTTCTGAGGCTTCCCGACATTAACAGTTACCAGGAGCACTGAGGGGTTGCCGGTGGTCATGCTGTCGTTGTAAGTCAGAGGTAAAGTCTGAACCCAGGTCTTGATAACTCCGGAGAGGCTGGCTCTTTATTCCTTATCCTGGCCACCCTTTCCATCACTGGTTGTGCTTTCATTCATTGCCACCTCCAGCTCACTAGAGGGGGGGGGAGGAAACCAGGGTTTATTAATTACCTATTAGTGTGTGAGACAACATACTAAGTACACCCATCTTTCAGGTGAAGAAACTGAGGCAGAAGGTAAGTGCCCAGCCCGGGGTCATCCTGACACCACGCCTAGATTTCCATCCACTGCTCCATCGACCTGCCTTATTGCTCAAAGTGGGGGAACTGGAATACTCCTGGCACCCCTGGCTGCTGTCAAGCTCACTCTCTCCCCTGAGTCTCACTCAATCTACATCTATCATCCAATCAAAATTCTTGGAGCTGTTATTTGCTGAAGTCTAGAAATCACTCTCCCTCAGTCCTCAGTGGGTGTAGTGCCTGGTTCTGGGTCTTTCTCTCTCCCTCAACGCATACTGAGGACTTCAACACATAGATTGACTCCATAATCACATACACACATGCATGTCCATATGTTGTGTATGTTGTATTGCATGTACATACATATATGTAGAGATCTCCATCTATTTATCTATCCACTCCCACAAAGGCTCTACCCTAAGTTCAATGTATTCATTTCACATGACCATCTCCTCCACCCTGTTTCAGCCGCCCCTTGATCTTTTTTGTTTTTTAACCCTCATCTTCCATCTTGAATCAATATTGAGTATAAGTTCCAAGGCAATAGAGTGGTAAGGGCTAGGCAATAGGGGTTAAGAGACTTGCCCAGGGTCACCCAGCTAGGAAGTGTCTGAGGCCAGATCGGAACCCAGGACATCCCATCTCTGGGGCTGGGAGCTCTACCCCCTGAGCCACCTAGCCTCATCCCTTGATCTTGGCATCACTCACAAATGTGAGTTTTGAAATTCCTTCATGGGGTTCCAACCTGTTCTCATCCCACCTCTTCCTTTGTCTGGCAGCAACCAACCTTCCTCACCTTACTTGCTGAGTCACTATGACCCATCATCCCTTGGCCCCTCACATCTCTCCCAGGCATCTCCCTGTGCTGGCGCCACTCCCCTCCTTTCCTCAGCTTGCCGGGAGGGTGAGTTACTCCTCTGGCATCTTCCCTGCAGTCCCTTAGGCCTTCATACAGGATCAGAGCTGGAGACAGTGGGGTAACCCCACTGCCCGAGTTTCCTACACGTATTCCTGTTGTATAAACTCAACTGTTTTGTCACTGTGGTGAGGCACTCATTCTCCCCGTATGACGACAGATTTGGTGAACCTTTTCATCCCTCCCTAACCTCTCTCTCCCTGCTTCCATCCCCTCCTACCTTCTCTGGTGAGAACTTTGCCTCCTATTTCACTGAAACTGAGGCCATTGGCCCAGAGTTCTTCCTTCCTCCCCCCTTCCCCCCATCACCACCTCCCTAACCCCTGCCCCACAAGAAGGAGTGGCCCTTCTCTTTGCCAAGGCAAACCTCTCTATATGCTCAAGGTGTATCATCCTGCTCTTTCCTCTCCAGCTCATTGCCCTGCCGCCCATCATCCACACTCTCATTTCTCTTTTCTTTTTTTAAAATTCTCTATTTTAGAATCAATATTGTGTGTTGGTTCCAAGGCAGAAGAGCAGTAAGGGCTCAGCAATGGGGGTTAAGTGACTTGCCCAGGGTCACACAGCTAGGAAGTGTGTGAGGCCAGATTTGAACCCAGGATCATCTCTAAGCTTGGCTCTCAATCCACTGAGCTACTTAGCTCCCCACTGTCCACTGTCATGTATTTTCAAATTCTCCCTATCTGCTGCCTGCCAGCATACCCTTGTCCTCTCCATGCTCAAAAAACCCTCCCATGGATTCAGCAGTCACACAATGTACTTTAAATCTATTTATCTAGCCCTAAACTCATCTGATCTTCAGCTGCCATACTCAACTGCCTATTGGACATCTAGAATTGGCTGTCCCTTAGACACCTTAAACTCAGTTATGTTCAAAACTAAACTCGTGGCTCCCAGAGCTCTCCTTTTCCTAAATTCCCTATCAGTGTTCCGGGCGCTGCCATCCTCCCAATCACCCAGGCTCACAATGTAGGCATCGCTCCCTCTCACTCTCCCATCTCTGGTTGCCAAATCCTGTAGATTCTTTTCTTTTTTTAACCCTTACCTTCTTAGTATCAATTCTAAGCCAGAAGAGCAGCAACAGAGGTTGTGCCTTACCCAGAGTCAGATGGCTAAGATTCTGCCTTCATATCTCTTGAATGCGCCTCCTCTCTACTGACATTGCTTCCTCCTTGGATCAGGCCCTCAGCATCACACCTAGATCATTTTGATGGTCTCCCACAAATTTTTCTGTATTCTAGGTCAAGGATCACCCAGAGGACCCAAGACCCTTTTAGGGGTCTAGGAGGTCAAAGCTATGTGCCTACTAATACAAAAATGCTTTCATTTCTAATACAGAAAATATCAATATAGTCCACAAAAACAAAAGCTCTTTGGAGGTAATGCTGAATAATTTTTAAGAGTGTAAGGGAGCCCCAGGGAGTATTATCATGCCTACACTGGCACTATGCCAAGAATTTTACAAATATTATCTCACTTGATCTTTGCAACCACCACAGGTACGTACTGTTTTTACCTCCAGTTTACAATAGAGGAAACTGAGGCAGGCAAGTCAAGTGACTTACCCAGAGTCACACAGCTAATTCCATGTCTGAGTCCACATTTGAACTCATGTCTTTCAAGACTCCAGACCCAGAAGCTAGGCTCTCTGGCTAGCCTACAGAGGGTGTGACTTTGCCCAAGATCACAGCCAGTCTCTATCAAAAGTAGAACTTAAACCTAGATTTTCCCCAATTTCTAGATTTTCCAACCCAAACTCGAGCTAGGAAGGTCCACTCCCAGGAGCTCTTCTCTCCGTATGAACATGAGTCCACACGTGTCTCCTGCCTCAGAATAGCCATTCCCGGCACCCTCCAGGATAAAGCCCATTCTTCTGCCCAGGGGATGATGAAAAGGAAATCTCAAAAGGGACTGAGTGGACCGGTCAGCGTGCTCTTTAAATTATTGGCGAGGGACGATGCCAGTCATCCAGGAGGAAGCCGAGCTCTCTGAAACTCAATCAGGAGAACCCACGTCCTCCAAAGGGGGTGAAACGACCACCTTTTATGTGGGGAGATAACATTCCGATGCGGTCGAGGGCCCACGTCTGTAAGCTGAGGATGCTGACTCAGGAACTGGTCCTGACCATTCCCCACCCCCTTAGAGGAGAGACTTTGAAAGGGAGCAGAGGCGGCATCGCCAGGGAGGGAGGACCCAGCGGCACCCACCCTGAATAAGCTACGTCCATCCCAGGACGCCGCCCAGGTGGCTGATGGGCACCGTAGAGCCGGAGGGCTGCCTCGGGCAAACGTTCCCACTTCCAAGAGATTGGGGTAGATTTGGTACATTCTAGGCCAGGGAGCGTGGCTTCAATGCCTAGCGAAATCCTAGAATAAAAACTCTCAAAAATGAATGGCGAATGTCTAAATCAAGAGGATGTGATGACGAAGAGCCAACACGGCGTCTCCTCAAGAACTCGTTTTCTTTTCTTCTTAGGCAGGACTGAGACTGGCAGACCAGGGGAGGCTATCGGGAGGGTCCACCTCATTTCTTCATCTGTTCCGTAAGAGGGAGAGCTAATGTACAAGTAGATAAATATAAGAACTCAGTCGGCAGATGGACAGCGAAGCATCAAAGCGGTCTCCTGAGGCACACTCCAGGAGAACCCACTATGGGGTGCGCACCCCAATCTATGTGTAGCACGTATACTATTACACTAATAGAGAACACATGTCATATATGGAAGCTAAAAATAGTGGTGAGGCAATCACTTTTAATATTCTTTCATTCTTGTTTTTAGTGGTATTTACAATAACTCTTTTTTTGTCTTTGAAAACAGTAAGTGAACATACATCCTTATTTCTGAAAAATCCCTACAGAGATCCTGAGAGACAGGGTAGGCCTGGAGTCAATATTGCCTCCTAATTACTCAGTTCATTTGATCAAGGTAGTTCGCCAATATCTCTGGTTGGTTTTGGATATTTTTTTATTGAAAGATAGACAATACAACAATCAAATCACAAGTCATAACAGTCAGTGAACAGAACAGCTTTTCGGTAGGATTTGGGTATAGAATTCTGCCTTAGATATTCACCTGATACAATGAAAAAACAAAATGGTCTGACTTCCACTCCGCAGTTTTCCATATAAACCCATTTGCCTCCCTTTACCCCATTGGGCTCAATAGCGTCACTCTCCAAATTCCCTTCGTGTTGGGATGTTTTGTGTTTCTCTAGGAGGGTGAGAAGCAGCTGGAAGGCAGAGGGCGGGGAGGGGAGGCTGCAAAGGTCAGCCGGGCCTCTGGGGGGGGGGGTGTCTTTCGCTCACGATCCTCGAGGTAGTAGGGACAATTGGAGTTTAATGAGCGGAGGTGACGTGGTCGGAAGCAAGCTTTAGGAAAAGCCATTTGGCAGCAGTGTAGAGGATGGCGCGGAGACGCCGGAAGCAGAGGGATTCCTGGGAGGGCCTTTGTGAGTGGAGGGAGGGCCTGACCCAGGGTGATGGCTGTGGAGTGGAGGGAAGGAAGGAGAGAAAAGGAGAAACCACAAGATCTGACAATCCCTCATTTCTGTGGAGGCCTGAAAGGGAAGAGCTGAGAATGAAGGCGGGGGACGAGGAGGGTTAGGCTCTACGAAGGGAGGACCCAGAAGGGGTGGCTTTTTTGGGGGGAAGATAATAGCTTGTTGGGGGGCTAAAGCAAAAGGGGTGAGCCAGGGTTCTGACCGGTCACTGCCCAAGGGCTCCTGTAGGTGCCACCCTTCCCCAGACATGGGGATGGGCCTGTGGGGGAGGACAGGGAATTTTCCCTCTGGCATTACACAGCTCCTGCTGCCCTTTGGGTCCAGATCGGGCACTCTGGGGCAGAAGGGGGCCGCTGGCACGTACTGGCTTGGAGCCCATCTTCCCATCCTTCACACGCCCCTTGGGGCCAGGCCTAGACTCCCTCCCGCCTAGACTGTGGCTTCGAAATCTCCTATTTGGTTTGAGGTGGAATGTAGATCTGAGAAATCTTTGGAAAGGGCCATGATTTCTTCTCATTCCTCAGCTCAACGTCTCGGAAGGGCCCGCACATCCCCAGGAGACCCAAGCCAGAAAGATTCTAGAGATGTCCAAAGGCTCATCTTAGTCAACGAGCAGGCACCCACGGGGGGAGGGGCCAAACAAGGGTAAAGAAGCGAAGGAAACAGAAGAGCCCCCTAAAACATCACGAAGAGGAGGTGCCTTGGGCATGGGGTGATTTGGGGGAGGAAACGGAGGTTAGGTCCATACACGGGAAGCAGACGCTTAGGAGCCCCGCCCATCTCCTGGGCTAGAGGAAGAGCCACAGAGTCCATTTTGCCTACTTCCCAAGTTTTCCTTTCTATTTCTTACCTCCCGCCGCAGGGACTTGGCCATCTTGTTTTAGCTTCGAGGATAATCTCGAGCAAAATGGATTAGAGATGGCTACGGCGTCTTTCCCATTCTATTATTCTGTGATGCTCGCTTGGCCAGAAAAGGGAGGTGATAAAGTGAAAAAGGCATCCCTCAAGAGCTAAGAAAAACCCAACCCTGTTCAGCCCTATCACCACTGCCCGATGTGGAGAGGGCTGAAGGCTGGGGATCTGGACATGCGATTTCATCCATGTAGAAAGCACCAGGAATGGAAACGCCGTCCGCCCAGAGGGACTTCAGTGCCATCGGGGCCTGGGATAAATGACTTGGGCTCGGTCACAGTTTCCTCCCTGAAGCTCTCTGCCCACCCCCAGGCTACCTCTAGCTGGAAGAATGGGAATCCTTCATGACCACATTCCCCGGGGTTTGCAGTTTCTCCTGTTCCTCCACCCAGAGTCATGGTGCTGGATGGAGGATGATTGGGGACGAGTCTACATGGAACCTTCTGGACCACCCTTCAAATCACCGCAACTCAACCTGCCTGGAATAAGAAGCCACCAAGGGGATGGGGAACCCAGAAGCTGCCTTATCAGGAACCCGGCTTGTCAGGAAAAACCTGTTCGTCTCCGGGCCTAGGCAGCATGGAGCCTCTGGAGAGCTGCCACACCCCGAGGAGGAGCAGCTAGTGGGAGCCCCGGGGAGGGGAGATGGCGCTTCTCCCGGGACCAGAACGAGGGGGTCTTTAGAGGTTCTAGCGCTTCTCTGGAGGGGTCTTCCTGGGAAAGGGCAGCCCCTTCCCACTCTAAAAGGATGGCATCTATGGGTGCGGGGCACAGCCCAAGCTGTCTGGCCCTGTTGTTTAGAATTGAGAAATTTCTCCTTTCTGCATCTTTAGGACAAAGGGTGGGCTAGGTTGCGGAGAAATATATTCAGAAACGAAGGTTACACAAAAACAAACTAAAAACTAAACTTTCCAATTTCAGGCCACAAATGCCCTTCGAGATGTTAAGCGGTCCATATAATGTGCTTCGTCAGGGCTCCTTTGGGTTGTTTCCCCAAGTCAGATCCTATCTGGCCACAAGACGCCCCAGCCCAATTTCTGACCCAGCAAGTATTCTTTCCCTTCCCCCACACCCACTCTAGCAGTGGAATGGCGCTCCATCCAACGCCATCTCCTGCAGGAAGCTTTTTATCCCCCTCTCCTCTCCGAGCAGGGGACCAAGATAGCTCCTCCAAACTATCCTGAAACTATCTCCCTCCTGCCCTCACAGATCCAGCCTCAGGAGCCGATTTCAGAAGATCAGAAGCCAGAAATTTCATGAAACTGGTGGCCAGGCTCTGCGACTTGCCCATGGTTCCTGGGCTAGCAAGTGTCAGAAGCCAGGCTGGCTCCCTTCAAGTCTAGTAGGATTTCCTCTAGGATCTCTTCTACCACAGGCAGTGGGGAGGAAGAGGATGAGTTTTAGCCCAAGCAGAGCCTCTTGTCTTTCCTACTTGGGCCCCCCACCTCCCAATACACGGAAGTTCTGACATTTGCTTTAGATATATTTAGTATTTGTGGGTTTCCAACAAAAGAATGTAAATTCCTTGAGAAAAGGGGCTTTGTGCCTCTATATCCTGTACCTGGCTAGCACAGCGCACAGCGCTTGGCACAATGTACATAGCACTGATGGGCCCTTCACTGCACTGAAACAGACGAAATGGGGAAAATGGTGTCAGAATCTTTCCAGCTGAAAATTATTTCAGGCTCTGAGACCCAAAGTCTGGAGGCCAAAAAGGGCAGGGAAACAAGCAAGCGCTGTGCGTGTGTGCCTAGGCACTTAAATCAGCTCCCACTCCCCTGGTATCTCCTCTGGGCTAAATGGAAGGGCCCGTTTTTGAACATCTGCTCCTATTTCTGTTACTAACACTCAATCCAGAAGGCTACAGAGTGTTGGGGAGCTCAGCCATGGACCCATCTTAGGCTCGTGGCCAGTTAGAAGGCGCCCCAAGTCTTCTGCCAAATAACTAGACTAGCCAGCTCCTTCCAGGGTAAGAGGCCCTCATGAATCCCACAAATGGTGATGCCATGCTGTCATTCCTTGCCCTTCAGAGGGAAGTCTAGCCAATGCTTTGGCCTTTTATGAAGCTACAAAGTCTGATGTGGGTTTTGCACAATGGTGTTGGTTCTTTATAGGCACTTGGGGGTGTCCTTGAGCTCTTCCTGTCACCTCTTAATTCCAACAGAGTTCTGAATCCTACCATTCACCTTCCTCTCTATTCCCATGCCAAAACTCCAGTACAAGACCCCACATATCACCACCAACCTAACAATACAAGTCTGTCAGACCTTCCTGCCCTACCATCTTCCTTTTCTTTCACATGAAAGCCAGACAAATCTTACTTGTAAACAACTTGTTTTTATATAGGAATCCTACCCAGTGCACTCTCTAGCAACACTATGAGGCAGGGTATACTTTACAAAGAGGCTCAGATAGGTAAAATGATTTGCCCAATATAAAAAAATGGCAGTCAAGATCAATCTGCCATGTCACTTCTCTTGCCCTGATTGAATTTTAAATTCTTTTGCCTAGAATTCAATGGCCTCCAAAAGCAGAACCACCAGACGTTTCTCATCTTTTTTTCATGTGCTCTGTGCTCCAGTCAAAAGGAATGTTCTCCTCTAATGTATCTAGAGCTATCCTCCATTCTGTTCATGCATTCCCTTATGCATACCTCCTTCCAGCCTTCCCACTTGTTACCCATCCTTTATAACACAACTCAAATGACACCTCTCTGAAGTCTTCCCTGATAGCCTCCCTCAGTGGTGGATGACCTTTTTCTCCCCAAACCTCCAAAACTCCACATATACATCTTAGAGAGGCGAGGCAGGGGTGTGCTGGAGCCAGCTTACTGGCTCCCCCAGGAGATTGTTAAATTCCAAGGGTAAGCATTTACATCTTGGGAACTGGTAAACATTAGAAATCAGGGCTTGATTTGTTGTTTAGACTTCAGAAATGGAGAAAATGTTAATGTAGATTAACCTTAGGTATGCTGGAGATATTTTTTCACAGGAAGCAAGTTAAGCATTTACCAGCAAATCTCTAGGTATGAAACATACTACGGTTATACACATATTGCAGTGATCCACATACATATTATAACCTCCTACTCAACCTACCGAAAGCTTAAGAGGAAAGATCTAAACTCTATATGGATCCTCTGCCCCAGCTCTGTGTTCTGCAAACAACAGGTGCCCCAACTGAATGTAGATGGTTTTCCACTCATGTTAAAAGAATATGGTCATGTCTATACTTTCATTTGACAAAAAAAAAAAAAAAGATGGCTCATTGGTGGATCATCAAAAGAAGCATCTGTCATCTCCCTATTAATTCTGGTGAGGGAGTTGCGTAGTAAAAGAATTAAATCTCCCCACATCTTCCTTTGTCCTACAAATTGGCTGGAGGCAAACAGGAATACTTTCCTCAGATGAGCAAAGCAGGAAAAGCATTAGGTTAGGAGTTAAAGACCCTGGCAATGTGGTGTAATATTGAGCCTCAGTTTCTTCATCAGCAAAATGGGACTATACAATTTGCACTACTGATTCACAGGATCACCATGAGGAAAATTATAAACTGTGCCCTTGGCACCAATACAAGATCTGGACTAAGTCGGTCACTGTGTAAGCCCCTTTGTAACTCTCCACCTCAAAGCTGCCCTTGACCTTGAATATTTGGCTATTGGTCTAATGTTTCACTGCAAGAGATTTTCATAAACTGTTGTAGGAGACTGACTTAGTAGGGGTACAAGCCCAGAATCAACCCAAATTTACTTCTCATTCTCAGCTCAGGTCCCTCAAGGTACCAGTGATCAGCTCTGTCTCTTCCTCTTCCTCAGAAATGCCTCCCTGGTACACACCAGGCAGGATAAGAATGGAGAGCTACCTGATCCTGGAAGGGCACCCTCTGCCACTCATGTAGGGGAACTGGACAAACAATACCAATCCATTCTCAGATAACTTGGAAGGAAGAAATGAAACCATAAAAGAAATGAAACTTTAACAGCTGACTTAATCCTGTTTACTCACCTAGTCTGGGGATTGTGCCAAGAAAAGCCTGGTTGGTCCTTGAAAAGATGTCGGCTTTTCCCTTCCCTCCCCCTTGGGTGAATGAGTGAATAAGAGACCACACCCATAACAGATGAGCTAAAGTGTGCCAGTGGTGAAAGAAACAACTCCCAGCACTCCACACAGACACTGGCTTGGGAGGGCTGATTTTCCCTTGGCTCTTCTCCCCCCCCCCCCCCATTGTCTTCCTCACAACTCATAATTTTTTAAAGGGCAGAAAGGAAAAGATCAACTGAAAAAGGATCAAACCAATTACAATAATTTTTAAGGATCTGTTAAGTTACCTTAAACATCTTGCTGTAGGAGCTTTCCTCTTCTCAATCCCTTCTTTTTCTATCTACTACTAAACTCCTTTAACCAGTTCTTTCTAGTAGAGGTCAAAAGTAGCTTTGTTTCCTACATGTCTGCAAATTCTTTGCCTCCTCCCTGAAGCCAAGTCTGGCCATATTCATTATCTTCCTTGCTGTGAAGGTAAGGACAAGTCCCAAAGGTCCCCATCACATGAGTTCCTTCTAAGAACATAACATGGTCACAATAAACAGATGCTGCAGGAAAAGTTGTTCAAAATTTGCCAAAGAAACATGGGAAGATTTGTATGAAGTAATAATGCAAGGGGAAGAAATCAAGAGGCAAAAGAATACCTCAATGATTGCAAGAATGTAAATCAAATCAACATGGAGGAGAAGGAAACAAAGTGCAGCTCCAATACCTGAGTTATTGTTAGTGTTACAATGTTTGAGTTAAAAGGCATGGCCCTCCTGTCTGTTCATCAATCAGTTATATTTTGCAGGAAAGCAAAGGAATGTTTCAGTATTTGTTATGAAGGTTATTATTACTACCTTGTGCCAAAATAAAATAATTGAAAATAAATTAAAGATATTTCAAAAATGCATTAAACAGGTCACTGACAAGAACGGAGCAATTAATTCATGGTTCAATCAGTCTGATTCCAGTAAGTCAGAGAGCTATATGGTTAAACTTCCACAAAGATGAGACACTCAAAAAGGTCTTTAAAAAATGACTAAATGGGAACAATTGGCCTACTACAAATTTGAGTTGTTCTAGTGTCCTCCAAGAGTAGTAATAATGAGGCCCACAAAATGATTCAATCTGAAATGCCAAAATCCTGCCATATTCCATATATTCTGTTGCCTGATATGTTCATGTATTGCTTCCTGACAACAGAAAGTAGATGTAAAAAAGAGGCCTGGCTGGGGCAGTGAATAGTGGCAAGCCTAGAGTAAGAGGACTTAGCTTCAAATCTGGCCTCAAGACACTTCCTAGCTGGGTGACCCTAAGTAAATCACTTAACCCCAATTACCTAGTCATTGTAGCTCTTCTGTTTAAGAACTGATAATAAGACCCAAGGTAAGGGTTGGGTTTTTTGTTTTTTTTTCCCTTCAGCCTACCCATCCTATAGTATTTTCACCATCCACCTGAAGCTGAAATTCTCTTTGAGCCTTTCAAGGCACTGTTGGACATCACCCAACAAAAGTGAGAATCTCAGCACCAGAAGCAAAAGCAATAATGACTTTTTGTGATGGGATACAGGAAAGGGAACAGAAAAGTACCTTAGAAATCCAGTCCAATCCCACTCTCATTTTACAGATGATTACTAAATTAAGGGCAAGAGAGACTGTGACTTCCCAGGGTCCTCCTACATGTCAGTCAGCAGTGCAAGTGGAAGAAAGAACCTTACCCTCCTGCAACCAAGCTCCCATTCCAATGTGCTTTCCCCATCTGCCCTGACACTTGTTTTTGAATACTGCCTCAGGTCTAAGAATGGTTTTTACATTTTGAAATACCAACTTCATTATTTTAAAATGTAAAAACCAGTCTTTAATTCTGAGATCAGGTGGGTTGTTGACAGAAGATCCATGTTCTATAACCGTAATGCCCTTAAAAATATCACAAGGGAAACTGAAAAAGGAAGATTAAAGTACTTTGACTCGATTTCTGCTACAAATCCTGGGGTTCAGAAAGGTCACACCATTCAATCTGGTAGACTGGTATTTTTGGCCAGAGATAAGACAATCATCAAGCTATTTGACAGAATGTGAGCTGAGCTGGAGAGCACTGGATGTTGTCTTCCCTGTGGGTAAATAATATTCTGCTTTCAGGAATACACATTTTCCTAAGCCCTTGAAGGTATATAGTCAGTCACAAGCGCAAAACCTGTTAACTACACATACTGAGTACAAAAATGGTGTTCAAGGAGCACATATGGATTCTGATCTGTTGCTAATCCACTCAAGAGATTTAATTTTCTTGAACAAATCATTTGCAACCTCTCCAAAAGAACATCTGGGTCTGAAGGGTGATGATATCTTCCACCTCACTGTGGAACTATATTATTTACCTGATATCCCAGGCATCATACGCATATAAGCAAAGGCACATTTTGTAGGTGGACAGAGGTTAAAGGTTTTGCCCAAGCAACATTAATTGCTATTTCTGGGATATTACAGTTTGCATAATTCAGGAATGATTGACCCCTGATAGCCACAGGTGGGAGAATAGTTAAGAATTAAGGCTCACACTCCCTTCCTGTGTTTAAAGCTGGGCCTCATTCTATTTCTTTTCCTGTTGTGTACCCCCCTTCCCCAAAGAAGTCCTTATATATTGTAAAATATTGAAAAGGTATTTTGTAGCACAGAAGGAAGCCTTGGATTAAAGATACCTCTCAACTGCATTCACCACTGACATGTTTTAGGACTCCTAGGGAAGTGCAAAGTTTTGTTTTATCCACATCCTAATCCTGGAGTTCTTTCCTAATACAATCCCAAACCTGTGTGAAGTCAAAAGGGAGCGGCAAAAGTTCAAGACTTAGCATTATAAGAACCCAAATCTGAAACTTGTCCTTGTTACTTATTACTTACATGACTTTGAACAAGTGATTGCTTCTCTCCAAACTCTCAACTATAAAATATGAAACCTATACCAATCCCTTCCAGAACAAAGTGCACCAATAAGCATTTATTAAGTGCCTACAGTGTGCCAGGCACTGAGGATACAAAAACAGTTCCTGCCCTCAAGGAGCTTACATTCTATAAGTGGGGGAAGAATATACACATCTAAGTATATACATAATATATATAACTACACAAACACAAGATAATTTGGGGAGTGAGGCACTAACAGCTGGGGACACACAGGAAAGGCTTACTGTAGAAGGTGGCACTTGAGTTGAGCTTTGAAATTAGGCAGAGGTGTGACAGATGTACATTCCAGGCATAGGGAACAGCCTGCGCAAAGGCACAGATGGGAAACAGGAGTACTGTACGTGAGGAAAGGCAAGAAAGCCAGCTGGGTTGGACCACAGAGCACACGAATGGGAGTAATGTACAAGGTCAAAAAAAGCCAAACAAAGCCAATAGTAACAGAGGAGTTTTCATTTGATCCCAGAGGTAATAAGGAGCCACTGGAGTTTTTGAGCAGTGAAGTGACATGGCCTAATCTGTGCTTCAGTAAAATTCCTTTGGTAGCTATGGAAATTCTGTTATGTGGGATGATACAATCTGTCTTCCTTACACTGATCACCAGGATTTCATTCAATGTTTAAGATGAGTCAGAAATTCTGATCCAGCTGCTAGAGTGTGAAAAGCATTAACTCAAAAGCCAACATACCACCAGGCTGGCACAGCCTCCAGCCGCCTTAATGCATATGGAAGGAGGATCTTGTTTTTAAAAACTGAAGGAGAGACAGGCAAGACACCTCTGACAAGAGAGTTTCAGATTTTAAGAGATGAAAATGCTTGGGGGGGAAGGTAATCATTAAAAGATTATTTTGAGGGACAGCTAAGTGGTTCAATAGATAAAGTGTCAGGCCTAGAGAAGGGAGGTCCTGAGTTCAAATCTGTCCTTAGACACTTTCTAGCTACATGACCCTGGCCAAGTCACTTAACCCCAATTATCTAGCCCATACCACTACCATTCTTCTGTCCTGGAACTGATTCTGTGTTAAGTGTAAAAAAAGATTATTTCAAAATCTCATCCAATAAATGATTAGGGCAAAACAGGCCATTCTATACCCAAGTCTTTCACTGTAGGCAATACAGTTAAGAGGTTAAGTGAAAGAAGCCTAGCTGTTTCAGAGACATAAGTGGTCTAGATATACACTAGGAAATCAAAAGAAAGGTCACTGGATCTGAGAGCTAATAAATCATTTCACAAGTTTATAGCTTATAGGCAAAGTAGCAGTCATTCAGTCCTGAAGTACCACCCAAATCTGAGAATGATCCAGAGCCTGAGCCACTGAAACCAAGAAAGAGGTACATAAGCTCCAAGCCTGAGTGGAAAGTTAGTTCTCCTAGGAATCTTTCTCCATTATTATATGGCAGTAAGCAAATGGCCAGGTCCTTTAATGACTTTCATAATATCATCTTTCCCTCCCAAAAAATTCTCTTTCAAATATAGATACCTATTTATGTTATATTCTTTATGTATACAGTCATTGGCTCTGATGCCACTTATGCCTCCCGCCCCCCCCCCAAATACAGGGGGATTACACAAATCCAGGTTATGCCCAACATTCCCAAATAAGCTAGGAGGTATCTGGGACCTTTAGCACTGCCAATTATAAACAAGTCTGCTAATAGAAGACAGAAATGTACATCTGAACTGACGCAATGTTCTCTTCAATTCACATGGGCAGAAAATGATTTCAAGGCCCCAGATATATGCTCAAGCACAGGCAGCTATCCATTATCATAAGTGTGCTCATGGGACAATGGAAACTTGGTGCAACCTAGACAAATAAAGCACATTTCACATTCTATTTGATGGTGGGTAGAGAACTTTTAAAGTAAGGGTGAGTAAGAGATAGAGAGCGAGAGCGAGAGAGAGAGAGAGTGTGTGTGTGTATATGTATTTATGTGCATGCATGTGCACAAGAAACCAAATGACTGCCAGTTACTCCTTGGGTCACTTTGGGCAAATGATAACCTTCCCTGGGACAGGGAAATGAGGGGACTGAATATATCTATGCTTTCCAGCTCTAAATTGTATTCCCTCAAACTATTTAAACTGACATTTCTCCAAAAACTTATCAGGTGGCTGAATAAGGGATCAGTTCTATACCTCTTCTATAATGACTATATACGGATTAATATCAGAATACCTGAAAAGCTCACAAGCAAAGGTAGAATTTTGTGTCATTAATTAGATAATGATTATAAATTACAGCATGGCCTGTTAAGTATAGCTGATGTTTCTTTCTTTACTTCTCCAATCAGAAAGACTATTACTCTAACATTCCAGGTAAGGAATAAGGGAAACAATAATTAAGCTTTAAAAAAAAATCTACCAAAAATCAAGTCAAAGAATTCTAGGTTCATAAATAGTCAAGAACCAAATATGAACACTAATGATTGAAAACTTATTCATCAAGAGAATGATTATTCCCTCTTGTTCTGACTGATGAAATCTCTCCTGCCTCCCAATTCTAATTCTTAAATAGGTTATATCCTCACTGATGATCAAGTTCCCTGTAGAAGTGTAGAAGTGCTGCTCTGGTATAGAGTTGGGAAGGTGGGCATAATAGATCTATGTCTATTACTACATTACAAATTATTTTTAGCCAAGTCTCTTCTGTTGCTCCAAGAAAAAAGAATTGTTTCACAAAATCACAGCTACCAACAGGTCCTCTACACTACATGCCGAATCAAGAGTTCTCAATTAGCCCCTGGATTGGCTGCAAGGTGTCTCAGAACCAGGTATGGCAACCTGATCATTTTATTTTTGCTTTATAAAACACCACGTCACAAATGCTTCCAAATGTTTCTTAAAAAAAAAAAAAAAGTTACTCTGCAACCTCTAGAACCAAGTGAGGTCTATTTTAAATGGGTCAATTCCTGATATTCCAGATTACACCGATAAGGTATGACCCCACTGCTTCTGAAACATCAACTTTCAGGATCAGCAGGTTAGCTGCCCCATTTCATGTTCTATTTCAGAACATTCTTTACTTGTTTCAGGTAACAATATGTGCACACAATTGAGAAAGAGGAAAAAACTGTTTTAGAACAAGATGTTGAACAAGCAAAGGCAATGCTTTTAATCAATGAGTTTGAAAAAAAAATTTGAGGCCTATGTGAACATATGAGTGTCATTTATAGCAGAAAGAAAGAGTTGGCCAGAAAAGAGGTTTTTTTTGTGTTGCCTTTTTTTAAAAAACTAGGCCTTCTTAAAAACAGAAAAGGCCTTTTAATACATTTCTTTTTGTCATACCTGAATAGGAAAGCACAGTACTAACACTTCAGAAAAGAACCATATTTTTTTTAAAAAGTCAAGCAGTTACAAGTAAACATACTTTAATTGATTAAATATATTATTCTAAAGTATTTTTGAAATTGTATTTGCACTGTTCTAATCAATAGCCAAAGTGGAATAGAAAAAGTTAAAAACCAAAACATTTTGATGTGAACATTTGATGAACTATTGCCATTTAAAGTGACATGCTGCTCCCAAGAACAATGACATTCTATGAGTGAGATAATCTCAACATGGGCAAGGACAAAATCTGTAATCAAATCCTGGAAGAAATATATTAGTGTCTGCTTTTTTAAAATGTTTATTATTTTACATTTTTTTTTAAATACAGAATTCTTCTCATTAAAAAAAAATAGCAAAGAACTGCCTAACTTCATGGTTTTACATTCTGTATACACAAGAGAGCAGACTGTCTTAAAAATGTTTTGGGTATAACAGCACTGATAGCCATGAGCTGGAACTATGTTTCTGAACCAAATTCAAAAACCCCAAATTAATTGGTACTGTGGAAATACTTAGCAGGAAAAAAAAAAACCAGTTTGTGAATGAGGAGAAAAAAAGTTAGATATATAGATATATATATATTATATATACACAAAACCAAGGATCAAACAGAAACAAACCCAACACACAAAAAAACTCAAGTGTCCCCATTAGGTAGTGAACTGTACAAACTGTAGCTAATTAATGGAAATCCTTCTTCAAGAAGTGATTTGTGATTTTTAAAAATCCACATGTCAAAAACATACATTAACAGTGTTAAATGTATATTCACATCTGTCTACATCACATTCCTCCAAGGCTCCCTATACTGGCCAATTACTTTCACAAATATGGGCCTGACAAATCCATATTTGTTTGAACTGAACAGAACCACAAGATGCTCCAACATCATCCGTGACAGACATAATACAGATTAAAGCTAGAAGACGTTAAAATTTAGGTTATGTGATGGGGCATTTCAGCTTTCCACAATACTTCATTCTAAAGTAGAAATCGCATAAGATTTGTGCACAAGTGGTACCAAATGAGAAAATGGAGTGGCAGTGATTTATCAGTGCAACATGAATCCCCACACTGAATTATACTAAAATGATTTAAAATATTTAAATGCCCCAGGTGCCAATTTGCATTTATAAAATACAAAGCAAGATTACTGAACTGGATAGAAAACTAGGTTTGATATTTGACCTAAAAAGCCAATCAAGCCAATAATTTATTAACTTTCTTTTGCTACTGGTAGTCAATCTCAGGCAGAGATGGGAAGCTATTCAGCTGAGAGACAAGTTGACTCGCCTGTACTACCTATGTTGGTAATAAAGTTCATTCATTATCCTGGTTTAACAAATTCTAGCATCCAATTCTTCCAGAGAATCCTTCTTTGTATTACCTTGGACTAATAAAAAATAAAGGCAATCTGTCTAAATCATGCCATTTTGTGCTATGCAGGACACAGCCAAATAGAGACAACTCGTTTAAAAAAACTGCTTAAGGTAACAATTTCGAGTTTCTAATTATACCAAAAAAACCCTGACATTTCAAAACATTAACAGAGGGGCTTCAAATTAAAAGGCAATTCAACTATTAGTGATCATAAAGCACATGGGGTAGGCAACAGTGGACTAACCATCAGCCAAACAGGGTTCACACTGGGGCCTTTCATTTAGTAGGATTTGAAGGATTTAACATATGTAACTCACGTAATTTCAGCTTAAACACCATCCATCAGTGACTCTCTTGTTTGACCCCTAAAGTGCTGGATGAGTCTGGAGATCACTTTTCAACACCAAAAACTTCTTGTAATAATAATAGGGAGTCTTGGGGGTAATCTTGACTCTCAAAGAGTTCACAGACTGTTAAGACCAAAACCAAATGGGGTAAACACTGACTCTAATGCTCTGTAATGTTAGAAGAGATTCCCAAAAAAAAAGGCCATCTTCTGCCCAGCCCAAGCCTCAACTGATATTGTAACAAACACCACCTTTATCTAGTATAATAGACTCTGTAATAGACTAATTTCGATCTCCATAAAGAATATGAGTTGTCAAATTTAAGGAGATAGACTCCTTTCCCTGGGTACTGATGGCTGCCAGCATATACTTCCTCATGACAGTCTCGTCGATACACAGGTACAATTTCATCTAGCTGGGCCTTGTTGGACTTCCTTTTGGCTTTTTCTTCACTGTTTTCTGGATTAAAAAAAAGAAGAAGAAAAAGAATGAAGTCAGACAAATCACCAATTTAAGAAAATCATATCCATTTCAAACAACTCAACCAAAGTGGATTCTCAGAATAGCTATGATTTCTCTCAAACCATACCAGAACTATGGAACTTGGCAGCACAGTAGTATAAATTCTGTTTTTCTTCCCCTTTACCCTAATCTCCTTAATTACTAATGCTAAGTACTTTTCTTCCTCCACTAGGATGACCCAGAGGAAAATGTTACCATGATACTTTTTTTCAAGCATGGATTCTTATTCTTTTTTGGAGGGTGGGAAGGTAGGAGTAGACACAAAAAAGAGAATTGGAAATGACAGTTTATCTATTTTGAAAACTATTTGGCTAAGAGAGCCAGATATTTCATTTCACTTTAAAAGTAATTAGAATGTAGAACATATGGATAGATACCTAAGTGAAAAATAACTATATCTCTCTTGTTCTATCTGTGAAACTCATAGAATAGGGGTTCTTAATTTTATGG
Source organism: Gracilinanus agilis (assembly GCF_016433145.1). NCBI lineage: Eukaryota > Metazoa > Chordata > Mammalia > Didelphimorphia > Didelphidae > Gracilinanus > Gracilinanus agilis. The sequence continues at coordinate 135,700,577 of NC_058133.1, forward strand.
TATCACAGACACCTTCTCAGAATGTTTTTAAATCTGTAAAATAAAAGATAGGATTTACAAAGAAAATCAATGATACTGAAATTAGCAGAACTTTTAAACAACAATAACAAATCTGTAACAGTAATATATCTAGTGGCAGGTCTAATTACTATAATTTTGAAGTAGTGATGAGCATAAATAATTGAGATATCTGCAACAATTGTAATATAATATGAAAAATCTATAATTTCAATTGGATACAAATCACAGGTACTGTGTTATTATTATGGTAATTTAGTGCCTGTGTTAATGGAAGGAAATGCTAAATTTCAATTTGAGGTTAGTGAAAATAGATAATATATTTCCCATTCAAATTCAAAGACACCCTGAAATCTATGGGTTTTTTAGACTTAGGTTAAAAACCGCTGCTATAGAGCTTGAGGAGAAAACAAGTATTAAAAAGTATGACTTTTTTAATAGGTTTGTGTTAATTGCAGTTTCCTAAACATCAGTTATAATAGGAGATGAAAAGGGGGAGAGGGAGTAAAGAGAGGACTAGCCCTGAAATCTAATTTTTTTTTTTAAATGGATTTTGGTGGCAAAATTTTTAGAAATTCATGGTTATTATAAGGCATTTACAAATTTAATCCAAGTGAATAAAATCCAGAACATAAAATAAAAGCATCTAAGTTTGTGACCCTGGACATATATTTCTTTGGGCCTTAGTTTCCTCCACTGTAAAATGGGAATGGTTAAGAGCACCTGCCTCATAGGGTTGTCAGGATGATAAATATGTGTAAAGAGCTTTGTAAACCTTAAAGTACCATTTAAATGTTAGCTATTATTAAGATGATGGGGCATGGAGGCATCAGCAATTCCTCCCTCCACTCTTGGATGTAATTAAGGGGGCTCACAAGCAGCTTGAAGTTGCAGTTTGGGCAAGCAAACTTGAAAACTTTCACCAATGCTGCCCTATGAGGCTATATAATTTTATGAAAAGAATAATAAATCCTTTATTTGCCTTAAACTTTATCTCAGGAAGTGTTCTATATAAATGTTAATCAACTCAGCAAACGCTTTATAGAATACCATTACAGAGAACCAGAGATTGTAACACTAAAAACATTCAAATGTAGTTGCTATTCAAATGAATAAATACTAATATGTCTACATGGTGTCTAGAAATATGTGGAATTGAGCTTTTCTAGGAAAATGGAAGTGAGGAAACCAACTTGCTAATTATTCAGCAAAGTTTAGAGCATATTGTTTAAAGAATCTCCTTGCTAAACCAAAATGTCTGCCCCACTCCCATTGTTCTTCTGCCAGCTCTATCTGCTGATTCCACCAGATTCTGGCTTCAGATTTCTCTTCCACTTTCTCAATTTTCCTTTACCTATTCACTCCCAAGGCTTCGCTTCCCATTACATGAATACTCCTACATATTAATCTCCAGAAAAGAATTCATGGCTGAGAATAATACCTAAACAATGTTTCCATTAGGATATTCCAGATTCACATATTTCAAACTAGGCTTATCTGCTACCATGTGCCCCTGTCTAACCCATCCTTCACACTAGCCAGCACACATATATGATTGTCACTTCCATGCACAAAATCCTTCAAAAGTTCCCAAATACCTATGTAATAAAGTTCTAACTCCTGACCCTAGCATTCCACCTTAACTTTTCAACCCTCTCTCTCATATACTAACTCCCCTCCCCACATATACTGTGCTCCTGCCAAATTGTGGCAGTCACCTTCCCCTACATTAACATTAAGTCCTGCACTGTCCCTCCCCTCCAATGTCTTTTGTTCAGGTTGTTCCTTAAATCTGGAATCCTATCCTCCTCCTCTACCCCACAACCAACCTATGCCATTCAAAATACAATTCAAATTTTTTGTTCTGTCATTCTTACCAAAGATTTTTACAACCTATGTAGGCTTTTATTTTTAAGTAAGGTTATGAAAAAAAAAAATTCTATACCTTCATCTTCTTCATCATCATCACTGGATTCACTGACATGCACACTGACAGAAGTATTGGGAGAGTCTGTCCATTCAAAATATACCCCAAACCCAATGTCATAATTGTCTGTTGCAAACTCCCAGAAAAGGTAAGATCCTTCTTCATGTGTAGGTACTCGGACGGTGACTACTTCTCCTCTGCCCACTGTGATCACTGAATCTGCATCCTGCCGAATCTTCTCTTTAAAGTCTTTGATCTGAGGTCTCGTCCACATGGAAGGAGCAGCTATTACAGGAACAGAGTCTAGCGATAATAGGACTTATAAAAGTTAAACAGGCCTACCATCTATGTCTAAATGAAAGTATGTCTTAGAACTATTTACATAACACTACCTTGACAACCTTGTTCCACCAACCTAGTGATAAGGCTCAGGGGCTACTTCCTCTCTGGATTTATAAACAATAAATACAATCTCATGTCACTCTTTCCTCTTAGGCCCAATATATGGCAATACTTCAATATCAAGAGCATATAGAAGAAGTCATACAATATCTCAATTCTCATCAATTCCTACAATTCATAATCTTATTTACAACTCTTTTCTATACTTCATTTGTAAAAGGAACTTCAGCAATAGTATTTCCAGGGTAATTCCTGAAGTCCCATAAATAAATGAAGAGGCATTTTAACACAGAAAAGAAACTAAAGACACTGAGATACATTTATTAGATAGGTGATGGTCAAAGGAAATTTTCATTTTCATTCTACATAAAGCAAGAAGGTATATCTTTTGTAGTTCTCAAAACACCTTGAAATGGTCAAACAATAAAACTCAGAGGAATCCTCACTTCAATTTCTTAGAGAATGAAGTGAATGGAGGAACCCTGGATACTAAGAAGGTATACATATATACCCTGGAATATTGGACAGACCCTCTGTATTTAATTACAGAGATTTTGTTCAAAATTTCCCCTTGGAAAATGTTGATTTAGTGATAATGAAAGCTCCTATTACTAGGCAGAACAGCATGCCAGGGCATCTCTAAGGTTCCTTCTGATGTTACTTTCTAGAAAATGTTCCAGAGAGAAGCCACAAAGTATAAGTATAGTTTAGTTCTTGAGATTACAGTTACTACATGCCACTATCATTGCTGCTATTCCTATCAATCAAAAGAAATGTTTGTCTAGCATAAGATGTCTATCACAATGTAGGATTTTTACCTCTAAATCTATTGGATAAATAAAAGGATTAAGTAAGTGCACATACAATCGAGTAATCTTCACTCATTCATTTCTGAACTCTAGAGATAGGTCTGCTGGATGCAGTGTTTAGTCTATAACGGCAAAAAATGTTGCTCAACAGACAATTGTTGATGCTCTCATGAGTGATATTTAAATATGCTCAACTCACTCTCCTAAATTTTTTATTTTTAAAGTAGGAAGACTAAATGTTCACAAATTCCTAACAATACCTTTTGGTCCGTTCTCTAGGACTTCTTCTGAAATTTCTGGTTCCAGTTCTTTCACAGAGCTGTCTGGATGAGGTTTGGCCTGTCCATTGACTGAGAGTATTTCGCCAGGTGTGGTTGCATTCACCTTTGATGCTGCAGACAAAGACGTTCCAGCTGTTGCTTCCTCTTGCTGTTTCTGTAATGCTGCCTATAATTATATATATTTTTTAAAAAACTGAACGTGAAGAGTAACTATTTTTGCATAGATTGCTCTTTCAGAAAAAGAGAAAAATATGGACATTACTTCAAATAGCAATATGACTTAAGCCAACAGCCGTTAACAGAGAGTGCACAATACTCCTGGCTTATAAAAGTGCTTGAGACTACTAGTAATTGCACAATTGGGGAATGGAGTTATTTATATCTTTCAAATTTTTTTTCCTGGGGCAAATATCTACCTACACAAAGTAATTATTACTATGTTAAGTTTGTAAGGAGTACAACTTTCACTTAAAAAAAAAAAAAAGAAAATGATACATCAACTACAAGGTAGGAAAATTTTTTAAACTAAAGTTATTGTTAATGGACTAATATTTTTCCATATTAATAGGAAATTACCATGATTACAACAACTGAGGGATACCCGCAAAATTCCATTTCTAGAAATAACATGTTTTAAGTTTTTAGAGAAGATCACTTAATAATTCTATCTGGAAATATCAAGAAAGATACTATACTCAAGAAATACTAGTAACATAGATTTAGAGCTTACAGAGATCTTGGAGGCTACTGAATACAACCTTCTCATTTTACAAATTAAGAAAGTGAGGCATAAAGAGGTGAAATGATTTGCCCAGAGTCATATAGGTAGTAAGTCTGAGGCAGGATTTGAATTCTGGGTCTTCCTAAGTCCAAGTCTCCACTACACTACTTACCTACATGTATTGGCATCAAGAGCCGAAAACAAGGAGGTAGACAAAGGAATGCCAGCTATTGATTTTGGTTTCATAGATAAGAGGATCTCAGAGATGTGCCCTAACCTCTCATTTTATTTTTCTAATTTAAATTTTATTTTTGCAAAGATCTGACTTCTCTCCTTTATCTTTACCTTCCCTCCTCATTGAAAAATAAAACGAAAGTCCTATTACAAACATGTACACAGTGAAACAAATTCTCTCACTGGCCATGTAAAAAAAAAAGTCTCAAACTATATTCTGAGTCTATTACCTCTCTATCTGGAGATGGCAAGCATGTTTTTCAACATGAGTCCTCTAGAATCATATTTGGCCATTGTATAGATCAGGGTTCCTAAGTCTTTCAAAGTTGTTTGTCTTTACAATAGTGTTCTGTTCACTTCACTTTTGTGTAAATAGAATTAGCTGGAGCCCATTAATAGTCAAAATTCTACTCAACCTAGGCGTGCTAATGATGTCACCCTAACCTCCCTTAGTGGGGAGGGGAGACGAGTGACAATAAGTAACAAATCAAGAATAAGGGACTGCCCTTTGGGCAGTCCAAATCAATGTAGAAACTGCCATTTGTCCATTTGAATTAGAGGTGGACCACAGGAAGTGATGAAAGACACTATCTTTTTAAGTAAGTTAGTGAACTTCCTGTGGGGGCAGTTGCCATCTCGATCTGGAAATAGAAGCATCTCCTGAGACCACAGAACGCTTACACTCTATATTGTCACGTGGGTAAGTTAGGCTGACTTCCTTGGCCTAGCTGGGCCAATTCTAAACTCTGCCTATCTGGCTGTTGGGCCTGGACTAGCCTCTCCCTTTCTCTTTATTCCTACTCTTTACCTACCAGATTGTAAATAAACTCCTCAACCTGATGCTGACTTGGGTCTGATTTAATTATGGAATCAATCTGAACTGTTGATTCCTGGTTGATTCCTGGCGGCCACACATTCTAATATATATCTATAAATACTTAAATTTTCCTTCTTACAATTTGCATCTCCTGGTTCTGTTCACTTCACTCTGCATCAGTTCATACAAGTCTTCCTAGGTCTATGTGGAACTGTGCCCTCCATCCTTTCTCTTACAGCACAACTGTATTTTATCACATTCATATACCACAACTTGTTCAGCCAATTCCCAACTGATGGGCATCCTCTTAATTTCTGACTCTTTGCCATCACAAAAAGGGAAGCAAAAAAATGTTTGTATATGTAACCTCTCATTTTTATATATCAGGACACTGAAGCCCAGTTATAAGTGACTCCTCAAATGACTTAGAGTTAACTAAGTAACAGAGGAGCTAGTTAAACCAAGGAGTTTGGGCTCTGAATCTAATGTTTTCTAGTATATTGCATAGGATTCTCTACGAGAATTTTGTTTTTTCAATATGCAGCAAGGTTTTTTCCCCATTAACTAAGAAATCATTTACAAAAATGTATACCACTATGGGCAACTTTAAAAGTTGTAATATGATTTTTAAAAAGTCTTTTGCAGCAGAAGATGATGGAAGGAAGATTTGACTTAAAATTAAAAGAGAAACCGGTAATGAAATGACTTGTTTCTAATTTTTTAGCAGTCAAAGAATATTAAAATTTGGAAGGACTCTCAGAGGTCAATCTAGCCTAACCCATACATGAATGGGCCCAAATTTCCTCAACTATAAAATGGAGTTAATAATCCATCATACCTACCTCACACATATGTTGAAAGAAGCAAATGAAATAATATATGTAAAGCACTACCCACACACACACACGAGCAAACACATGCTATTTTCTTAATGCCAATTTTTAAAAATATAAAGTTTGAAAGAATGGGAATTATGAAATGAAGAAAAATTCAAGAAATAATTTTTTTCTCATTTAGCCACTATAGGGTGTGAATATATACAGTCACTTTAGCTATTGTCTGAAAATGTGAATCTGTTCCAGTATGACTGATACATTTGTGAACAAACTGAGCATAATGCAAATTTTTAGTTTGCTTTTACAATAAAAAGTAAGAAGGCATAAAACTGCACGAATTCACAATTACTCACAAACTACAACCTGTCCAATAATGCCCATTTCAACAAAGAAATTTCAGGTCTTTTCCAAGATAAAGTTCCATATTTATGTATATATTTTCTGGTGCAATAGGAACTGTTGGACAGAGAAGGGCATGCCCACATCCCTTCCCTTTCTGCCATGCTTCAGCCCAAAGACCCAGAGTTAGAAGCACACCTAGTTGCTTTTGCAACCTAGATCCAAAGCTGTGGAAGCAATTGCTATTGTAGTATGTATGCATTTCTCACCATTCAAGCTGTGTAAAACTTATGCTATCATTTTTCATTAGGTTAATATCTTTTTTATTTTGCTGACAACATATTTGTGTGTTATGCCCTTAATCCCGTTTTTCTCCACAATCCCAAGTAGTTTTTTTATTGCATGATTTTCCATAGCTAGGTGGTTTTGAGGAGCACATATATCATCTTATAGAAGAACTAATTGTATACACATTCCTCCAAAAATATAACTTGAATTTCAAATGAATTTTCATTTCACACCTCACCACTTTTCAACAGAAATCCATGATGTCTTTTGGCTTTTCACAGACATCAAAGATATAATTCATGAACAAAAAAGAAAACGATATGAGAACTCAAAGGACATGCCAGCTTGCTTCATACTGTCCTCTAAACTCTTGGTGACAACTCTTAATTATGTCACAAGTACAGAATTCACAAATTCTGTGTTCCAAAGAATGAGCTATACATTTGTACTATTTGGAAAACCTATTTATATAGAATGATTTGTGTTATATTGATGATAAATAGGAGGAATGTAGTCTCTCTTCACTCAGATTCTTTGCTCATAATTGCTCTATTACAGTGAAATAAAAAAATTTACTTGTAGATTTAAAGGCAAAACCTCAATGAGGTGGCAGGATCTGTCAAGAATCTGATCTCCATATGCACATCTTTCAAGAACCCAGAGCTACAGCCTAAACACAAGGAAGTTTCAGGGCCAGGGCTTTATCTCATCCATCTTATCAAACCAAGTATGATGAAAAGGAAAGTTCTGTTACCACCACTTTGCAGACTGGGAAACTGAGACAGAATCACATGAAGTTTAAATTATCTGCTTAAGTTCATAGAAATCTGGGAGAGCCAGGACAAATAAGTCAAGCCTGGTTTCTAGTCGAGTGCTTGTTCCAAAATGGTAGAACTAGGATCTTATTTTTAGCCTAGTGCTCTTATGATACATTATACTAGAACCCTATTATGTTCCATGGAGTACTGCCTAGGGACCTAACCATGGGTAGCAGGTCAGAGGTGCCTTCTGGACCACAAGCCAAGGTCAATTCAGGCTATCAATCAGCATCTTTCAAACTTATAGCCTAGGGAACGGTAATTTCTGCTTTTAGCTAGAGTCAGTTCTGTAACTTTGAAGGAGCTGCAGAATCAGAGGATCTATAGAGTTACAAGGATCCTTGGAACATAGATTCCAATCTTTCTCACAAAAAAGAGGAGAAAGCCCAGGGTGAAACACAGAGACAGGGCCTGGCACTAGGATTTCACTGGCGAGGGAGCTTCAGGTGAGGAAATGTTCTTCACAATGGTAGATCAGCACCTAATCTGAAACTCAAAAAGTTTTAAGAGAGCTGCCTCTCTTAAACACCCAAGAGGGTTAGGGACTTGCCTAGGGTCACATAGCCAGCATGAATCGGAGTGAAACTTAAAAGTCAAACCTTCCTGGTTCTAAGGATAGCTTTCTATTCTCTCTCTCCTCCATGCCATTAAAATTATAACTGACATTTATATAGTGCTTTACATAAATCATCTCATTTACTCCTCTCAATAATTCTATGAAAGACGTACTATACTACAGATTTATCTTCCTTTTACAAATGAAGAAAGGAAGTCTCAAAGAGGTCAAGTCATACCCATGGTCACAGAGGTCCTGAGAATCAGAGGCTGGAATGGAACTCAGGTCTGTCCTGATTCCCAGTGAAGGCCTCATCTTTCTAGAGCAGATTGTCTCTCAGCTACCATTTGCTAAAGTGAATCTCTCTTCCAATCAAACTGAAGACCTTCCCTAACACTGCATTCTGAGGCTATCATACCTGTTGCTGCGAAAGCTGGACTTGATACAACTGCTGCATGTACTGCTGATAATGCTGCTCTTGCAGCTGACGAATGAGAATCTGCTGCTGCTCATAGTTCCCTGGATACTGCTGGGCCGCGTACTGTTGGAACTGCACAGCAGTCTGGGAGTTTAGTGCTGCCATTATCTGTTGCCTAAAAATGTTAAAAATAGACCAGGCTGACTACAAAGGACTGTTTACTATGAAAGGCAAGTCATTGTTATATTTTAAATTTTACAAACCCTTTGAAATAACTAGGCCAGTTATGCTCATTAACACATACCTCTGGCCTAGAAATCAGGCACTGAACTTAAGCAGTTGTAATAAACTCTGTTTCTATCCAATTTTAGCTAACTTTCCAAGGCAGTCTGTCGTGGTGGTATTTCCTTCTTTCTCTTTCTTTTTTCAACAGGACCTGCCATTTCATTAGCTTAAGGAGCTCTTGGTGAAGAATTCCCTCTATCAATATGGACTGTGCCCTGCTCTGACACTTGTAGTCTTTAACAGACTTTGAGAGTTGCCTGGGGAACCAAAAGGTGAAATGGCTTGTTCTGTGCCAGAGGTGGGGCTTGAACTCAAACCTTTCTGACTCCAAGGCCAACTCTCTATCTATACATATATGGTGCCTTTTGTGGGTGCTTTTTATTAAGATATAAAGCAGCACAAAGGGACGAGATTTATTATTAGATAACAGTGGCTAGAATTATTAAATCCAAGTAAAATAAATAAAATTTTGTGGCTGCATAGGATTTTTAGGCCTACTTGAAAAAGTCCTCACTGCACTTCATTTTATGTAAAACCTTTTTTAAAAAATGTAAAAATTTCCCTCTTGTTGTTCACAAACACATAGATTTAGAATTAGAAGAAGCCTCAGGTCATCTAATCCAACTCCCTTCTTTTAAAGATGAGGGAACTAAAATTCAGAAAGCTTAAGTGACTTGCCCCAGGTCACAAGAGTAGTAAGTTGACAGTGAGGATTCAAACCAAGGACTTGATTTCAAATCACTGGTTCTTTCCACTCTCAACCTCTTTAGAACCTTGAAAAAAATTGTCTGGAATGATTTCATAAACTGAGAGCTATGCAGTTTAATCAACAGAAACCTAGAAGCCACCCAGGCACAGTGCAACAGCCCCAAATGTCACGACAGGTAGCATGAGTGCTCCCCATTTTGCTAACATAAGGAGAAAGGGGTGACATCCACAGACAGGATCTTCCCCAGGTCCTCTGATCTCAAAGTACTCAACAGTCTTCTTATTAATGCCAATAAGAACACCCAACCATGCCTAATTTCTCCCCACTGCATTTTCAGGTATTTGAGAACAGGGACTCAGAGTGGCAAGGTAGTTAAGACCATTGGACAGGAAACTTGAGGACTGGGTTTCAAATCTCAGCTCTGTCACTTTCTACTTGTATGACCTTGGACAAGGCACATAATCTCTGTTGGCCTCAGTTATTTCATCTACAAAATGACCTCTTTGAGCTCCAATTCCATGATCCTATGACTGTATCTTACTTATTGTTGCATTTCTCCTAGCACTTAGCCAAGTTTATTGCATGCAGTAGGCATTTACTCAGTGCTGAATGAAAGTGTCCAAGAAGACCAGAGGCAAGATAGGAGAAATTCCAGCTTTCTAAGAACCCCATCCCCCATGCCTAGAGGCAGAAGTCAAGAAAGAGGTCACTGTACCCCTTCAAGGACAAACCTTCAGGGAGGAGGCTTTTTTAAAATCAATGTTATCATTGGTCCAAATGGCTATCAAGCTGCAGTAACAGCAGTGCTCCAAAGCACATGATGAAAAGCAAGGCTCCAATGATTGACTTAGTAGCCCATTTTTAAGTGCAATCTAGGGAGTTAGCTTACTTCTGTTGTTCCAGACGCAGCTTCTCCTCCTCTATTCGCCTCTTTTCCTCTGCTTCCCTTTTCAATCTTTCAGATTCTTCCTGAATTCGTTTTTCTTCCTCTCTTTGCAAACGTTCTCTTTCTTCCTTTTCCCTACGCCTTTGCTCCTCCTCTTCCTTTCTACAAGACAAGAAACAGAAAGAATAAGTGTTAAATGAAACCCTCCCCTCGTTTTTAAAAGAGATGACAGACTTCAGACTCTACAATTTTGAAAATGTTCTGTGTAGCTAGTTATAATATTATAGGCAGTATGTTTCTGGTAAATTTAAACATAAAAATGGAAAAGCTAATATGAGAAGACATTTGCTGTCAAGTATTACTATGGTCAACATATATATAATCAATACCACCATCATCTTCATTACAGCATTTATTTAGTGTTTTGAGGTTTGCAAAGCCCTTTACATGCCGTCTCAATTGAGCCTCGCAACAGCTCTGTGAAGTAGCTAAAAAGTTTCTATTTTGTCAAATAAAGTTTGTGCAGTGAATCTTTGACACCAAAATACAAATAGTGTATTTATAAACCTATTATAGTAGCGACTCACTTGCCTGAACTCAAGCAGTGAGCTGTCCTGCATAAGTTAGTTTTTCCAGATAAAAGAAACTTATCCACACATTAATGCTAACATGTTTTCTATTTTTAACTATGTGGAATTTGAAATGTATCACAACCTCCTCTGGCATTTTAATATACACTATGCTGAAGAGAATTTAACTTCATCTTGGTGACTGATTATTGTTTGCCTCATTAACTATGTGGTGCCAGCCAAATCATTTAACCTGAGATTCAGTTTTCTTATTTGTATAATGACAATAATTAGCACTTAACCTCACAAGATTGTTGCAAAAATATATAAAGCACTTTGCAACCTTAAAGTGCTATAAAAATGAGTTATTATTATAAACCTCAATCACTAAGTTCAAAGAGTACAGGATTTGGAATCAAAGATCTGGATGCCACCTATGTGACTATGGGCAAATAACTTCTCTGATCTTCTATACGTTAATCTGCAAAATTAAAGGTCTGGACTAGATGACCTCTAAGGCCCTTTCTTGCCTAAACCTGTGATCCTATCTTGTGATCCTAATCAACTACAGTGATTGCTCTTAGGACTTATAATGGGTGTAGAGCTACTTGCCCCACTCTAAATGATCTTGTCTTGACCCTTGCTTTACTTTTAGTGCCTGCCTCTGAGGGTGCTGTCCCTTTCCAAGTGGCTGTAAAACCAGGTACACAATAAGAATACCTGGGTTCTACTATTATACATCTGGATTGGAAAGGACCTCAGAGGCCATTTATTCTCTTCTCTTCATTGTACAGATGACAAGTCCAGGCAGATTAAGTGATTTGTCCAGAGTTGCAGAGGCAATAAAAGCAGAGTGTCACGCCCAAGTCATCTGACTGCAAATCCTGCACTCCCCTCTGATTTACCATGCTGCCTCTCTCTAAGACGACTATATAAATTTCTTATGGCATCTTTTTGAGCCACTCAAGGGTCTCTTTTGCTTAAAAGACAGGATTCACCTATGTTTTGGATAATTCAAATTATGGATGTTTTATATAAAAATGCATATTTATACATTATATATTTTATGTTTATATATTTTAATATATGTGGGTATATGTTTTATATATATATTTAAATATATGTATATATGGTAAGAGACAGAGAGAGAAGAAGCATTTTAGCAAAAAAAGATTATTACTAAATTGAAAAAAAATCAAGCAGTTTTCTGCCTTGATTTCTAACTATGAAATCCCTTTCTTACTACTATCTCCTACTCTTCATTCAGATCTTTTCCTAACCTATTCTCTGTCCTCACCTAAGGTTTCCAGAGTCCTCACTCTGTTCCACAAGTACAGTACCACCATTCTAGTCTCACTTCCCTCCCTTGACACTCAACCTTTTGGTGAAGCAATTCAATCATAAACTATCAGTTATCCTTGAATCATTTACCTACAGTCTTCTCACAAGTCATACCTTGTCATACCCCAACCTTAATTTATCCTCACCATTCTCCTTCTTCACTCCTACTCAAGTGCTACAAATAGCATTGGAGAGTCACGCAATTGTGCCCACTAGGGTTACTACAAATGCATGTTACCTTATTTCAACCATATCTTCACTGTTACAAAACAGTCTTTCTATTCTTCCCTAATTAATTGAATCACACTCTAAACAGCATCCATTTCAAACCCTCTTTTTGTCTCAAACTTCTTATACCTCTCACCTTGTCTCCCCAACTCTTAAGCTCTCAGCAGAGAATCTTGCCTTCCCCTTAAAAAAATTAGATCATCAATGTAAGCTCCTTCCTTTCTTTTCACACCACACACTTAGAAATCCTTGAGCATCAATTTCATCCTCTCTTCTTTGCTGGAGCTTCTGATAAAAAGGTAGCTTTTCTTCTTACCCAGGTAAACCCCTCCACTCATGTTCTTGGATCTGGTCACCTCCAGGATTTTGTTCCTAAATCATTCCCTACTTTACTTTCAATTTGGTAAACATTTTTAATATTAAGTGCATCTTCGATCTCTTCTTAGCCACTGGCTCCTTCTCTACCATCTATAAATATATCTAGGTCTTGCTCCTCCTTAAAAAAATTATTTAACCTAACGATCTTCCCAAACTATCCCCCTTTTACAACCAAACTCCTAGAAAGAAGCACCTAAATTCATTTCCTCTATTTTCTCTCACTTTACACTCTCTTCTTAAACTACCCTAAGGTCTTCTACCCTTACTTGAAACTGCCCTGTCCAAGGTTACCAAGGAATTCTTTCCTGCTATATCCAAAGGCCTTTTCTCAACTTTCATTCTACTTGTTCTCTCTGCTGCCTTTGACACTGTCAATCAACCTCTCCCATCCCTGCCCTTCCTCTGGGTACTCTCCCCTCTCCCTATATAGCCTCAATTCAGCATCTTCTTTCCCGGATCATAATCCAGTTCCTACCCGCTACATATATTATGCACCTTTGAAGGCTCTGTCCTGGGCCTTATTTTATTTATTTCTCTCTATATACTTTTCCTCTGTGAGGTCTCATCAGCATATTCCAGATGATTCGCAAATCAATAGACCAAGCCCTAATCTCTCCCCCTCATTACTAACTACCTACTAGAGATCTTCACTCAATATCTTGAAAGTATATCAAAATTAACATATCTAAAAGAATACTCATATTTCCTTTCCAAATCCAACCTTCCTTTACATGTGCCAACTTTGTTGAGGGAATCTTTCCAAGTATTCCTAACCTTGGGGTCATCCATGACTTCCTTCTCCCTTAAGCACCACTTCCATTCACAGATGAAAAAACTCTTACCAATTCAACTTCCACTTCTCTCACATTAGTCCCCCTTCTTCCACTCACACAATCTCTAGTTTGGTTGTTTAGTTCTAATTACTTTTCATTGAGGTGACTATAAAAGGCTCTTGTCTCTGACATCTGCCCTGCCCCCTAATCTATCCTCCTGACAAACTAATATTCATGAAACACAAATCTATGATACTCTCATACTCAAAAATCCTCAATAGCTCTGTATTGCTTCTGAGCTAAAATTTAAAATCCTCAGCCTTCTATAATATGGCTCCCAACTGCCTCTCCAATCTTATTTCATATTACTAATCAAACTGATCTGCTAGGCCTTTCTATGGTTATAGAATGAAGCATTCTATAGCCAACCTCCATGTCTGTGCCAAAGTGGTCAGAAGATGGCAAGATCTGAAAGCTGGAGCTAGAAGAGGCTTCTCAGGGGGCCAACTAATCCAACTTACTCATTTTATACTTGAGGAAACTATGGAATCTCATGCTTAGCTCATATATTAGGGTCCCCTTATCTGCAGTTTTCACTTTCAGTTAATTTTCAGTTAAGTATGATCAACCAAAAACACAGAAGGTTCACTCACAAAACACCAGAAATCAGCCTACAGAATTGGTCTGTACCTCTATCCTACTTCCATGTTCACTTTTTTAAAGGTTTTTTTTTTTTGAGGGGGAAGGCAAGAGCACCTGGCCAAGGGATGGGAACATGGAGACAAACCAAGTATATATGGGATCAGCAGGTTTCAGCCATCTATATGGTAAGTCTTGTAACATATGCCCCACATAGACATGTGAGTACTACTGTATTCTCCTCAGTTCCCAATATAGTTCAGGGGTCACCTGAATTCTATACAAGGCCTTTCCCAATTTCTCTCATTGTTATGCTTTTCCTTCTTAAAATTATCTTGTGTTTTTGTGTATATTATTTATACATGTCATTCAGTAGAATATGAGCTCTCTGAGGTCAGGGAAATTTTCAATTTTGTATTCCTACCCTTTGAACATCACAGGCATTTAAAACATTTTTGCTTAAGTAGTCAAGGCCTTCAAAATTAACCAAATCAGATCAACATGAATGACTAAACTAAACCTACTAATTAACATAGCCAATTATATGAAATATAACTTAATTAGTCTTGACGAAGAGTGGAGAGTGAATTGGAGTGAAGAAAGTGGTTTGAAGGTTCAAGTTTTTATGAAATAAAAGGTTATCATGAAATTACTGTCAGAAAAAAAAGAAATCTGTCACCTCTACAGATGAGCTAGATAGCCATAATCTTTTATACCAAATTAGAGGAAAAGCAGTAATTCCAAAACACTAGCTCATTTTGGGAAGAGAAACAAATGCAACAAGACAGAGATTCTAAGAGAAAAGTTATTTGATATATAACCAATGTTCCTTAGGCTAAATCATCAACACAAATAGGACTAGAAAAAAATTCTGTGCCCTTAAATTTCACCTTCTTTTTTCTTGTTCTTGCTTCTCTATTTTATGGGATGTAACATATGTTGAAAAGAGATAGCAACATCTATTTAGCAGCTTGACGAACTCTAGCATAGCATCCTCTTTAGACAGATTTCCCAGGGCTGCCCATTCTTTCCTGTAAAAATTAAACAACAATCACCATTGTTAAAGGGAATTTTATTTATCTTAAAAATGATCCTAAGATGGAACAATTCTCAACTGCCACTAAAATGAATCCCATGGAGTAATAAAATGTTTGTTTTGTCATAACATCCCAACCCTGCCTCCCAAATGAAATCTTATATCTATTTACTAAAATAAATGACTATTTACTATATTATTTATACTACATATAACCTTTGCATAAGAGTACATTTCAGGTATCAAACCATTTTGGTCCAGAGGTTTATCTTAAGGCAGATCATGAACATCAATTTTCCATAAACATCAATTTTCACAGGCAAAAAGTTACCAGATTTTATTTTTCTTATCTTGTATCAGTAATTTTACTAACTTAGGGCTTTAAGAAAAAAATGGATAATTTTCCCTTCTGTCATAACCTTGTTAAGTAAATCAGGGCCTAGATTGGAAAGATCTTTGACATCCAACATGATAGTATCAAATTATTAAAATGAAAATAATTAAAAAGTCTGTTCCATAATATTTGGTTAGGAAAAATCAAGTAAAACTATACTTGTCTTATATTCATAACTAGAATAGTGGTTCTTACACAATATCTGGCCCAAAACATCTTTAAGCCAAACATTTGAAGACTCCAGAAAATACAGGTAAAAATAAGTTGACTCCAAAACATTTTTTCAGCTACTGAATTTAAGTCAAATTCCTTTCCCAGTCAGCTTGTCTTGTAGATCTCACTGGCATTTTCATTAAATTCCTCAAGTAGCAAATCCATGTTACCTTCTGTCATTCCCCAACACATCAAAAAATCCAACCTCAGGATAAGTATCTGGATTACACGGGCCCCAAAGAACCTGCTTATACAGTGCCACAAGTTTTAGTTTTTCTTCATAAGTAGGATGAAATGCTTTGCCATCTTTATCTGAAAAAAAAAACAAAAACAAAAACATACATATACACAAAATATGATACTAGACTGCAACTACATAAAAAGACAATATACATACGCTAATAGAGTCAAATGGACAAAGACAATGAAAGGAGGCCATGGGAGGTAGTTTATAAGTTATGGATAGCTGCTTGTTGAAGGTTTAAGTTTAAATATTTGTAAATATAAGCTTAACTGGCTTTGTCATTGTTTGAAATTCATAATAAATTAGTTATTTGAAAAAAGAAATTTATAATAACACATTCATTATGTTCAGAAACATGCACTAAAATCTCAATATAGGAGCTATGCCACCAAACCATCTTATTTTTGTTAAGAAAACAGGGTTATTCTTTAACCTCAAACCTAATGACAAAACCAGATCCACTCACCCCTATGTCCTAATACTAGTTTTTACATTAGAGAATAGTGTCATGGCTGCATGGCAGTATATGTGATTAAGGCCTATATACTGGAAGCAGTCCATTTGACACTGGAGTGGCCCGCCTGCAAAAAAGAACCTGTAAAATTGAAAAAAAGCTTGATTAAAGTCTTTAAAACAAAAACAGAGTTCAAAGATTATTTTCCAAACATAAGTTGAGTTAAATAAGTTAGTACTGTCTGTCAAGAAGATATTGAATTGTGTGGAAATACAACAAAATAAGAGGGAAAAGCAGTAGAGAGCACTTTTGGGTTGATACATGGTGAGATCATACTACAGGTAACTTAGCTTTAAAAAAGAAAGACATGTGTTCCTGATACAGATAATAAAACTGACATAGAGGCAGGAGATACTTATGAGGTGTGGCAGTCCATATCTGCTGAATCTTCCAATCCTCTGAAAGAAAAGCACTTGATAAATCCTTGATGTGACTTTTGATGACTGCCTAACTGCAGAAGCAATAATGTACCCTGTCACATGAGACCTAACTTCCATCCAGAAAAGAATTGACTGAAAAGGAGAACCAGAAAATTATCTTATCCTAAGGCCTTGTGATAGCCAAGATGGAAATAACAAACATGTTCAAAAAATACCCTACCCAGACTTTGGTGAAACTATTTCCAAAAGTTCAGAGAAAAGATAGATTCCCTAGCTAGAAACATTAAGATGAAAATTCTGGAAAGGACATACACAATAGCAAAAAAAAAAAAAAATATTCTGGTTTTCTTTTATGTTATAATAGCAAACTATGTTAATAAAAGGAAAAAGTTATGAAATTACAATGATCAAACTTGGTCCCAATAAAGAGAAATGAGAATGGATCTTCATTTCTCTTTTTTGTAGAGAAGTCTGAAGAGGATTTGGGACACTTCTTATTAACAGACTTTTTTGATATAATAGTTTGCTTGAAGTATGGAAAGGGGAGGATGTGGTTCAATCTGGCCTCTGACACTTCCTAGCTGTATAACCCAAGTCACTTAACTTTGATTGTCTAGTTGTTGTTCTGTCTTAGAATCATTCCTAAGTTAGAAGGTAAGGTTTAAAAAAAAGGGAAATGATGTCTGAAGAGGTTGGCTGACTGGAGTAGATAGTAAATAATTAGGGTTAAAGAAGATTATGTAGAATGAATCAAATACTATTTTGTTCTCATTCAAAGCATCTACAATTCAAAAGTATCTTTTCCCCTAAGTTCACTCCTCTTCTTAACTTCCTTTTTCTGTAAAGAACATCACTATTCTTCTAATCACTCTGGTTATCATCCTGGCATTCCTCTTATATTCCTCATTATTCCTTAGACATATCTATTCAGTTGCCAAGCCTTGTTAATTCAACCACAGCATCTCTCCCATTCATTCCTGTCTCTCCACTCAAGGTTACCAAACTAGCTGATTTGGTATTGCAGCAAAAGCCTAATTGGTCTGCTTACATCTTGTCTCTTCCCTCTCTCTAATCCATCCTCCACATGGCTATCACAGTGGTATTCCTTCAGTACAAATCTGACTATGTCAGTTCCCAATCCAATAAGCTTTAGTGGATCCCTTTGATCAAATACAAAAGCCTCTTTGGCATTTAAAACTTCACAGTACAGCTCCAGTCTATCTTTCCAAGCTCATTTATATACTCTTATTCTTCACAATTCTCTAAGTACAGCCCAACCAAATACTTTCTCACTATATTTCTCTTCTTTTTTCATTTATATTTAACAGGAACACTAACATTAAAACCAGAATATTCCACAGAAAGATACACATATATACACAACATTCTTTCTCTATCCCACCTGGAATATCCTCCTCACCTATCCCTATTAGAATACTTAGCTTCCCTAAAAATGCAAGCTGAGTCACTTCCTACATAGCTTTCATGATCTACCTCCAAGTTAAACTTGTATTTACTTAATACACAGTTATTTTTACACACACACACACACATTTCCTGGAGAGAATGTAAGCTTCTTGAAGACAAGGGATTATTTCTGTATTCTTAGCTTTGCATACTGCTTGGCATAATGATTTTCTTCCTTAGTATAAGGCAATTATAGGTGAAGAAACTCCCTCTACCAAAGCAGATTAGCATCTAATTTGCAATTTAAAGTCTCTGAGGGTTGGCCTGACTCACAGAGAGATTATTTGTCCACAGTTACCTAGCCAGTACTGTACATACAGAGGCCAGACTTGAACCTAGATCACCCTTATTTTCAGGCCCTATATCCACTATGCTAGCTCTGTGCCTAGAGCATAGAAGGAGCTCAATAAATGCTTTTATATTGACACTCTCCCTCAAAAAGAAACAGTTAAAAGAACACTGGAATCAAGTATAAGTAAGGAGAATAAGAACACTGAGATGCTTTAAATGAGTCCAAAACATTTGGCATGAGGGAATGACCCTGCAAGCCTTGACAGTTGAACTGCCTGCTTCTCAATGACAAGGAGAAAAATAATTGTCAGGCACCCTAGGTGTATGCTGGAAGATGAGTTGGACCAACTTATTCCAGTCTACAGACTAGTAAACTTAATGTGTGTGAAATGGAATTTTTATTCCCTTTGGCTATTTTAAGTTAATCAATCAAGAATTTGAAGTACCTCTCCTTTCACACTTACTTAGAAGAGCCTTTTACTAAAAAAAGTTCACACCCCCAAAGACCACAAGCACTGCCCTTTGGGCAGTGCCAGGCAAATTGGGAAGGTTATGATTGGTTCCTGTCAGGTGGGAGAGAGACAGGAAGTGACATGGAGAAATTGCTTATAAAAAGCCAGTTCCAGGACTCCTGAGGAGGCATTTTAGGAGGAATTCAGAAGAGGAGGCTTTTTCTGGGATTCATTCTTTGAGGCACTTTATGAAGATACATTCGGCACTGGTGAGTTGGGCCAAAAAAGCATTCTACAATGCATAGATTCAGGGTTGTGACTCGAGCTGAAGGAAGAGGCTTATGCTGGTGAGACCCTTGTTGAAGAGGCTACTGGACTTCCATGTGGAGATCAGAACTTTGTTGGGGAGTAAGCTGAATTTCTTCGGATAGGAGCTAGGAAATATTTTCTACTTCCCTTGTTATAGCCAAAAAAGCTTATAGAAATATTATAGCTTATAGCTTATAAGAATATTATAGCCAAAAAGCTAAACTTAGCAATTAAGCAGGGGATTTTTTGGATAACATCATGCCCGACTCAAGCAGGGCAGTTATCTCTCTGACTCACAGTCCTAGGGACAACTCCTGGCTGGAAGCCCCAGGGCCCCTAGATGAAACAGCCTTGAAGATTCCTAGACAGAACAGCCTTGAAGATTAAGAATCATATCCTGTGGCACCTGGAAGCATCCCTACTCCCTCTGTCTAGCTATTAGCTAACCCTAAGACAAAGGCACCTATATCCCAGAAACATATATATATATATATATATTCCTTATTCTAAATGCCCCCTCGGGACTCTCTTTGCTGAGTTTCCCCAGTGCGTACTGGCAATAAAGCTTTCTCCTGCTTTGATTGCATTGTCTCGTGTGTTCCTCTGGAGGCCACTCATTCTGAACCCTAACACCCTCATATATTTCCCTCCTTTTACTATATTTATATTAAATTAAATTATCAAGAGCTATTAACATTTTGACTTAAGAAGTTAATTTTATATATGGCAACCACAATTCTTTCTTTTAAACATAATTATTTTTATCAAACCAAATTTTTAACTATTACATTTGGCAAACAATTTTGGCAACCAACAGTTGATCCCAGGCAACATTCTAAAAGCATATTAAAAAGCTGACTTGTTAAGTACTCAAAAAGGGAAATAGCAATAACTATGAGATTGCATGGATTCACTAAGAACAAATCAAGCCAAATAAGTCAAATGTCTTCCTTGTAGGCTTGCTAAACAGAAAGATTAAGGAAAAACTGGCCATGTAAATTTTGGCTTTCAATAAAGATGCATGATCAAGAAATTTCAAGAAATTTCTTAAACACAAAATGCAGAAATGTGGATCAGATGTTAGTATAGGTTAGATGAACACTGGTTATATTACCAAAGAGTATTAATAGACTGATCTTAATGTGGAAGAAATTTTACAATGGTTTGCTGCACAGTTCTATCCTTCACTCTGTTCTGGTAAACAATTTCTTTCAAAGGCATGGAAAGAAATGCCATTAACATGCTTTTAGAGACAGTGATACACTGGGGGAAATAGTTCCTAGGTTCCAAGGGAAAAAATGACAGGCTAGAAAAATGAGGAGATAAACCAAAAGTTAAACAGGAATTAAAAGTCCTAAATGTTTATTTCTCCTTCTTTCTCCCTCAAAAATATTGCTCAATGACAGGGCAAAGAAAGCTTTGACAACAGTGGGGAGAAAAACATTTGGAACATAAATCAACCATGCAAAAAGGCTGCCAAAAAGGTTAATTTCTTTGGTTGCATAAATAGAAGCTCAAAGACAGTGACAATATCTCTATTTCCTGTATTGGTTAGACCAGATCTGAAATAATGTGTTTAGTTCTGGAAGTCACATTTTAACAGGAAAACTAACATTAAAACTAAAACATGTCCACAGAAGGATGACTGGAATTTTAAGGGACCTCAAAGCACTATCACATCACATGAGTTAACAGTTGAAGAAACTAGAGATTTCACTTGGAGAGTAAAAAATGATAAATATGATATGATCATTATCTTTGAATAGCTAAAGGGCTAACATAAAGGATTAGATCTGTTGTGT
The DNA here is from genome assembly GCF_016433145.1 of Gracilinanus agilis. Classification (NCBI taxonomy): domain Eukaryota; kingdom Metazoa; phylum Chordata; class Mammalia; order Didelphimorphia; family Didelphidae; genus Gracilinanus; species Gracilinanus agilis. The sequence goes on from NC_058133.1 coordinate 135,721,951, forward strand.
GACAAAATTTAAATAAAGGCAGACTTTGGCTAATATTAATTAAGAAGGAATACTCTAATACTTAGAGCTACTAAAAATGAAATATGCTATCTAAAGAGGGAAGCAGTCTGAGATCTCACCAGAGATCCTTCCACACCAAGTTCAGAATGCCAACTCCCCTCCACAGGAAGTTACCACCATATTTAAAAGATGGCATCTTTCATCACTTCCTGCATCCACCTCCAATTTCAAGTGGACAAATGGCAGTCTCAACACTGTTTTGGACTGCCCAAAGGGCAGTCCCTTGTTCTTGATTTGTTACTTACTATCATGTGTGGGTAACAGACCTCCTCCCTCCCCACTTAATTCTAAGTTGGGTGGGGTGACATTATTCCAGGTGGCTAGAGTCTAAACAATGAATGAGGATGAGCTAATTCCATTTACACACATTTTACAGATGAGAAAACTGAGGCTTAAAGAAATGAAAAGGTCACAAATTTAGTGAGCCATGATTTAAACATAGGTGATCTCTCCTAACTCCAGTCCTAGTTTTCCTCTATTATCATGCTGCTGATTCATCTCCTGGGTACATGATGGACAATAAAAGTCACTGGAGTCCCTTGAAATTCTATGGATGCCACAATTACATGGATTTTAAAATTTGTAATAAAACTTCAGTTTACATAAGTCACAATTCTAAAAAGTTGACTTTTTCAAGCTAATAGTAAAATCGTTCATGTCTTGAATCAAGAATTTCCCACTTGAACAGTTCTCATTTGCTAGTTTGCCTATGTGTACACTTATTTTCCAATGTGACAGTTAAAAGGCCTGACTTGACATGGGATAAATTGAACTAATATGATAGTTTCAGCTTTTTATACCTTTAACAAGACAACTAGTTTGCAAAGATATATTTGATGCTGTATGAGTATCTTGAACTATTAAACTCAAAACCTATCCATCTCAATCATTAGTTACCTTTGACTATTTTTTCTATTTTGTCAATTAAAAGAAAAAACAAAATTGGATTAAGGAAATCCTAACCAATCACTATTCCCTATAAGGGACATATCAATGTGTACTTTAAGCAAATAAACAGGGAATACTAATCATCAAGTTTCAATGGTATATTCTATTGTTAAATTATCATTTCCCCCAAAAAAGTTTGAAGGGGCTTGGGGGTGGAAGCACTATTTTTCATTCACTCACATTCAAAATGTACCTGAAAAAATTTAATGGTAAGAGAAAAATGTTTATGTAAAATAACTCCAGGACACAATTTTATGCATGAAGAAATACTTTAAAATCTCTATTTACCAACCCTCAGATTTACATCAGTAGTCTTTAATTGGTAATCTTAATCACACTGAAAAGAAAACCACAAGCCAAAATTCAAATTGTTGTGTAACAGCTAGGATTAACTTTCTTACTTGATACTTCCACAGTAAACAAGGATAAAAGCCACACCTTAGAGTTATATGCAGCATGCTAGTTTTCAAAATTTTTCCCAACAATGATCTCATTTAAGAATCTTATACAGATGGGCATTTTCTCCACTTTATAAAAGTTCATTAAGAGACGTGCAAAGTCAGAACTAGGTCCATCTTTGGCCTTTTAGTTTCCAGGCTCTTTGCACTATATACTATGCTACCTAGAAAGATGGTAATTAGAGCTGGAAGGGACCTATGAACTCATCTAATCTATCACCCCATTTTACAAATGAGGAAAGTAAGGAGCTGATGAGTATATGAATTTTCAAAAAAATTCTCTAAAGCCACACGCAGAAACATAGCTGATAGCATAATTTTCTCCCATCCATCTATAATGCAGATACATGCTTATGTTTCTATAAAGAGGTTCAATAGTATTAAAATATTTAAAATGTATTTTAAAGATCAATATTTCTAATGATAAACCATAGAAGAGTGCTACAAAACCCTTATGATCATTTATACTAAAATAAGACACACACACACACACACACACACACACACACACACACACACACAGAAAACAAAATGAGTAATAGGATATGGGTAAGAATGTTGCACAGCTCTGAAAACACCCACAAGGAGGCAAAGAGTACAGCATGAACACTATCAAAGGCTACCTAAAAGTGAAACAAAACCGTAGCGAAATGAAAAAAGTCACTAGTTTAAGAAAACTACAGAATCGAGGAGCAAAGGTAACACTCGCAGAAACCTAGAAATAGTCTTGTTATTTGACACCAAGGTAATCTCTTAGCAAACTATTTGAATCTGTCACCAAATAATTAACTTAAAAGATCTGGCTATTTTTCTTTCTTTTGGGGGAAGATTGGCATTTTAACTCTCCATTCTTATTACCATAAAGGTAACAAAGTCCACATTTCACCTCAGACACTTAACAGGTTCAGTGACCATGGGCAATTTTCATCTTTTTTGGGCCTCATTTCCTCATCTACAAAATGAAGCTAATACTTGCTATTGTGGCTACTTATTTGCCTCTGATACCTGTGCAACTTTGGCCAAGTTACTTAACATTCCTGGACCTGTTTCTTCATCAGTAAAATGAAGTTGGACTAGATGACTTGTGAGTTCTTTCCAACTGTAGATCTATGTGTATTAGATAGGACTGTTGTGAGAATCAAATGAAAAACCCTCTGTAACCAAGTATTTTGCAAACCTTAAAGTATTAAGTAAATGATCTCTTATTTAATGCATATAGTTTGGGAGAAAGGCCAAAAACAAAATTTCATCATTCAATTTTTTAAAAGTGAAAATTATTGATAAGGTGGCTCTAATAAGTCTGATCCCTAAGAAGCCAATTCAATTACCGGGCTTTGATGTTATACTGACTGGGCTTAGGCCAAAAGAATGAAAAAATTATCCACTGGAATAATTTTCAAATATCAAATTGACTAGAACTAACCCTGCTTTATTCCAGGAATAAAGAGACAGAGAGGACTTCCTGGAGTCACCTTCGCATCCATTAACTGGGCTAGTACCATATTTGACCAGATACTTTGCTGCAAAACTGTTTTATCTGACTTGAAAAATCTAGCAAACCTTGCAGAGGAAGAACTCCTGGTTCTATATTTCAGAATATCAACCAAGTTCCGTAAGAGCTCCAGCAATGAAATAGCAATCTTTCTTCTCCTACTCTCTTCACCAATAAGTGAACACATACTCAGGATACTAATGTGAACCAGAACAATAGTAACTTCTTATTGCTTTCAAAAGCACTTTACACATATTCTTTTGAGACTTAAAACAATCTTCTGAGGTAGTCATGAAAGTATTAACATCTCCGTTTCGGAGAGGATAAAACAAGACTGAGAGGTGGTGATTTTATCCATGGTCCCAGAACAAGAAACCCAGGTCTTTTAGACTATAAATATACCATTTTACCTCCTCTTCCATGCTGCTCCTCTACCACACATATATTCCCTTAAGATTTTGCCCAATACTTCTGCATATTCAAGTGAATTAATTATTTTATTTTAATTTAATTTTCCTTCAATTATATAGAAAAAGTTTCCAATATTTCTGGAAAGAATTTTGAGTCTTGAATATTTTCCCCATTCCCTGATGAGATGGTAAGAAATCTCATATAGATTTTACATGTACAATCATGTAAAATATTTTTCCATATTAATCAAAACAAAAAATCAAGAAAAAAATGTAAAAGTTTGCTTTTATCTGGATTCAGACACCATCAATTCTTTCTCTGGAAGAAAATGACATTTTTGAACAAGAGTCCTTTTGGATTGTTTTAGATCATTGTATTGCTAAGGATAGCTTAATTTATTTACAGTTGTTCCTTGTACAGTATTTTGTCACTACATACAATATTCTCTTGGTTCTACTTACTTCATTCTGCTTCAGTTCATGTAAGTGTTTCCAGGCTTTTCTGAGTTCCTCCAGCTCATCATTTCTTATAACACAATAGTATTATAATCATATGCTATAATTTGCCCAGTCATTCCCCAACTGATGGGTATCCCCTCACTTTCAAATTCTTTGCCCCCACAAAAAGAGTTACTTTAAATACTACTGTATACATAGTTCCTTACCCTTTTTGTTTTTTATCTCTCTGGGGGCACAAACCTAAAAATGGTATTGCTGGGTCAAAGAGTATATTTATTGTTTTACAGTCCTTTGAGTATAGGTCCAATTGCTCTCCATGGTTGAATAGGATCATAATTCCCCTAATAGTGTATTAGTGTCTCAATTTTCCCACATTCCCTCAAAGTTTTGTCATTTTCTTTTTTCTGTCATAATAGCCAATCTGATAAGCATGGGGTGGTATCTCAGAGTTGTTTTGATTTGCATTTCTTTAATTAATATGATTTAGAGCATTTTTTTGCATAACTTTAATTTAAAGCTTTAATTACTTTGCCTGTTCATAGTCTTTGACCATTTATCAATTGAGAAATGACTTGTATTCTTATACATTTGACTCATTTCTCTCTATATATTAGAAACAAGGCCTTATGACATCATGACTGTGTATTACCTTCTGCCCTATTTCCCCCTTTATCCTTTTCTTTCTCTTTCATTCAGCCCATTCTCAAAAGTATTTAGCTTCTGACTATCACATTCTCCAAATTGTCTTCTTTTCTATCAGCTCCACTCCTCTTCTCTTCTCTCCTTTTTTCCCTCCTACTTTCCTTTAAGGTGAGAAGTATGAAGATGGGATTAACTCTCCCTTCCCCAACTTTTAAATTTAATCTCTAGAAGCAAATACACCCTAGTTAATGCCTAAGTGGGGAAGGACCACAACCCAAGTGCTAAAGTGGGTGACAACTCAGAAACAACTGACTGCCCCCTGGGCAGTTTTAAGGAAAGTGATAGATGGCAATTTGTCCCCATAAAGTTGAAGAAAGGACAGGAAGGGACTGTGGAAAAAGGTACTATAAAAACCCTTAACTTCCTATCCAAAAGGCACTTTTGCATATATTTGTAAGCTTGTATCCAAATTATCCTCTTTAAGCTAATCCATGAAATATACTCTATCCCTAACTTACTTCCTACACTTTCTCCTTTGAACTTGGCCTTGGAGGAGCTCCAGCTTGGGACTTCGGACTGCTTCTGGTAAGGCTGCTCTTAGATCTTCCCTTTAGACTACCACACAGGTGAGTGAAAAGGCTGACTCCTTTCCTGGCTTCTGGAGAGATTAATTTCTGGGGAGGCAGCTGAAGGTCTTCCTGTGGAGGGTTAATGAGCACTGCCTGGTTCAAACCGGGCCAGAGTAATTATCTACTGTGATAGGATAGATACCTACTCTACTCTCCTTCACATTTCTCTACTTTATTCTCCCTATTTTGTAAATAAAGCTGCTAAAAAGTCATTTGACTTGAGATATATTAATTTTGGTGACCACATTCTCTTATATTTAGTCCAACCTTAATTTTTAACCCTTACATTTCAATTACTATATCCAATTAATTGTGTATGCTCTTCCCTCTCTGATAAGAGTAAGGTTCAGGTGCTCCCCTCTCTGCCTCCCCCATCTTTACTCCACTGTAAAAATGTTCATGCCTCTCTTATGTGAGATAATTTACCCCATTCTATTTCTCTTCTCCCAATACATTCATCTTTCTCATTCTTTCAGTTTATTTTTTAAGATATCATCCTATACAGTACTTCTAACTGCCCCAATGATGATAAAGTTCTTGGGAATTACAAGGTTTATCTTCCCATGTAGGTATGTAAATAGTTTAACCTTAATGAATATTTTTTAATTTCTCTTTCCTGTTTATCTTTTTATGCTTTTCTTGAGTTTTGTATTTGAGAGTCAAATTTTCTATTCAGCTCTGGTCTTTTCATCAGAAATATTTGAAAATCCTCTATTTCATTGAATAATTGTTTTCCGCCCTAAAGCAGTGATGAGTAAACTATTCCCCACAGGCCATCCAGGCTGCAGTTTGCCTGTCACTGCCTTAAGCAATTCCCTAATCACTACGCCCCCACATCCAGATGTAGTGATTAGAGAATTGCTTAAGGCAGTGATGGGCAAACTATGGCCTGGATCTGGCTGAGGGGAATAGTTTGCCCATCACTGCCTTAAAGGATTATGCTCAGTTTTGCTGGTGAAGTAATTCCTGGTTGAAGTCTTAGCTCAGTGATGGTGAACCTATGGCACACAGGTGCCAAAGATGACATGCAGAGCACTCTGTGGGGATGCGGCTGCCCCACCCCCAAAGTTTGTTACTAGAAAAGCAGAGGGACTCAAGCAGAGCTTCTTCCTTCCCCCTCTCCACTGCACCTGATGACATTTTTTCACATCATCAGTCCCTCTGCCCAGCAGCCCAATGGGAGCACACTGGGGGGTAAAGTGGGCAGCTCACAGGTGCCTGAGCTGGAGCAGAGCACTTGGACCACTCCTCTCCCACCTCTACACTTGCTGAAGCCATTCCTCACTTCACCCAAGCCTCCACCCAGCAGGCCAATGGGAGTACTTTTTCCCTCTCCATGAGGGGTAAGAAGTGAGGGCATGCCTAGCACTAGATCTGGGGTGGGGGCAGGGCCTGGTATTCTGTTTCTAAAAGGTCTGCCATTATCACTGTCCTAGCTCCTTTGCCCTCTGGAATATCAGATTCCAGGCTTTCTGGTTCTTTAATGTAGAAGTAGCTAAATCTTTTGTTATTTTGACTGTAGCTCCATGATATTTGAATTGTTTCTTTTTTGGCTACCTGCAATATTTTCTTCATGACTTGATATTCTGGATTGTGGATATAATACTTCTGGAATTTATCCTTTTGAGATCTCTTTCAGGAGAAGATTGGTAGATTCTTTCCATTTCTATTTTACCTTCTGAATCTATAATATCAGGACAGTTTTTTCGTGATAATTTCTTGAAAGATGTCTAAGCTCTTTTTTTGATCTTTTCAAATTCCAGGTCAGTTGTTTTTCCAATGAGATATTTCACATTTTGTTCTATTGTTTCATTCTTTTGACTCATTTTGATTGCTTCTTGATATTTTATGGAGTCATTTGCTTCCATTTGTCCAATTCTAATTTTTAAAGACATGATTTTGAGTGAGCTTTTGTACCTCCTTTTCCATTTAGCCAATTCTACTTTGTAAATAATTCTTTCCCTCAGTGAATTTATGTACCTCTTTTTCCAAAGGGCCAATTCTGCCTGTTAAAGAGTTCTCTTTATTGCATTTTTGTATATTTTTTTCCCAGTTGACTACCTCTGCTTCTTATGGAATTTTTTTCAGTGGACTTCTGTGCCTCTTTTACAAATTGGCCTATTCTGTTTTTTAAGGTACTAATTTCTTAAGATTTTTTTGGTGCCTCCTCTGATTCCTTTTTCATGATTTTCCTGTATCACTCTCATTTCTTTTCCCAATTTCTCTTCTACCTCTCTTATTTGATTTTTAAAATCATTTTTCACCTCCTCTACAAATTCTTTTGGGGCTTGAGAACAATTCATATTTTCTTGGAGGCTTTGAATGCAACAGAATTTGAGTTTGTTGCTTTCTTCTGAGTTTGGGTTTTGGTCTTCTACATCACAAAAACAACTTTCTATGTAGTTTCTTTTTTTTTTAAATTTGTTCATTTTCCAGCCTTTTCCTTTTCTTTTAACTTAAAAAACTCTTAAAATTAGGCTCTGTTCCTGGTGAGTTCTCCACCACCACATCATGCTTTTCTCCTGATCAATAAACAATTTATTCAAAAATATTCAAAGCAGCACAATTTGTAATTTTAAAAGTTAGAAATTAGTGAATTGCTGAAAATTTGTGAATTGAGGGCACTTCTAACTATAAATAGATGATCCTGTGATTTTAGAAATCTTCACCAGCAATGAAATATTATTGGACCATAAATAACAAACATGAAGAATTCACAAAAACATGGGAAGACATGAAATCAAAATAAAGAAAGTAAACCCAAAATACAAACGTACTGCAACTACTTATAAAAAATAAGGCATTAAATGGCAACAAAACTTAAGCTAAACACAATGAGCACTATTCCTATCTTGTCAGTGCCACAAATTTTACCTTTTTGTGTGTATATATGGACAAAAGGATGATAGATGTGGATAATTCCCACCTTTTTATTGTTTTGATTAAATGTTTTTAAGAATTGTACTTCAACAAGAATTTATCAATAAGAAATGAAAAAAAATATGAGTTTCTCCCCTCCAAAAATTATCTCAATCCTTGATTCTAGACTTTAAAATCATAGCTCAAATTCTACTTTTATTTGGTATTTATTTACCTCAATCCATTCCAGCAATAATTCTAGCCCTATTTACTCCTTTTTTTTAAAATCTACATACTGGGGGGCAGCTGGGTAGCTCAATGGATTGAGAGTCAGGTCTAGAGACGGGAGGTCCTAGGTTCAAATCTGGCCTCAGACACTTCCCAGCTGTATGACCCTGGGCAAGTCATTTGACCCCCATTGCCCACCCTTACCACTCTTCTACCTAGGAGCCAATACACAGAAGCTTAGGGCTTAAAATAAACAAACAAACAAACAAATAAATAAATGACATTTAAAAAAATCTACATACTGTATATTACATGTCTGATCTGATCCCCTATTAAGACTATAACCTCCAATAGATTGGAATTGTATCTTGAAGAAACAGTCCATTGTAGTGTAAAGAGTGCTAGATCTGAAATCATAGGACCTGGATTCTGTTCTGCTACTGTGTAATCTTAGCCTACTTATCTCAGTTCAGAGAATTGGGCTAAAATAGATGACCTCTAAAGTCCTTTTCAGCTTGAAATCTTATGATCCTATTTTTTAATACAAATGTTAGGTGAAACCATTAATTTGTATAAGATGGCATCAGTACTGATTGGGTACTAAGTACTTTGAATGTAAGCTTCTTGCAAGTAGGGACTGCTTTTACTTTTTACTTTTTATCCCAATGCCTGGTACATCTTAGGCACTTATTAAAGGTTTATTCTTTTGACTGATTGAAAAGATCCCTATCTTCATATCATGAAAGCGATCTAGTAATAATGAAAGTATGAATTTGGAACAGAATTAACTTAAGGTTTTAAGATTTAGTCTTCAAGGGTAATTAATTACTGAAACTTTATTTTTTAAATACTACTTCAAACACTACTATATATTAGACTTCATATTTAAATAGAATATAACCAGAAAGTATACAAAAACCGATCATGTATTTGAGCATAAAACTCTCATAAATGCAAAAAAGTGGAAATATTAAATGCAGATCATAATGTAATAAAAATTACATTTACTAAAAGGCCATGGAAGCATAAGATTAAAAATTAATTGAAAACTAAATAATCTAATCCTAAAGAATGAATGAATCAAGGAACAAATCATAGAAACAATAATTTCATTAAAGAGAATGGCAACAATGAGAAACATATCAAACTTTATGGGAAGCAGCCAAAACGTAAGAGAAAATATGTATCTTTAAACACCTACATCAATAAAATAGAGAAAGAGCAGATCAATGAATTGAACATGCAACTTAAAAAAAAAAAACTAGGAAAAAAAACAAATTAAAAATCCTCAATTAAACATTAAATTGGAAGTTCTGAAAATCAAAGAGATAGTAATAAAACTGGGGAAAAACATCAAACAAATGAAACTAGGACCTGGTTTTATGGGGAGGGATGGAAGGGATCAATAACCTAAACCATTGATTAACTTGATTTTTTAAAAATTAAGAAGAAAACTCAATTACCATAAAAAATGAAAAGGATAAATTTACCACTAATGAAGAGGAAATTAAAGCAATTATTAGGAGCTATTGTGCTCAATTATGTGCCAATAAATCTGACAATCTAAGTGAAATGGATGAATATTTATAAAAATACAAATTGCCCAGATTAACAGAAGAGGAAATAGAATACTTAATTTGATCTTAGAAAAAGAAATTGAACAAGTCATCAGCAAACTTCCTAAGAAAAAATTCCCAGCACCAGATGGATTCACAATTACATTCTACCAACCATTTAAAGAACAATTAATTCCAATACCATGTAAACTCTTTGGGAAAATCGGCAAAAAGGAGTTCTAGCAAATTCCTTTTATTACACAAATATGGTGATGATACCTACACCAGGAAGAGTGAAAACTGAAAGAAAATTATAGACCAACTTCCCTAATACACATTGATAAGAAAAAATTTAAAATAAAATACTAGCACAGAGATTACAGCAAAATATCACAAAGATACATTACTACTGGATAGTATTTGTACCAGGAATGCAGGGCTAAATCACTATTAGTTAAACTATCAGCATAATTGATCATATCAATAACAAAATTAACAAAAAATCATATTATCTCAATAGAAGCAGAAAAAACTTTTTGACAAAATACAACACTCATTCCTACTAAAAACCCTAGAAAGCAAAGGAATAAATGGAGCTTTACTTAAAATAATAAGTAGTACTTATCTAAAACCACAAGTAAGCATTATCTGTATCCTAACAGAATCAGGAATGAAGCAACGATATTTATTATCAACACTATTATTCAATACTGTACTGAAAATGCCAGATAGAGCAATAAGAAAAATAAATCGAGGAAATTAGAAAAGGTAATGAGGAAACAAAATTATTCTTTGCATATGATGTGATGGCAACATTTTAGAGAATCAACAAAAAAATTAGCTGAAATAACAAACAACTTTAGCAAAGTTGCAAGATATAAAATAAACCCACATAAAGAATCATTATTTCCATATATTACCCAAAGAGTCCAAAAGCAAAAGACAGAGAGAGAAAAGTCATTTAAAATCACTATAAACAGGGCAGCTCAGTGGATAGATTCAGACCTAGAGACAGGAGTTCAAATCTGGCCTCTGTTACTTGATAGCTATGTGACCAAGGGCAAATCACTTAATCTTAATTGGCTAGCCCTTTCCACTCTTCTACCTATTTGGCATTGATTCAAAGAGAGAAGGTAAGGGTTTTTAAAAATACAATATAAAACGCTTGGGACTCTACCCATCAAGACAAGCCTAGGAATTATATAAACACAATTACAAAACATTTTTCATACAAATAAAGTCAGATCTGAACTGGAAAATTATTAATTTCTCATGAATAATCTAAGCCAATATAATAAAAATGACAATTTTACCTAGATCAAATTACTTATTCAGCTCCATACCAATTGAAATATCAAAAGATTTCTTAAAGAGCTAGAAAAAAATAAAAACAAAATTTAGAAGGTCAAAATATTAAGGGAATTAATGGAGGGAAAAATGTGAAGAAAGATGGCCTAACATTACCAGATCTCACTGTATTACAAAATGGTCATCATCAAAACAATTTGGTACTGGCTCAGAAATAAAGTAGTGCATCAGTGGAATAGAATGCGTACAAAATACATAGCAGGAAATGACCACATCAACCTAATGTTTGATAAATGCAAGGATCCCAGCTTTTGGGATTCACTATCTAATAAAAAAACAGCTGGGAAAACTGGAAAGCAATTTGGCAGAAACTAGGTATAAACCAACATCTCATACCATATATCAAAATACAAACAAAATAAGTACACGATTTAGACATAAAGGGTAATAATATAAGCAAATTAAAGAAACATGGACATATGTCAGATCCATAATAAAAGGGAAGAACTGATAACCAAATAAAAAAAGCATTATCAGATGCAAAATGGATCAATTTTGATTATATAAAATTTAAAAGTTTTTATACAAAACAAATGCAGGCAAGGTGAGAAGAAGAAAACGGGGGAAAAATTTTATGGCAAGTTTCTCTGATAAAGGCCCCATTTCTCAAATATATAGAAAAGTGAGTCAAATTTAAAAACTCCAAGTCATTCCCCAATGGATAACTGGCAATTTTCAAAAGAAGAAATCAAAATGATATATAATCACATGAAAAAAATGCTCCAAATCACTATTAAGTAAAGAAAACAAATTAAAACAATTCTGAAGTGCTACTTCACACCTATCAGATTGAGTAAAATTACAGAAAAGGAAAATGACATGTTGGAGGAGATGTGGGAAATATGGGATTAATAATGTACTATTGGTGCAGTTTGTAAACTGATCCAGTCATTCTGGAAAACAATTTGGAACTATTTCCAAAAGGCTATAAAATTGTGCATTTCAAATCTTTTGAACTAGCAATACCAGTACTAGGTCTAAATCCCAATGAGATCAAAAAAAGATAAAGGAAAAGGATCTATACCTACAAAAATATTTATAGCAAGTATTTTCCTGGTTACAAGAAATGTAACCAGAAAGGTGCCCATCAATTGAGAAATGGTTGAACAAAATGTGATATGTGATTGTGATGGAATACTACTGATGAAATGATGGGCAGAATGTTTTCAGAAAAACTTGGAAAATACTTATATGAACTGATACAAAGTAAAGTAAACAGAACCAGGAGACTTTTGTACACAATAATAGCAATACTGTACAAAGATCATTTGTGAATGATTATCTATTCTCAACAACAAAGATCTAAGACAATGTGAAGGATGTTATGATAAAAAATGCAATCCACCTTCAGAGAAAGAACTGATGGAGACTGAAGGCAAGGTCAAAGCATACTATTTTTTACATTTTTTTTTGGTCTCTGTTTTCTTTCAGGACATGACTAATGTGGAAATGTTCTGTATGACTATACATGCATAATCTTTATTAAATTGCTTGCCTTTTCAATGAGAGGAAAGGGAAGGGAGAGAATTTAGAACTCAATTTTAAAAACAAATGTTAGTTTTTACATGTAATTGGAAAAAGTATATAAAAAAGAAAAAATCTTCTAAAATGTAGAATGTAAACACAAATATGTTTTCATTTGGTTCAGTATTAGGAAGTGATATATTTCAATTCATATTCGTAGCAAATGTATCTGCAAAACAATTGCAATAAAATTCTGTTAAAAAAACATACAATTCTAAGGTAGGGTTTCAGAATTCCTTTTTGAGTCTTTTTGTGTTTCAGAACCCAGATGAACTATCTTAATTTATGCCAAGATTTTTAGGAAATTAAAAGCTGGATGAGAATTCAATAGACTAGGATTTGTTCCAACTTCTTATAATGCAGAATCCCCTACTATTACTATTGTAGTCCCAGAGAAGATAGTTATCTTTTGGGTTAAAAAAAAAAATCCAAGAACCAAACCAACAATATTTAAAAAGAACTGTACATGTAATAGGAAGACATTATTTTTTAAGTAAAAAGACCTAGAGTTTTCATTCTCGCATCACACTTGCAAGCTATGCAACCTTAAATAACTGTTTGGTTTCCTCACCTGCAAAATAAACAATAGCTAACATTTATACATCAATTTACATGTTATTGTATCCTCATAATTCTTGAGAAATAGGTTGCTATTGTTATTTCCATTTTACAGATAAGGAAACTAAGGCAAACAAATGTTAAGTAAATTCCCCATGGTCACACACCTAGTAAATATCTGAGGAAGGATTAGAAAAAACTTTCAGTTTCCAAATCTAGTATTCTATTAACTATATCACTAAACCCAGTATTTGACACTTTATAAGCGGCAAAGAACCATAAAATTGCATGTTATTGTAACCCTACCGCCATGCACTGAAGACATTTGACTATTTACTGAAAGTGAACTTAAAAAAATAATACTCTAATTCCATGCAAATTTGCTACTCAGAAGGCTAGGGATTGGCAATAATAACAATAAAAATAATTTCATATAGCACTAGTACTAAGTACTTTACTAATATTTCTCACATCAACCTTAGGAGTAGGTATTATTATAAACCCCATTTTACATGAGGAAATCCAAGCAAACAGAAGTTAAATGACTTGCCTCAGGTCACAAAGATATTAAGTGTCAGGCTGCATTTAAACTCAAATCTTCCTGACTCAAGCCCCAGCACTCCATCTACTATGCCATCTAGGTTTTACCTGACTTATTTTATCAGTGGTATACAGGTAATTCCAGGATGAGTATATTGCCTCTGAAAATGCAAAACAAAACAAACAAACAAAAAAACAACAACCAGCATTTAAAAATTCTGCTTTCAAATGCAAAGAAAATTCACTCTCCTTTACATCCTTCCCACTTCTCCTGATCTTAGTATTTTCCCTCTAAAACTGCACCCCAACTTATTTCTGTATATATCTTGTTTGTATGTTGTCTTCCCCATTAGACTATGAGCTCCTTGAGAGTAGGAACTGTTTTTGCCTTTCTTGGAATCCCCAGGCTGACCCTGAGTAGGCAATCAATAGACACTAGGTGTGACTTGAAAAGACAAACAGATCAGCTTTGACAATAATCTACTGAATATAGTATATCCTTTTTTTAAAACCCTTATCTTCCACTTTAGAACCAACAGTAAGTATTGATTCCAAGGCAGAAGAGTGGTAAGGGCTAGGGAGTTAAGTGACTTGCCCAGGGTCACATAGCTGGGAAGTGTCTGAGGCCAGATTTGAATTTAGGACCTCCCATCTTTAGGCCTGGCTCTCAATCCACTGAGTTACCCAGTGCCCCCATAGTATAAACTTTTAAGAAAAAAGAGGGGCTTCTCAATGGCACAGTGAATAGTGTCAGGAGGATCTGGGGTTCAAATCTGACCTTAGAAGCTGCCTGGAATAGTAAGGTGTAAGAAGATGAGGCTTTGAAAAATAACATTTTGCATTTTCTCCTGGAGACAAAAAAAAAGCCACTGGAGTTTGAGTAGGGGCAGAGATATGATCAGGCCTGTGCTTTGGAAAAAATCACCTTAATGGCTGAATGGAAGATTCAGTGGAATGGGGAAGAGTTGACAAAGGCAAACTCACCAGCAGACTACTGAAACAATCCAGGTATAAAATGATGAGGGCCTGTATCAAGCTGGTGGCAGTGTCGAGGAGAGAAGGGGCACGGGGAACATTCCAGAGATGTTACAAAAGTGAAATTAGACAGGCCTTACAGCTTGAATATGGGGGTAGGAGATATCAAGTAATCCAGTTTGACTCCTAGGTTCCAGCCTGAGAATCTGGGAAGAAAAATATGTTGCCCTCTATAGTAATGGGGGTAGGGGGATAAGGGTTTACAGGGAAAGATAATTGTTTTGGACATAGAATTGTCCCTCACTACATTGTGGTTCACTTATCAGCCTCACTGTATGGAGGGTTTTTTCAAAATATATATCTAATTCTGTATTATGGAGTTATACTTATTGCAGCACACTATTGGCTGATGAAAGGAAAGGTGACCAACCACAGCACTGTGTTCTGTATCCTGGGAGCTGATTGGCTCAGTGACTGTAAGTTAATAAGAGTGGGAAGGGTTTATAAAGCCTTAAAATATAAATATATGTAATAAAATAAAATAACCGCTACTTGGCGGATTTTCACCTATTGAGGAGGTCTCTGGAATGTAACTCCCACAATAGGTGGGGGAATCACTGTATTGACTTTAAGATGTCCACTAGACATTCAGATTGAGAAGTCTGAAAAGAAGTTGAATGTGTGAGATTGAAACCTGAATAGAGACTGGAGCAGGATAGATGGATTTGAAAATCATCAGCAAAGAGATAGTGATTTAAAGTGGAGCTAAATGAGAACATAAAGTGAACTAGTAACAGAGGAGAAAGAGAAGAGGGTCCAGGACAGAACCCTGAGGGATACCTATGATTAGAAGGCATAATATAGAGAAAGACCCAGCCAAGGAGATGGAGAAGCAGCAGTCAAATAGGTAGAATAAAAACCAGGAGAGTGGTGTATCAAAACCTAAAGAGAGAGTGGACAAGGGTCAAAGGCTGAAGAGATCTCAAGGAAAAAGAGAACTGAAAAAAGGCCACTAGATTTGGCAACTAAGAGCAGTTTCAAAGGAATAAAGTTGGAAGCCAGATTTAAGGAGTTAAGAAGGGAGTGAGAGGAGAAAAAGTGGAGACACCTATCTAAGAGTTCAGCTACAAAGGGAAGAGTTAAAGGTCAATAGTTAGCAGGAATGGAAGGATCAAGTGAGGATTTTTTTCAGAATGAGAGACATGAACATGTTTGTAGGCAACAGAAAATGAGCCCATTGAGAGACTGAAAATGAATGAAAGAGTGGGGATAAAAGAGTGAGCAGTCTGTTGAAATATATAAAATGGAATGAGATCACTTCAACAGGTAGGGGTTAGCCTTCATATGGAGGAAGGCCACTTCATCATGTTAGATGAGATGGAGGAAAAGAAAGTGGCAGAAGGCACTGGAGTAATAAAGAGGAAGATAGGAGGGAGTTCGCATCAAAAAGCCTCATTTTTGGGGGGCACAAATATGATACAAGGATTTCAGCTGAGACAGTAGAGGAGGTATATGAAGGGAACCCCCGTCCCAGGATCATGCATTTGGGTCAGACCTGCATCCCTGCACTCAAAGCATGGTTCACAGGTCAGTGACACTTGCCCTGGAAAGGAGTGGGATATCGATCTGGGGTAAAAGGGAAAAAATAAAAGAGGTGGTTCCAGGAAGTGGGCTCTTTATTTGTTTGGGTGCACGGTGAAAGGAAGGTGGCTGAAGGAGTCATGTGAAGAAATAATCACATGGTTAGTTTAGAATAGATTTTTCTCTCTCTGCCTTCTCTTATTCAAGTAAATATTAATAAACTCTATGAAAATTAAGGACCAGGGTTCAGTTATAACAGAGGGGAGGAATCCACGGTAGGTTCAAGGAGTGATGAAAACTTCTAGAAGAACCACAGTGGAGAGAGGGGTAGTGAGGTGATAAGAGAGGCATAGCAAGATTGCCTAGCAGCAATTATAGAACGTAAATTTATGGACCCAAAGGTTATGTAATTTTCTTCACTTTCAATAGGTAGCATGTAAATATGAAGGGCATAACTGATAATATATATAAGGAGGATAGATTCAAATAAGGAGTATCCATGTAGTTGGTTCACCAAAGAATTAAGACAAAGAAGTAGCCAATGCAGGAGAGGAAACAGGGGGGCCAAAAGATTATAGGTCCCAGTAAGGAGGAAAAGTAGTGTTATATAAGAGAAGGAAGAGTGATAAAACACCAAAGGATAATAAGGGGATTTCAGAATTCTTGAACATGGGTACGGTACATTCGTGGATGATGGGAAGATCAAAGGTATGATTATAAAGGTCACGTGTGGCTGAGGTGAGGTGGAAGGTGAGCAGATTGAGGAAGTGAATGATCAGGGTATTTGAGAGAATCAATACCCTGGTATGTTAAGTATTATCAAGTTCCCTAGGATAAAGGCAGAAGTTGGGGAGGAGAGAAAATCTGTAAGCCAGGTACCAAATTAATTGAAGACAGAACAGAGTGACCTAGGGATCTATAGACAACAGAGACCAAGACTCTGATAGGGTGTTAGCTATAAAAAGCATGAACTTCAAGAGGAAGAGCAGGTACTAAGTAATAGAGGAATGAGAAAAACCCTGGAGTGGCAATGGGGAGCAAGCAGTATTCTAACTCCACAGTCTCACCAGTGAGCTAGAGAAAATGAATACAGATGCAGGCAAAATTGTAAAGGTTGACCAGAGAGGCTGCCATACACCATTATCCTTCCAGTTATTCCCCAAGTCTAATGTCTACTCTAAAAAAATCTAACTGCACACAGACAGTTGTTTGATCAGTGGCTCCCACATCAATGATTCTTTTCAAGTCTGTAAAATATAGTCGATTTCATTGTTTGTAATGGTATGCATTGCTCGTCATATCTAATATCTTCTTATTTTCTCAAAGAAAGCATTCATTGACATAGGAATATTAGACTTCTGTAAACCTTGCAAGTCTTCAGCCTCTCTTTCATTCCTTATTCCCAATCTGTTTTCAAATATGCTTCCTCACTACCTATTCCCATGTAAACAAAATCAGTTTATTACTGTAATTTTTGACATCGTTTAGTTATGTCTAACTTTGTGACTCAATGGACCATATCATACCAATACTAACTGTGGAGTTTTCTTGGCAAAGAGGTCAAAGTGGTTTGCCACTTCCTTCTCCAGTGGATTAAGGCAAACAGAGGTCAAGTGACTTGCCCTAAGTCCCAGAGCTAGTAAGTGCCTGAGGCTGAATTTGAATTTAGGTCTTATTGACTCTGAATCCAAACACTCTATCCACAGTGCCATCTAGATGCCTCTTCTATTCCACTATCCTAGCTTTAAGCTCATTGTTCAGTGGTAGAGCATATTCTTAAAAACTTGTTATATTTTGTTTTGTCATTTGATATCAGGGACTATCATATTTGATATTATTGTACTATAAAATGAGTATGGGTAACATCTTGATCTTAAAGACTTGATCAATAAAAGTTTCCATTTTTTCCTCTGGTTTTCTTTTCCCATGTGCTTGTTAAATTAGCCATTGTATAATTTTATAAATCTTCATCTTAGATTTTAAAATCAGGAAAGAATAAAAAAGATTAAATAAAAGTTTACCTTTGCTTATGATTATACCTTATTTCTAATCCTAGTAATAGTTTTCTCAAATCACCAGCAGAATAATTTTAAGATTTTACAACAGTTAAGTGCCTGCTTTCTGATTCTTTAAGAAAACAACAAACCTCTCAAAAAATTATTATTCTTTCAGTCATGAAGTTGAGACCCAGAAAGTTTTAACTGTTTTGGTTGTACTTCATAATAAAACAATTTTGTTTTTGAAACATTAAAGACTTTTAAGTTAGGAACATACTAGGTACTCACAAGAGAATATTTTTTCAAAGGATAAAAATATAACACTGTGGTCCTTAACAGGAAAATACTTCTAATAGTTTTTTTAATTAACAAAAGTACTCCTTCTTTAGCCTCCAAAAGTTATGACCCTGAATTAAGATGATGGGAATGGAAATGGTAAAGAAGAAATAAAGGCATAAGAGTTAGAATCAAATTTTCAGCAAAATTGATGAACATCAATAATGAAATGCAATTCAGATTGTTTTACCTTTAAAAAATTAGCTTAAAAGGGCTTGGAAGCAGCAAAAGAAGTCAACTGACAAAGTTGCCAAATTTTAGGCAACTTTACTGAAAATGCACATGAGAGGAAAACAATATATACACATACACACACTTTCATTTATTCAATGGCCTATTCATATGGTAAATGGAGCATGCAATAGTGTCCTAAGTGACTCAAGAGACAGCTTCTAGGTTATATTCTTGCTTAATTTGTTAGTGTAATGACTTTACACTTCCTAAAAAATTTCTGAAACCTCTATTTAAAGAATTTGACAGTAAGTTATATAATTATAGCTGCATAGCTAAAAGTGGGCAAGTCTTGAATAGAGAAATCTGCTCCCACCTGAGAAGCAACACAGGTCAGGAAGGGTGTCTGGGTTCAACCTATAATACTAATTAATTCTCTGACTCAGTTTTCTCATCTTAAAAATGGGAAGAGTAAGATTTATATACTGATAACATTAAAGCATTTCTGTGAGGAAGGTGCTTTATAAACCTTAAACCACTACATATGTATGAGTAATTACAAAAAAATTTTCTGAAGTCTCTTCTCTCTTAAAATACAGTGTGTACCAAGGGGAAAATATGTTCTCCAAAGTTAAGAAAAATATACAACTACCTCGGAGATGGCTTAAGGGCAGTACTGCTAAAGGGGATGAGGCAAAGAGCATTCAAGATTCTTTTAAACATTGATAATCTCTAGAAAAGTTTACCTTCCCTCCTAAAAAAAATATTGCCCCCCTCCCAATAGTACACTGATGTGGAAAAAAAAAAAACCAAACAAATACAATGGTGGAAGAGATCAGATTTTTAAAAAAATTAAAATTGGATCAATACTAAATTCTCACAACAATCAATCAAAATACCTCTAACTAACAAGACAGTAAAATCCAGAAACAAATTAAGATTAACAGCATTTTTATTATTTATGAAAAGAGTATTAACATGTGCTGGCTCATTCACAAAAGCAGCCATCTTTTGGAAATGGACCTGAGATAACCTCCGAATGAGAAAAATCTGTTTCAATCCAACTGGATAAGAACTATCAAACTGGAACAGAACTGTTTAAGGCAAAATTGGCCAAAGGCCTAGCTAAATTTTCTGGTGACCCACATCTTTCCCTTGGCATTTCACTAGCTATATATTTGTGTCTGAAAGGGGGAAAATGAAAGCATGAAAACGAACATTTCAAGTGACAGTTTCAAATAATATTTGACCTTGGGGAAAAAATTACTTGAGAATTTGCCCACACACATAGAACAAACACCCTTCTCTCCACCATTACAATCCTATTTCATATTCTTTAATATGCCTTTTAAAATAGATAAAGAAAATAAAAATAAAAACCATCTTAGGATTTCCACAAAACTCTCTTTTCTATTAGTAACACTAATTGTCAGTTAATAAGTAACTATTCCCAAATATAAGAGAAAAATCTAAATCATTTCTGAAGTGTGAAAATTTCAAATGGCTCAAGTTAACAAGTTAACATGCTAGGCACTGTGATAAGGACTGGGACATACAAAGAAAGGTAAAAACAATTTCTGCACTCAAGTTCATATTCTAATTTAATAGACCACATGCAAATAAATAACTATGTACATACAAGATATATGCAAGATAAATTAAAGAAAAAAATTTTCCTCAAATTGCCTCTAATATAAATCCAAATAAAAACTTAAAAGAAGTCAAGAAAAGTTTAGGCAAAACATGAATATCAAACTCTTCTTGGAATCTGAGGTATTTTTCAGTGTGTATTTTTATTGTTATTTCATCTAGATATAGTCATTCTAACATTTATTAAGCATAAATCAATACTATGTGGGAGGGGGTGAGTAGCAAAGAAAAGGCGAGACATAAAGATACATATGAGTTTTTGTTTGTTTGTTTGTTTTTTTTAATAAACCCTTGTACTTCGGTGTATTGTCTCATAAGTGGAAGATTGGTAAGGGTGGGCAATGGGGGTCAAGTGACTTGCCCAGGGTCACACAGCTGGGAAGTGGCTGAGGCCGGGTTTGAACCTAGGACCTCCTGTCTCTAGGCCTGACTCTCACTCCACTGAGCTACCCAGCTGCCCCCTACATATGAGTTTTTATGAAAAGGATAAAAAGGAAAGCAATCTTCTGGGATACTGATTCACAGTGAACACTACATTAAAATAGTGTTTTCCCCACCTTGTGAATTAAAATTCGCCCTTAATTAAAAGAAATCAAGTTGTAAAAGTATGAAACCTAGTCAATCATTGTAGTAATTGTTACATAAAACATCTCAAATGATGAAATACTATGCCCAAAGGCCTTTAAAAGACTGTCTGCCTTTTAATCCAGATTTAAATCCACTGCTGGGTTTATACCCCAAAGAGATCATAAGGAAAAACACTTGTACAAAAATATTTGTAGCCGCACTCTTGGTGGTGGCAAAAAATTGGAAAATGAGGGGATGCCCTTTGATTGAGGAATGATTGAACAAATTGTGGTATCTGATGCTGATGGAATACTATTGTGCCCAAAGGAATAATGAACTGGAGGAATTCCATGTGAACTGGAATGACCTTCAGGAATTGATGCAGACTGAAAGGAGCAGAACTAGTAGAACCTTATACACAGAGACTGATATACTGTGGCACAATTGAATGTAATGAACTTCTCTACTAGCAGCAATGCAATGATCCAGGATTCTGAGGGGCTTATGAGAAAGAATGCAATCCACATCCAAAGAAGGAACTGTGGCAGTAGAAATACGGAAGAAAAACAACTCTTTGATCACATGGGCCGATGGGGATATGATTGGGGATGTAGACTCAAAGGTATTAATAATATGGAAATAGGTCTTGAACAACGACACATGTAAAACCCAGTGGAATTGCTCATTGGCTATGGGAAGGGGTTGGGAGGAGGGAAGTGAAAGAATATGACAATGAATATTACAAGGAAAGAATTTTCCATGTAACCATGGAAAAATATTCTAAATTAATTAATTAAATAAGAAATTTCAAATTAAAGAAAAAAATCTTGTTCCAGGAATAAGAAAATAGTCTGGCAAAGCAAACTAATATCTCACAAGAAACAAGAAGAGTCTACACTTCAATTTTTTGATGGCTGCATAGGAAAATTTTTTTTTTTAAACCCTTACCTTCGGTCTTGGAGTCAATACTGTGTATTGGCTCCAAGGCAGAAGAGTGGTAAGGGTAGGCAATGGGAGTCAAGTGACTTGCCCAGGGTCACACAGCTGGGAAGTGTCTGAGGTCACATTTGAACCTAGGACCTCCTGTCTCTAGGCCTGGCTCTCAATCCACTGAACTACCCAGCTGCCCCCGCTGCATAGGATTTTAAAACCCTTAAGGTTTGGGTTTTTTTAAGTCATAGAAAAATTTCAGCAGCTGGGTGGCTCAGTGGATTAAGAGCCAAACATAGAGATGGGAGGTCTTGGGTTCAAATCTAGCCTCAGACACATCCTGGCTGTGTGACCCTGGGTATCACTTATCACAATCACCTAACCCTTACCTTTACAGAGTATTGATTCTAAGATAGGAGTGTGGGGTGTGGGTGTGCAGGTGTTTTTAAAGAAAAAGAAAATACCTAACACATTTTTTTTAAACCCTTACTTTCCATCTTGGAGTCAATACTGTGTATTGGCTCCAAGGCAGAAGAGTGGTAAGGGTAGGCAATGGGGGCCCCTACCTAACACATTTTAAAATACATCCTATGAAGAAATACCTTCAAAAAGGCTACCCACATTTTCTTACTGCCATTTGAGAAATTGTCTTGAAAAAGTCTGACATCAACCCAGATGTTCCTATTAGTTTTTAATATTCTGAGGTTAGGACATTTTTTGATTTCCTTCCTTTTTCTGTTCTTCTTTGCATATAGATTTTTTTTTGTTGTTTATTTCATTCAAAATTTTTTAAATGAAACTTTTTTTAAGGAGATTAAAAAAATTATTTCTGACAGGTCCTAGCCAACTCTAAAACTGGGTCCACTAAAGATTCCCAATGACCTTCATCTGTACCTTGGTCCTCTAAACCTCCTATTTAGATATCTACAGCTTCTGAACTGCTAAAAATTATTTAAATTATCTGATTTTCATTCCAAGTACTCTACTTCTTATTCATCCACAAATTACAACTTTAGTATAACTAAATAAATTAATTTCATCATCTGAGATGTTTTATTTACAATTACTACAATAACTGACTAGGTTTCATGTCTTAGGGCCAGCCTGTAACTAGAAACTACCTACTAAAGCCCACAACAGTATTATCCTGTTCACCTTGATCGAAATAGGCTAAGCTAATTCAATTCTACATGCTGTTTCCTTACTCCATTTGATTAAAATTTGCTTTAAAAAGAAAATACTTTATGCTTACATTTAATTTTTTTCAAATTACTTTCTTCTGTTCTCCATTTCATCTTCATACTAATGTGCAGTACAATAAAGTATTACCCCCTTTCAAACGGACAGATAGGGAAGGGTACAGAATATTAGCAAGGTTATAAAGCTAACTTCTCAACAATGGTCAGAGAACCAGGAATAGAACACAGATCTCCAGTCTTCCATCATCTTTCAAACGAATAAGGATATCCTCATTTTCAAGGTCTATTTTTATTCTATCAAGTAAAAAGAAATATTTCATATCTTTCAAACCTATTGAAGAACTGGCAAACTTTTCTGAACAAAATTCACATAGTGATCTTGTTGCAAATCCTAAGAGAAATTTCACCTTGCAGCACTGTTTTAGAAAAATGAATCAAAGCTCAAATAGTTTACTAGGTTAGCAAACTGGAAAAAAAAAGTATGCTTGATAACAAGGAAGGCAAAGATTCCACTATTAATTTAATCTATTTAATTAATCCAATTTATAGTTCTTCTAACCACTTTTGGTCCCTCCCTTTTATTTTTTAAATTAGGCATTTGCTATATTAAACATCTTGCCAAATGATCCAGAAATCAAGAAGGCCTTTAATCACTACTACACTGGTTCCTTAAAGTAAACACTTTGCTCCAGCTTTAGGTAGTTTAAACTGAGAATTAAATGAACTCTGCAAATCAGGTACCTTTTATTTTGAGGTATGAGATTTCTAGCTCAAAGAATAAATACTTTGATACTTTCAGAATAAGTCAACTATCCAAACATGTCGTCCAAGTATGCCATACAAGGAGAATTCATTCTACCAATTTATTCCAATATTTGTCATATTCCTTGGAGGCTGAAAACTTAAGATAGTAGGCAACAATATTGAAATAAGAGACAAAAGAGCTTTATGTAAATGAAGTTTACAAACAGAGAACAAGACGTAGTGGATAAAGGGCTGATTTTGGCTTCAGGAATATGTAAGCTTAAGTTCCGACTCTGACCCAAAGCAATTGTATAACCCTAAACAAGTTGACATTTAACCTTTCAAGGCTCCTAGACAACAAAGGTTATAAATTACAAAAATTACAAAAAGGTGCCTAATCTACTTTGGTGGAGGGCTTTGATACACTCGGAGTTCCCTATATACTGACAAAATTGCTGGGCCAGGACCAAAGAAATGTCTTGGCATTATTATCAGTTTACTCCATAATTCAATTTAAACATCTTCAGCCAGTATCTAGAACATATAGGAACTTAATAAATGCTTGTCGATTCACATTTATTAAGCCCTTATTACTTACAAACCCCTCAAAAACGAATCTCCTGAACATCGATCATTTAAGTCAAATGTTCTAAACTTGTTTTCCACTACTACTTCCATAAGCTGTGTGAGTCTCAAAGAACTGAACTCAAATTAACAATAACTGTGAATATTTCCAGAAGAAAGAGAATAAGGTGCAATGAATTTTAAACAAAACAGCTTGATCAAACCAGAAACCAGGTAAATTAATCTGGCAAGAGATGTCTAAATTAGTGTGTACAGTTAAAATTCAAAGGCAGTTTAATGACAGAATCGCTCATAATTTCTATTAAATGTGTATATATAACTTGCAAGGCATTCTTCAGAAACTTCTTTTAAAGTATTTAACTCAAACACATGGGAAACAGCATGGATTAATGACTAGAATGTTGAATTAAAGAGTCAAGAGACCTGAATTTGAATCTCACATCAGTCCTATACATTGTGGGTAAGATTTTGAATCATAGGTTAAATAGATGACCATGAGGTGCCTTCCAAATCAAACATGCAACTGTGTAATCACAGGGAAGTGACAACCTCTCTCTCTCTGCCTCCATTTCCTCTATTTTTTTTAAAGGCTTGTGAGGAAAGCACTTAGTTATTACCCTACCTAACAATAGGTCATGTCTTCCATGAAGATATTTTGAACCAACTTTTCACAAGTAATTATCACACTCACTGCTTTATCTTTAACATGCTAAAAGGCCCTTTACCATATCAGCAGCCCCATGATTCTGTCAGGGGAAAGGATATCACCACCAACAGATCAGATCATTCATTAAAATTTCCCCTGTCCTTTAGAAAAGCACATACGGTTATTGGTTGGAATGGAAAAAACAGAAGTAATTTTAAATATAGTAAAACAAACAGAATTCACATACTTTCTAGTGAGAAGGGGAAAAGATTTTAAGTCCAGAAGTCACAAAGGCCTAAAGAACATTCCTTCATCTTTGGGTGTGACATACAGGAGAGGCTATAAAAGTAAACTCCGATACTTCCTCCAGGGTGCCCAAAAGACACTCAGACTACCAGGTAATTAAATGCAATTTCAGGTTAGGAATCTCCAAATTCCCAGAAGATAGAAATAAGTCCACGAAAAAGTCCCTCCCCCGAAAAAAGAATAGGAAAAAAGTCTCTATCTGGTGTGCCTAGAGTATTACCAAATGGGGTAAAAAGGGTCTGTGTTCCTAGTTTGTTTGCTTTTGCCTGGGGTAGGAATCAAACCTATAACAGGACCCTAGGAAGAGAACGGGAGACAGAGTTTTTAGAAACTGCGCAGCAACAGGGGCCCCGGGAAACCTGAGAAGGTGAAGCTGAGTACAAGTCTGGTCAGTAACCCAAGGAGCCCCAAGAGAAGCCCCTGAGGGCCCTGCCTAGAGGGGACACGCGGGGGCCAGAGGCTGCCGGGGCGCCCAGCTCGAGCGGACCGAGGGGAAGGGAGGGAGGAGGTGGGCGGGGCGGGTGGCAGCCAAGGGCCCGGCTCACCTTTAAAGAAGCGGAGAGCCAGGCCGTACAGCTCCTCCAGGCCGAAGCCCCAGAACTCCTCCAGGGACAGAGTGTTGTCCGCCACTGTCACCCGGGACGAGGCCGGGACAGCCGCCGGGACCGGGCCCTTGGCCGCCGCCTCCTTCTCCCCCGCTTCTCGCCGCCTCTCAGACGCTGCCTCGGGCCCAGACCCGACCGGGGACGGCGACAACAGCGGAGCCCCGTCGGCGCTGGGCCGCTCCTCTGGGTCAGGGCTTAGCGTGAGGCCATCGATGGAGACCTCGAGCCGCTCCGCGCTCAGCACCCCCGCCATATCGGGCTGCGCCTCCTCTGCTGCGGACAGGCGGCGGCCACGTATCTATTTCCTGCTGCCCTCTGACCTCCGCCGGCCCACAGCGGAACTTCCGGGAGGAGAAGCAGTAGGAAGGACAGGTCTGAGTTACTCCGCCCTCAAGGACGTTCCTTTCACTCAGGCTCCGCCTCTTCGACGTCTCCTTCCCCTCCCTACTCCAGTCCCGTCCCTTTGGGAGGGCAAAATGTACGGGACTGTCCTTGTTATCGACCCGTAGCCCCTACGTGGCAAATCTTTCTGTTTGGTTCTTTTCCTTTGACCACACCTGACTCTTCTGTTTGATATTTAAAGCCTGTCAGAACTTGGTCCCTCGGGTCCCAGAGGGCTTCTCCATAACCAATGCCTTCATACGCAGGATGTCTTCTATTGCCCCTGCTTCCAGGAATCCCTAATTCCATTCAAGGTCTACTAAGATCCCCAACCCACAGCCTACATTATCATGCTTTTCCTGATCTCTCTAATCTCTAGTTCTGTCCCCCATTATCCCAAAGGAAATTTCTTTCTATTAACTTTATTTGTTGTGTACATATTGTGCCCCACCCAGCCCAGCAAATTCTAAACTCTGATGATGACTTTTCACTTTTTTATCTTTATATTCCAGTGCCAGGAACATTATTTGATACATGTTTCTTGATTTGAATTGCCATCAGGTCCACGAAGTGTCATTCCCTCTTCTCTGGGACTATCAGTGGGCCCTCTAGTCCAAGCCTTGCCTTGAGCTCTGTAAATCCCTACATCTGTCAACCCAGCATTTCTTCCTTTAGCATCCCCTGCCTGCAGAGTTTGGCCCATTTTCCTACCCCCTCTCTTCTCTTCTTTGGGAAGCTTACCCATTTTCATGGTTTCAGCTCCCTGTTCAATGTACATTTCTCCCAAATCCTTGTTTTTGGTCCTTCTCTCAGTTCTGTTTACTCCATTTGTAAAATGAGGTTTTAGAAGGTCCAACTCAACACCTATGATAGTAGGACCTCTAGCTGCATATAGAAATCATTCTTCTTCTTGTCACCTTTACTTACAGCTAAGCATGTCCAAAACTGAGCTTATTCCTTCTAACCCTTTCCTTTCCCTAACTTCTCTAATTCTTTTAATGGCATTGCTCTCCTAGTCACTGAGACTCAATCATTCTATTCTTCCTTCTCCCCTACCTTCTACACAATGGAGCCAAGCCTAAGCGTGATCAAGGAAGGCACAACACAAACTATAAACCAGATGAAACAAAGGATATTTTTTAAAACATTTATTAATATTTATTTTTTAGAAAAGTTAACATGGTTACATAATTCATGCTCTTACTTTCCCCTTCACCCTCCCCAGCTTCCACCCCCCCACCATGGCCTATTGCACATTTCCACTGGTTTTAACATGTGTCCTTGATCAAGACCTATTTCCAAATTGTTGATAGTTGCATTGGTGTGGTAGTTTCAAGTCTACATCCCCAATCATGTCCACCTCAACCCATGCTTTCAAGCAGTTGTTTTTCTTCTGTTTCCACTCCTGTAGTTCTTCCTCTGAATGTGGGTAGCATTCTTTTCCATAAATCCCTCAGAATTGTCCTGGGTCATTGCATTGCTGCTGGAACAGAAGTCCATTACATTCTATTTTACCACAATGTATTGGTCTCTGTGTACAATGTTCTCCTAGCTCTGCTCCTCTCACTCTGCATCAATTCCTGGAGGTCATTCCAGTTCACATGGAATTCCTCCAGTTTATTATTCCTTTGAGCACAATAGTATTCCATCACCAGCATATACCACAATTTGTTCAGCCATTCCCCAATTGAAGGGCATCCCCTCATTTTCCAGTTTTTTGCCACCACAAAAAGCGTGTCTATAAATATTTTCGTACAAGTCCGAAACAAAGGATATTTTTTAAAATGCAAATATTTTCAACAACAGAAAATTAAGTTATTCTTAGTATATTCCCCAAGAAGATTCAGCCCTGAAATTCATACCTCATCAGTATTCTCTGCCTTGGCATCCATTATATTGAATGGAAAGTAGAGATCAACTCCCAGAACCCTTATTTAGGAGGGCACCCATCTCTTTCTTTTCTACCCTATTGAATGTTCTAGATTCTCAACATGCCTCCACAAGGGTACCTTCCCTCCTGTTCTTCCATTTTCTTCTGTGTGTTGTCTTCACTCATTAGATTGTAAGCTCATTGAGGGCAAGGACCATTTTTTTCCTATATGAATTTCCAGCTCTCAGCACCGTGCCTAGCATATAGTAAGCATCTAATAAATGTTTAGTGACTCTCATTTTTGACAAATATTTATCTGTCATAAGCCAAATTGAATGTGTTACTATGATTGTTTTCTATAAAGCAATAACCCACAAGAATTCAATATTCAAATAGAGCATAATCTTGACTTGGTCCCATAAACTGATCAATGGTCAAATTTGTATTGCTTCTACCTCCAATTCTATCTCTTGCATTCATTCATTTTTTTCCTTTTCTACTATTATATTTGACCTGAATTATCGAGCTCTCAATAAGAATTTGTTAAATGTCTAATAATGGGCTCAGTACTATACTAGGCAGCAGGGATACAAGAACAAAAATAAAAGTCCTCACTCTCAAAGAGCTTGCCTGATAAGAAGATGATATGTAAATAACTAAGCATGTTCAAGATATAAACAGTGTAGGCAGAATGGAATCTGAAAAGGGAAGGAACTAAGAAATAGGAAGGAGAAGAGATTGGGAAAGGCCTCCTGTAGTTGGTGGGACTTGAACTAAATCTTGAGGGAGTCTAGGAAAAAGTAGAGGTGCGGAGACAAAGCAGTCTAGCATAAAGAACAACTAGTGCAAAGACAAAGAAACCAAATATGAAGGGTCTCATGCAAGGAACAGTAAATCAGCCAATGTCACTGGATTGCAGAGTATCTGGACAGGACTAAAGTATAAGAAAACTGGATAAGTAGGAAGGAGTCAAGTTATGAAGAGCTTTAAATACCAAAGAGAGGCATATATATTTGATCATGGAAGTAATTGGGAGCCACTGGAGCTAACTGAGTGGGGCAATGACATGGTAAGACTTGTGTTTTAGAAGAGTATGCTAGAGACAATGAAGAGGCTCAGTGGATAGAGAGCTAGCCCTGGAGACAGGAGATCCTGGGTTCAAATCTGACCTCATATATTAACTAGCTGGAAGTCTCAACCTCAGTGGCCTAGATCTTTTGCCTTGGAACTAATACTTAGTATAGATTCTAAGACAAAAGGTAAGGGTTTTTGAAAGAAAAGAAAAGTGATCCTAATAAAGTATTTAAATAATTAAATTCAACAAGCATTTCTTGAAAATATAAGACATGGACCCAACATTTGCGGAGATAATCCTTTATTTCTATGTCCTTTTCATTTACTACAGTGCTCTGCACATATTGTTATTCAGTCATTTCAGTTGTGCCCAATTCTTTGTAACCCAATTTGGGGTTTTCTTGGCAGAGATACTGGAGTGGTTTGTCTTTTCCTTCTCCAGCTCATTTTACAAATTAGAAAACTGAAAGAAACAGAGTTAAGTGACTTGTCCAGTCACATAGCTAGTAAGTCTCTGAAGTCAGCTTTGAACTCAGAAAGATGAGATTCCCTGACTTCGGGCCCAGCACTTTATCCTCTGTGCCACCTAGCTGTCCTGACACATATGATGCACTTGAATACTTGCATAATTTTATTTTATTTATTTTTTTAAACCCTTACCTTCCATCTTGGAGTCAATACTGTGTATTGGCTCCAAGGTAGAAGAGTGGTAAGGGTAGGCAATGGGGGTCAAGTGACTTGCCCAGGGTCACACAGCTGGGAAGTGTCTGAGGCCGGATTTGAACCCAGGATTTCCCATCTCTAGGCCTGGCTCTCAATCCACTGAACTACCCAGCTGCCCCCAATACTTGCCTAATTTAAGTAAATTGGAGACAAGAAGATTTTGGGGTAGTGTACATCTGGTAGCAACAAAAGCATATTAAGGGGGGAGGAACATATTAAAATGTCTGACTCAATATTGTGAGCAACGAGTGGGGCCTGGGAAACAAGCCTGGAGGTACCTAAGCACCTCGTACTAATTTCCAAGAGTTACGTTTACCAAACCATTCCTTTTCCAAGCACTGCCCATGATTTCGGTTGGCCAAACCCATTAAGGGAGCCTGGATCTAGAGAGAAAGCCAAGTTCTTCTGGTTGTCCTAACACCACGGGTTCTTCTTCTGTTATCTGTGCCTAGCAGTGCTCTTGCTCACTCTCCCAGTGCCGGGCTGATTATATCAGGGGTAACACTGATGGATGGAGTGCCTCTCCTCTAATGTTGGCTGGAACCTCAAAGGCTTCCATCTCCGTACTGTTGTTAGCACCAGAGACCAGTGCCCCTGTTCTGTTGGAACATCAGTTTTCTTTTACAGAGAGATACTTGCTTCAAAGGCATAATAATCACAAAAGTCTAAACACCCCCCAAAAACATCTTGGGGGCACACACTCCCCTACACCACTTGGTGTCTGGGGTGAGCAGGCTCAGACTTAATACAGTTCCTATATAGTATCGGACCCACCAAGTTCCTCTCTACTTGGGTAGAAAACTCTTCAGGGAATCAGTAATGAGCTGGCTACAAAATCCAGCATGGCCTTAACAACTTAACAAGGCTTGCCCTTCAGCCCTTTCCAAACTTACAGGGAAGTGGCCTCCAATTCTTCTGCACCAAATAAAAGAACAAAGCCTAAGGTCCAAGGACTGAAGCCCATTTTCATAGGGTCGTAGGTCAGCCTCGAAGGAGAGGTCCCCAGGCCTCTCCCCTTCCATCGCTGATTCTCATTAGACTTTGTCAGCTTAGGTGTCAAACCAAGAACAGATGTCCACTAATATAAAGAGGGTCAAAGCCAACTAAAACCTTTTGAAGGCAACTGCAATCCGGATCTGCCACTGTCTACCACTTAGTGGACCACAACCAGTTAAAAAATGACTAAGCATGCCCCAGAGACGTTCTCAGATACTTCAATCATCTGACATCACAAGTCTCCCAGAAGCCAGATCTTCCTCAGCCAAGCACGCCGATGTACTTTGTGAATAGGTTTGTGGCTGGTTACATATAAAATTATTGTTACCTTGGGGCAGCTGGGTAGCTCAGTGGAGTGAGAGTCAGGCCTAGAGACAGGAGGTCCTAGGTTCAAATCCAGCCTCAGCCACTTCCCAGCTGTGTGACCCTGGGCAAGTCACTTGACCCCCATTGCCCACCCTTACCACTCTTCCACCTATGAGACAATACACCAAAGTACAAGGGTTTAAAAAAAAAAAAAAGAAAAAAGAAAAAAATATTATTGTTACCTTGAAGAATTATTACATTGAAAAAACAGGGGTAGCTAGTTGACTCACTGGATTGAGTGCCAGGCATTGGAGATGGAAGATCCTGGGTTCAAAACTGGCCTCAGACATTTTCTGGCTGTGTTAGCCCTGGATAAATTACTTAATCGCCATTGTCTAGCCTTTATTGTTCTTCTGCCTTGAAACCAATACTTGGTATTGATTCTAAGATAGAAAGTAAAAGTTTAAAAGAGAAAAAGGAAAAGGTAAAAGAAAAAACCAACTAGCCTTAGAGTCAGAAGACCTGGGTTCAAATTCTACTTCTGATACTCAATATTTATTTGACCTTGGGCGAGTCACTTAAATTCCCCCAGGTCTTTCAGTTTCCTCTTCTATAAAATTAGGGAGTTGCACTAGATGGAATAGATAAAGGCATGGAGGACAACCCATGGAAATTCTTGGACATTCATATGTTACAACTCCTGGTCAATTTAATGGATCTTTTAGAATATTCCACTTTTTCACTTAGTAATTTACCATTATTTTTGTTATTTTGTAAAAATAATATGCCTATTCATGCACCTATAAATATGCTTCAAGATGATTTCAAAATTCAATTCTGTATGATTTGACAAAATTTTATTGATCAGCTACTAAATACATTAGGGACTAAGGTTGCAAAAATTAAAAAAATGAAATCATTTCAGATCTGAAGGAATTTAAATTATACTAGAAGGATATAAAATATAAACAAATAAGCAATTTGTTTATGCAAATGTATACAAAACAGAACAAAATATCTTCAAGAAGAAGAGCCACCTAATAACAGAGAGGATCAGAGGAAGCCTCCTATAGCAGGTAGCAAAACAAGAGATTCTTAGAGGTAGAGAGAAGTGGATTCTGGACTCTGAGGACCTGCATGTACTAAGGCACAGAAATTGAGAAAGGATTGTGGTTAAAACAGGCAGCAGGACAGTTTGCCTGAAATGAAGAAATTTTTTTTTTAAGCTTTACCCTTTGTTTTAGAATGGATATTAAGATTGAAAATTGCCACTTTCTGGAAATAGCCCTTCATAAACACCACTGTTTGCCTGGCCACAGCTTAAGAATCATCATGGCTGAGGCTTCCTAACATTCTTCCATCATCCTCAACTGTATCCCTTCTGCATCCTTCCACTCTGGTTCTGTCGGTTCTGGCCTCAACATGGGAAGTCTTTGATCCACCCTGATTTTGGATGCATCAATTGTGGGCCAAGTTTGGATGCTTTATTAGTTTGCTTTATTAGTTTACTTCCATGTTTTTTCTGCTTCCTTCTATATTCCTTTAGGTAGTTCCAGCTAAATAAAATCAACCCTTTCTTAGACACAACAAAAAAAAGGTCTCTCACTTTCAACATTACTCATTCGTCCAGTTCTTGTACAGAATCCTGTTAGTCCTGGAAACAGATTCCAACGAGGAGTGATAGGAAATGAGACTCTTTAGAAGGATAGAAGTCAACTTGTGGAGGCTTTAAAAGCCTATATTTTATCCTAGAGGTAGTAGGATGCTGATAATTTTTTTTAGAAGGGCAGTAACATAATCTTATCTATGTTGAAGACAAATCTATTGTTCAGTTTGAAATTAGAAGCTAAAATTGTAAAATATGTTATTCCAAAGGGATTGTTCTTCCTGTTCTAATTTTGCTAAACTTACTCAGCATTTCCTATATTTATCTTAAAGTAACTTTTTGATTTCCTAAAAAAACTAAACATCTACTTAGGATTCAACAAAATTATTAACATATGGCAGATTTGATGAAACATTCATAGTCTTGTAAATACAGTGGATAAGTTTTTGCTATTAAAATAGATTCCATTTTGTTTATATTAACTAATCCTCAGATAAGCATACTGAACTCTTGTAATGGAGTAAGCTTAGGATCTAATTACTCCTTGGTTAGAGCAAAAGGCATACTTATTTGAATCTTTTTACAAGTAAAACCAATATAGATGGTGCAGTGAATAGTGCAAGTCAGGAAGACTCATATTCATGAATTCAAATCTGGCTTTAGACATTTACTAGTTGTGTGACTCTGGACAAGTCACTTAACCCTATTTGCCTCAGTTTCTTCATTTGCAAAATCAGCTGGAGAAGGAAATGGCAAACTACTCCAGTAGTTCTGCCGAGAAAACCCCAAAAGGGGTCACAAAAAGCTGAACATGACTAAAACGATTGAACAACAAAAACTGACGTGATCTTATAGAAGGATCACATAAAATCTTTGTATTATTTTTTGAAAATGTGTAATATAACCGTGAAACATAATGATGATTTTGGTACTGCCACACAGCCTCCTTAACTCTATCTGCCCTACTTCTGAAGCGGGAGGGATTGGGGACCAGGTAGCAATAGGAAGTAAATGTGACCTAGCTGTGGCAAAGAATCCTCCTTCTCTCCCCAGTAAGGTAGAAAAGAGAAAGGGTCAAAGGGCCTTGTTAGGGGGGCTCCTTGCTGGGGCTGGTGGCTGAGAGGGTTCATTTGGCTCTTTGATGGGCTAGCCAACACCAGGAGTTAGAGGTCCCATACAGCCTAAACTCTAGAAAGCACATGCCTTCTGGATCAAGTGGCATCAACCATTTGATAATAATAATAATTGATTCACATATTAATAATTAATTATACAACTAATTAAATATTGGACAATATGATCATGTTTATTATATATTGTTCTCTGGTTATTATGTACTATTTATTTGCTGTGTTAATATTGCATATGGTATCCAAGTATATGTGTCTGCTTCTAATAATAATAAATCATAATAGCTAATATTTGTCTAGCACCTACTATGTGCCAGGCACTGTGCTAAGCGTTTTACAAAGATCATCTCATTTTATCCTCACAACAATCCTGCTATTATGATGCCCATTTTGCAGAAGAGGAAATCGAGGCAAACAGGAATTAAATGACTTGCTTAGGGCCACAGTAGTGTCGGAGGCTAGATTTCAACTCAAGTCTTCCCGACTCCAGACATAGTTCTATCCAGCTTGTCGCCTAGCCATAAAGTCGATGCCAGTCTGTCAAAGTCCCACCATTAATGCTCAGTGGATTATAACCAGTTTAAAAGAAGGGGGAAGGTAAACCAGTAAATTGGGACTCGGGGTTCATTTTGACAGGGGAGTTCCAAAAATTCACATACCCCTCGCTATTGAGGCAGTGTTTTACTGCCCAGGAAGGCCCTTGACTCTCTCTGTTAATGGTAGAGAATATATTCTTTTTCCAAACTTCTGCCCAACTAGACATGTCCAAACTGACCAGGTGAGCAGGAGCAGGAACTCCTAATGAGTGGCTATTGCTGCCACCTGGTGGCTAAACATACAAATAGGAAAAACTTTGAAAAAGATTATTTATTTTTTAGAAGATGCTTTATGTATAAGCCAGTGGGATTGCTTGTCAGCTCCAGGAGCAGGGAGAGAAGAGGGAAAGGAGAGGATGTGAATCATGTAACCATGGAAAAATATTTTAAAAATACAATTATATGAAAAATATATAAATTTAAATTAAAAAAAAAGAAAATGCTTTATCTCAGGCCTCATTTCTCAGAAATATAGAGAACTGGGTCAAATTTATAAGAATATCAGTCATTCCCCAATTGTCAAATGGACAAAGGATATAAACAAGTTTTCAGAAAAAGAAATCAAAGCTATCTATATTCATCCACATGAAAAAAATGCTCTTTATCACTATTTATTAGACATGTGCAAATTAAAACTACTCTGAGTGGAATTATACATTGGCTATGGGGAGGAAGGAGGGGGATTTGGGGGAGAGGGAAAGAACATGAATCATGTAACCATGGAAAAATATTCTAAAAATAAATAAATAAAATGTCAAAAAAAATAAAAATAAAAAAACAAAATTACTCTCAGGTACCACCTCACACCTCTCAGGTTGGCTAATATGACATAAAAGGGAAATGACAAATTTTGGAGGGGATATAGAAAAATAGGGATATTAATGGGCTGTTGATGGAATTGTAAACTGATTCAATCATTCAGGAAAGTGATTTGGAATTATGCTTAAAGGACAATAAAAATGTGCTTATCCTTTGACCCAGAAATGCCACTAAGAGGTCCATATCCCAAAGAGATCAAAGAAATGAAAAATATCTATGTGTACAAAATTGATAGCAGCTCTTTTTATGGTAATAAAGAACTAGAAATTAAAGGGATGCCCATCAAATGAGAAATGGCTGAACAAGTTGTGGTATGTGATTGTGATGGAATACTATTGCACTATGAGAAATGATGAGTAGGATGCTTTCAGAAAAACTTGGAAAGACTTCCATGAACTGATGCAAAGTGAACTGAGCAGATCCAAGGGAACATTCTGCAAAATAACAATAATATTATATAATAGTCGACTGCAAATGACTTAGCTATTCTCAGCAATACAAAGATTCAATACAATCTGAAGGACTTCTGATGAAAAATGCCATCCACCTCCAGAGAAAGAACTGATGGAGTCTGAATGATGATCAAAGCATACTTTTTAAACTTTATTTTTCTTGAGTTTTTCTCTCTGTTTCCTTTCCCACCATTATAAATATGGAAACATGTTGTTTTATATGACTGTGTATGCATAATCTACATAAAATTGCTTGCCTTCTCAATGAGAGGGAAAGGGAAGAATTTAGAATTCAGAATTTTAAAATTTAGTTTTAATTTTTTAATTTTAAATTTTATTTAAAAATTTTTTCTATGGTTCCATGATTCATGTTGTCTCCCTCCCTTTTCCTTCCCCTCCTCCCAGAGTTGAAAAGCAATTCCACTGGGTTATACATATATTATCACACAAAACCTATTTCCTTATTTTGTAATAATCTTTTAAAACCAAAACCCCAAATCATATACCCATATAAACAAAGTGATAAATCACATAGAACTCGGAATTTTAAAAAAGATGTTTTATTTTCCCAATTATATGTAAAAACAAATTTCAACATACATTTTCCAAAATGATAAGATCCAAATTGTCTCTCTCCCTTCCTTCCCTGCCCCCCCTTCCAAAGATGACAAGCAAAGATGGTAAAAATCAGGGTTATACATATATTTTCATGCAAATATATATTTCCATATTGGGCATTTTTGTAAAATAATAAACAATAAAAGCAAAACCCCAAAGCAAAAACCCAAGTAAACTATAATGAAAAATTGCATGCTTTGATCTGCCTTCTGACTCCAACAGTACTTTCTCTGGAGGTAGAGAGCATTCTTTGTCCTAAATCTTTCAGAACTATTCTGTATTGCTGAGAGTAGCTAAGTCTTTCACAGTTGATCATTCTACAATATATCTGTCAATGTGTACAATGTTCTTCTGGTTCTACTCACTTCACTCTGCATCAGCTCATGTAGGTCTTTCTAGCTCTCCCTGAGCTCATCCTGCTCATCCTTTCTTACAGCACAATAGTATTCCATTACCAATATGTACCACAATTTGCTCAGCCACTCCCCAACTGATGGACAACTCAATTTCCAATTCTTTGCCACCACAAAAAGAGTTGCTATAAATATTTTTATACAAGTAGGTCCTTCCCCCCACTTTTTAAAAAATCTCTCTGGAAAACCAATTTAATTATGGTATTGCTGGATCAAAAGGTATGCACAGTTTTATATCCTTTGGACATTAGAACTCAAAAAAGAATGTTAAAAACTATTTTTATGTGTAACTCAGAAAAAAACTAAAAACAAAAAGAAAATTCTTGATCTCTATTGACAATTTAGTAGTCTCATTTGTTTAAAAAAACATTCAGAGACAATTTTAGGGAAATCAGTTTTTGAAAAGTACACTTTTGCCATATTTTATCATTCCATTTTGTTATAGTTATGCCAATACATAAAAATCTTATAAAAACTTATGTTCTTTACATCCAGCAAGCTAGGTCTTTAACCATAGGAGAATTTGACAGAGAGAAGTTTACTTCTGTAACCCCTGTGTTCTCTCCTTATTTATAAATGTGAATGCTCCGCCCTACTGAGAGAGGCAGGTTTGAGTTTCAGAGAGGCAAGGGCTTCAGATCTGTCAAATCCCTTAGATTCTCCTTTGGGAAAATCATCAAGCTTGAGTCTTCTTGACTCTTCAAGAAGAGTAAAGTAGCTTCAAGCACTCTTGACTTCCAGCTTTGAAAGAAATGACTCTGAGGTCAATCCCACTTCAAGGTGCTGAAGGAAAAGACAGAGAGAAGCAAACATTCTCCATAATGTCTCTATTCTTCACTAGCAACTCTAGAGCATTCAAAGAGTTTCCCCTTGGGTGAGATCCAGTGTACTCCATGATTGAACTGAATTCTCTTATTTCCAATTGACAAGCTTTTTCACTCTGTATTGTCGGCTAAATATTCTTATTCATACCTTCTCTGATTTTTGTTTTGCTATGATTTGGATAAATGGGTTTCTTTGCTATTTTCTATGAGGAAAATATGTTTCTTTGTTTATTGTGGAGTTGTTATTAGAT
The DNA here is from genome assembly GCF_016433145.1 of Gracilinanus agilis. NCBI lineage: Eukaryota > Metazoa > Chordata > Mammalia > Didelphimorphia > Didelphidae > Gracilinanus > Gracilinanus agilis. The sequence goes on from NC_058133.1 coordinate 135,760,033, forward strand.
GCCAAAGGGGTCAAACCTTGGATATAGTGCTTAGGGTCCTCCTTACCACTGGAAATGACAAAGCATTCAAAAGTTAGATGGAACCCTAACATATCTCTTTAAGGAAGCAGATAGATGTATTTATAGGCATCATGTGAGTTGTTAATTGATCCAATCATTCTGGAAGGCAATTTGGAATTACTCCCAAAGGGCGCTAAAAGACTGCCTGCCCTTTGATCCAGCCATAACAATGCTGGGTTTATACTCCAAAGAGATCATAAGGAAAAAGACTTGTACAAAAATATTTATAGCCACGCTCTTTGTGGTGGCAAAAAATTGGAAAATAAGGGCATGCCCTTCAATTGGGGAATGGCTGAACAAATTGTGGTATCTGTTGGTGATGGAATACTACTGTGCTCAAAGGAATAATGAACTGGAGGAATTCCATGTGAACTGGAACGACCTCCAGGAATTGATGCAGAGTGAAAGGAGCAGATCCAGGAGAACATTGTACACAGAGACCGATACACTGTGGTACAATTGAATGTAATGGACTTCTGTACTAGCAGCAATGCAATGACCCAGGACAATTCTGAGAAAGAAAACTATCCACATTCATAGGAAGAACTGTGGGAGCAGAAACACAGAAGAAAAACAACTGCTTCATCACATGGTTTGATGGGGATGTGATCGGGGATGTAGACTCTAAGCAATCACCCTAATGCAAATATCAATAATATGGAAATAGGTCTTGATCAATGACACATGTAAAACCCAGTGGAATTGTGCGTCTGCTATGGGAGGGGGTGGGGGCAGGGGAGGGAAAGAATGTGAATCCTGTAATCATGGAAAGATGCTCTAAATTAATTAATTAGTTAAAATGTTCAAAGATAACCACATGTGGGACTGTTTACATTCATGAGGACCATTCATTTTGCTGTACTTCTGGCTGGAGAAATACTACTTACTCCTCTGAATTCAGATTTGATCAGATCATTCCCAGATTTCCAGCCATCTAGGTACACTTCACCATGTCAGTCTGTGAATTCTACTCTCTATCAGCAGTTCTACTTGGCTTCCACTTCAAGAAGCAAGCTGCCCTCCATCCCCTTCTCCTCCTCTAGGATAAGATTATCACCTGTTATCTTATCACCATAAAGAATGAGTCATGTTTGGACTCTCATCTTCTCAGCAGAGAAGATGCTTCTTCCCTTTGATTATTGGAGCATGAAATTCCTCCCACAGCCTTCCTTTATTAAGAGCTCACAACCTTCCTATGGTAACACCATTTTCTATCAACAGCTCTACTTGGTTTTCACTTCATGGAACAACCTGTCCCTTGATTTCCCCCTTTGTCCTCCTCCTTTCCTTTTCCTGAGACTAAGGATTGTCTTTTTAAAAAATTATTATTACTGGTTTCCCCGGGGCTTAGCACAGTGCCTGGCACATAGGTACTTAATATATGTTTATTGAATTGACTTGAATAGTGGTAGCTGGATTAGGGACATTTGGGGGGGAAACAGAAAATATCATGAGGATGATGATTTCATTCTCCCTTTTCTTCAGTAACAGTTAGCATTCCCACCCCTTAATAATACCTTTTAAAGGGCTGTAAGGTTACAAAGCATTATGAGTAACAGCCTGTGAGTTATGCAGGACAATTATTAGCTGCCTTTTAAAGATGAGGAAATTGAGATCTAGAAGTGTTAAATAATCACACAGTTAGTGATAGGGAAAAAACCTGGATCTAGGATCTACTGATTCCAGGATCTATACCACACTGTCTTTCAAGATGCTGACATCCAATAATTCTCAACCCCGGTATGTGATTTGATGGCTCTTCCTTCTGGCCTTGGCTACAGATTCCTCATCTATCCCATCCTTATATCCTGACTCATTCATATTCTATTACAACTTGCTTTCCTAGGCATCTCTCTTTATTTTTTCTTTTATCTCAAACATCTCTGTAGTATTTCCCTCTCCTGAATCCATTGTCACCATCCTAGCATTTATCATCTTCCTTTTTAAGGTAGTGGATAGGTAGCTCAATGAATAGAATTAGACCTAGAGTCAGGAAGAATTGACTTCAAATCTATTCTCAGACCTATGTAATCCGGGGCAAGTCATTCAAACCACTTGGTGACTCAATTTCTTCATATTTAAAATGGGGGTATAATAGCACTTACCTTCCAGAATTGCTGTGAGGATAAGATGGAATCATATATATAGTGTATTGACTCACATATAAAAGGTTGCTTCATTAAACAAATTAAAGATTTTTTAAAATTACCTATCAGATCTATTGACAGGAGGAATATTTGTATCCAAATAAGGAGTATAGAGGATCACAGAACAAAAGATGGATAGTTTTCCCTATACCAAGATAAATTCAAAATGGGTAAATGACTGAAATATAAAGAGAGAAATTAGGGGGCAGCTGGGTAGCACAGTGGATTGAGAGCCAGGGCTAGAGATGGGAGGTCCTGGTTCAAATCTGGTCTCAGACACTTCCTAACTGTATGTCCCTGGGCAAGTCACTTAACCCCTATTGTCTAGTACTTACCACTCTTCTGCTTTGGAACCAATACACAATAATGATTCTAAGATGGAAGGTAAGGGTTTTAAAAAAATAAAACCAAAAACAATAAAGAGAGAAATTATAAGTAAATTTGGGGAATATAGAATAGTATACCTGTCAGATCTATGGGAAAGGAAAGAATTTAAGACCAAGTAAGAGATAGAGAATATTACAAAATATAAAATGAATAATTTCGATTATATTAAATTAAAATGGTTTTGTACAAACAAAACCAATGCAACCAAAATTAGAAGGGGAGCAAAAAACTAGGAAAAAAGTTTTATAATAAAAATCTCTGACAAGGTTGAATTTCTCAAATTTATAAGGAAATACATCAAATGTGCAAGAAATCAAGCCATTCCCCAATTGACAAATGGTCAAGAGATATGGATAGGCAGTCCTGATTAGAGAAATGCAAATCAAAACAACTCTTGGCCAATATGACAGTAAAGGAAAATAATAAATGTTGGAAGGAATGTGGCAAAATTGGGACACTAATGCATTGTTGGTGGAGTTGTGAATTGATCCAACCATTCTGGCAGGCAATTTGGGCTTGAAAAGAATGCCTGCCCTTTAATCCAGCAATACCACTACTAGGTTTGTATCCCAAAGAAATAATAAAAAATGGCTGTACAAAAATATTCATAGCTGTACTCTTTGTGATGGCAAAAAATTGGAAAATGAGGTAATGGCTAAACAAATTGTGGTATAAGGAATGATGAACTACTTGACTTCTATATGAACTGGAAAGACTTTCATGAACTGATGTGGAGTAGGATGAGCAGAACCAGGAGAACATTGTACACAGTAACTGAAACACTGTGGGATGATCAAATGTAATTGACTTTGCTATTAGAAGCGATGCAATGATCCAGGAAAAATCCCAATGGGCTTATGAGACAGAATACTATCCACATCAAGAGAAAGAACTGTGGGAGTAGAAATGCACAAGAAAAACATGATTCATCTCTTGTTTATATGGGTATATGATTTGGGGTCTGAGTTTTAAAAGATTACTCTATTACAAAAAATAAATAATATAGAAATAGGTTTTGAGTGATAATACATGTATAACACAGTGGAATTGCTTTTTAGCTCAGATAGTGGGGAGAGAAGAGGAGAGGGAGAGAACAGGAATCACGTAACCATAGAAAAATATTTTTAAATTAATTAATTTTTTAAAAATTAATATTTTTGATGACATTAAATTACAAAGATTTTGCACAAAGAAAGCTAATTAAGATAAGATCAGGGGCAGCTGGGTAGCTCAGTGGAGTGAGAGGCAGTAAGATAAAGGTTTAATTTCTAAGAAGATTTCTAAGGAACTGATTCAAGTTTATAAGAAAATGGGCCATTCCCCAATTGCTAAATGGTCTAAGGATATGAACAGACAGTTCTCAAAGGAAGAAACCCAGGTTATTTATTGCCATATTTTTAAAAATGCTTCAAATCATTCCTAATTAGAGTACTGCAAATTAAAGCAGTTCTGAAATTCTGCCTCATGTCTGTCACAATGGTAAAGATTTTTTAAAAAGCCAAATATTAGAGAGACTGTGAGAAAATAGGGACAATGATTTACTGCTGACAGACCCATGACTTGATACAACCATTCCTGAAAGCAATTTTTAAATGCACACAAAAAGTTACCAAACTGTGCATGCTTTTGACCCAGTTATACCACTGAATGGGTGGTATAGCTATACCTTTGTGAGAGATCAAAGAAACAGTAAAAAAATCTTTCACCTACAAAAATATTTATAACATATCTTTTTGTGGTAGCAAGAAAAAACTAGAAAGCTAATAGGATGTCCATCAAAATTAAAGAATGGTTCAGTAAGTTGTGATATATGAGTACTGTTGTGCTATAAGAAATAAAAAAAGAGATGATCTCAAATAAAGTTATGGAAAAACTAATATGACCTGGAACAGAGAAAAGTGAAGACAACCAGAAGAACCATTTGTACTTTAACATCAACGTTAGAAAAATGAACAATTTTGAATATCTTTATAAACTGATAGAGAATAAAAACAAGCACAATTAGAGCAATTTATTTAATAACAACACTGTAAAAATAAATTACTTTGAAAGCTGTAAAAATTGTAATTAAAACAAAGGCCAATCAAGATTTTAGAGCACTGATGATAAAGCATGCTATTTGTTGGGGAATTCCTCAGTCCAAAAGTCCAAAAATCCTCCCATGTTGGTTTGTTTGACTCAAAGTCAATAAATCAGGAAGCGAGAGTAAAATATTTTAAAAGCATGCTAGTAATTCTTCTGGGCCCCTGAAAATTGTCTGCAGCCCCATCTCACAGATGCAAGATGGCTCAATCAATCAACGATCATTTAATAAATACTTAGTATATGCTGGACATTGGGGATACAAAGACAAAAAAAAATGAAATGATCCCTGCTTTCAAGGAGCTTACACCTAAATATATAAAATGCTGAATAAAGGGCCCTGGATGAATGTTCATCTGTTCATTTATAACTATAGCATGCCAAATTGGATTCTGGAGAGTTAAGAGTTAAATGAGAAATTCAAGCCATGAATAAACCTTGGCATCTTTGTTCTTTGGTTCTTTGTGTGTGTGTGTGTGTGTGTGTGTGTGTGTGTGTGTGTGTGTGTGTGTGTGTGTATCCCCTTCTTAGATCATGACCACCTGTGCAGAGGAGCGGGCCCCTGGGCTCTGGGAAAGTTTCCAGAGTTCATCTAGCCAAGGCCATGGAAAACAGGCTCCTATCTATCTATATGACAACAGGCCAAAAGTTAGACTCTCTCCCCACTTCTTTTCTCCCTGCTTTACCTTTTCAACCAATTACTGTGCTCAAAGATCCCAAAGCATAGATCTGGGAGCAGAAGTAAAAGATAAGACCTTGCCTCTCTGCCAGTTGCTTCCCTAGAGCCCCTGGGAAGCAGGGAAAACATCCTTTCTAAAGGTCAGAGATGAGACCTTTCCTGTAAAAAGGGAGAAAGCTGAGAAGCCACCTTGGGAGTTATTCTCTGCCCTTCCCATCCTCCTAGATTGATCCGAAGGACACTTGGAGATTGGCAGCATTCCCATCTGGAGCCCCATTGAAGACTGGATAAAGAAGATTCTTGCGTAAATCTCATTTGGATGGCTGTTTTGTGCACTGGCTCTCTCCTTTTCTATTACAAGCATATACAACCTTGTCACAAAATCATTCATTTGTAAAAGCCACCCAACAGAAGAGTTAAAATGAGAAAAAGAATTTTCTCAATTTTTTTCCCATTTTACAAAAAAAAAAAACTGTGACAACTCAGAAAAATAACATTAATTCAAGATTTGTGAGCTATGTGAAGGAGGGAGGCAGTTCTCCCTCTCTCCACTGGAAATCACAGACTTTTTGCATATGTAAGCTGTTACTGTGAGACTTGTTTTAATCCTAGATTTAGGTGCTCGTGCTGACGGAAGATTATCAAAGCACTTGGGGTCTGTCTCTTTTTGTTCTATTGGATTTTTGGTAGCAATATAAGAAAGCCAGGGAGAATACTTTAATACCTTCTCTTCTCTCCGTTCATTTTAGACAAGAATTTTCTATTATTTGTTATTTTTTTAAAAATAGGCATTGGAGTTGAAGTCATATGAAGATACATATTTCTAAAACACAGAAAATATGACTCTATCCCATGGCTTCCACATAACCCATACATAATAGACACTGGAATTCTCCCAGGACTTTTTCACCGTAGCAGAGGTGAGAGCCAAAGATAAAGGCAGGAGCAGAGGACCCAAGGAGCTCTACAGCTGCCAGTTAAGTTACATGTGTCCAGTCTGGTGCAGGGATAGTCTGTCAGGTCTCCTGCTGAGGAGAAAGGGAAGACAGAATCTGGGAGGAGCAAGCAGCAGCCCCCCGAAACCCAGTCCAGCACCAGTTATCTTGCAAATAGTTGATCAGGCTCTCATTAGTTGGACAGAAGGCAGAACAGGAGCTGGGATGGAGAGGCCCTAGCAGGTGGAGTAGAAATTTCCATCTGGTGAGCCAAGTGCTTGGCTGAGACCTTACAATAGCGGAGATTCTGTCCTGTCTCTCCCCATCACCTCAGCCAAGTCCTATCAGGATCTCTACCCCTAAGGTTTTCTTCTCTGACAATATGAACACTTAGAGATGCAGAAAATCATCCAATTTTCATCCAGGTGGTAGTGCCTTTTACAGCACTCAGGGAAAGTAATAAAGAAATATTCATTTATTAATGAATGCCTAATGCTGAAGTCACCAAAGCGGCCTCCCTTTCAGGAACATGGCACTGGTATTGGCAGCCTCTATCTCTGCATCTTTCCTCTCCACCTCCATCCTAGAGCTGCACAAGTAAGGAGGTAGAATGCATTGTTGCAGAGAAGGGCTAGAAAAGTAGTTGCACCTTCCCAGATGCTGCCACTCTTTTTTTATTATTATTATTAATAGCATTTTATTTTTTCCCCTATCACATATAAATACAATTTTTAACATTCATTAAATTTTTTTTTATAAATCAAGTCTTTATTTATTTATTTATTATGTTTGTTTGTTTGTTTGTTTTTTAAGACCCTTAACTTCTGTGTATTGGCTCATAGGTGGAAGAGTGGTAAGGATGGGCAATGGGGGTCAAGTGACTTGCCCAGGGTCACACAGCTGGGAAGTGGCTGAGGCCGGGTTTGAACCTAGGACCTCCTGTCTCTAGGCCTGACTCTCACTCCACTGAGCTACTCAGCTGCCCTCTTTTCTTTTTTTTTAACTCTTACTTTCCATCTTAGAATCAATACTAGGTATTGGTTCCAAGGCAGAAGAGTGGGAAGGGCTGAGCGATGGGGATTAAGTAATCAGCCCAGGGTCACCCAGCTAGGAAGTGTCTGAAGTCACATTTGAACCCAGGACCTTTCATCATTAGATCTGACTCTCTTTCCATTGATCCACCTAATTGCCCCCATCCTCTACTCTTTAAAACATTTGTCTAAGCTAACTTCAGATCCAAAATGGTAACCCTAATACCAATACCAGGTGACAATACTGTGTTTTCTACAGAACTCTTCCAAGAGGCAAAGGTTCAGATATATAGTTTCAATTAGTGGATCACAAAGCTTTTATTAAGTGCCTTTTATGTACTGGGCAATATCCTAGATGCTGGGGATACAAAGGCAAAAATGAAGTACACTCTCTGCCCTCAAGAGGCTTATATCTAACTTATTTATCCATATGTGTGTAATGGGGACACTAACCAATGAAGAACCAGTCCTTAATACTGCTACCAACTTCATGGAGGCTAGGTAGCCCAATTCTGGAAATTTGTGATGGAGGCAACCTCCTCACTTCAGCACATATATTAGTATCCTCGGTCGATTGGCTTCCTATGCAATGACAAAGAACCTGTTAATTTGCTAGTGAACCCTGGGCAAATAACAGTCCTAAAGAGGCAAAATCTACTCTCTTCCTTGGAGGCTTTAAATTTTTTTTTTTTTTGCAAATTATATTTTATTTTTTCACTTTTATTTTTATTTTGAATATTTTCCCATATTTACATGTTTCATGTTCTTTCCCTCTCCCCAAACTCTCCTAACCCCCCTTAGCCAATGCACAATTCCACTGAGTTTTATATGTATCATTGATCAAGACCTAATTCCATATTATTGATGGTTGGACTAGAGTTATCATTTAGTGTCTTCATCCCCAATAATATCCCCATCAGCCCATGTGTTCAAGCAGTTGTTTTTCCTCATGTTTTATTTTTTAATTGATTAATTAAGAAAATTCTTCCATGGTTACATGATTCATGTTCTTTCCCTCCTCTCCTTTCACTCCCCTCCCATAGCCAACACGCAGTTCCACTGGGTTTTACATGTGTCATTGATCAAGACCTATTTCCATATTACTGATTCTGGAGGTAAAGCTAGAACTAGAAAAGCCTACTAGAGGTTTCACTCTTCATCCAGCTGCCATATGGCTGTGAATGCAAGGTGCTGCTCTTCTATTTCTGCTGTGCTTGTTCTTCCTTTAGCCCAGGAAAATGAGCATGACAGACAGATGGACCAGGTTATGGCATTGTGAACTTCTAAAGGTTGGAGAAGGCACCAAACATCTGGGGGGAGGGAAGGGGCAAGAGGAAGTCCATGATTTAGTTTGTTGGTAGCCATAGCAGCTGAGCCTGGTAAAGGGTCAGCCCTAAGGAGTGGCCTGACCCAGCTGAGCAGTGAACTAACTGGGCTGCCAAGATATGCCCTGCAAGCAAAGGAATGGCTTGTCTATTGGCTATGCCACACCCAGAAATGAAATAGGTGCAGGGAATATTTATGACCTTTTTATATTTAAGTCTACTTTCCCCAGGGTGGGTGTACTGGGAAGTGTTCCCTCCACTCATTTTCTTTGCTCCTTTCTTTAAGGGCTTTTTTTTTTTTCTATTAAAAAGTATGTTGTTTTGAGGATTTCTAGTAAGGTTGGGCTGTGTGTGTGTATGTATATGTGTGTATGAATCTGTTGTTTCTGAAAGGGAATTGACTCTTCTGCAACTTCTCACTTCACGATCTTTATGGAAGACACACTGCAATAAAATAGTAAAATGATTGCCAGATCTGGGTTGAATTCTGGCTTTGCTATTTATTATCTGTGTGACTTTGTGCAAGCAAGTCATTTTATTCTTTATGTAATTTGTACAATGACAGGGAGAGACAAGATGATCTAAGTTCCCTATGAATGCTAATATTTTAGGTTTCTATAAAATGCAAATAATTCGTGCCTACCCTGTGGGTGTTGTCATATCTTCATCCTATATAACAGGGATCGGCAACCTTTTTGGCTGTGAGAGCCATAAACGCCACATTTTTTAAAATGTCATTTCGTGAGAGCCGTACAGTGCTCACAATGCGTGCTCCTGTAACAGCGCCTGAAAAAAAAAATTGACTTTATGGCTCCTGCAGAAAGAGCCATATCTGGCCCTCAAAAGAGCCAGATATGGCTAGAGAGCCATATGTTGCCAACCCCTGCTATATAAGAATGGTTGTCTCTTTAGAAGACATCTATATAACACTTTTAAAATTACAAAGCGTTATATACATATTATCTCGGTTAGTCCTTACATTTTAAAATGTATAATCCTCCAATTTAAAAGTGAGGAAAATGAGGCTCAAAGAAATTATTAAAATGACTTCCCCAAGATCATGTAAATAGTAGCTGGTAAAGAAATGCTTAAGAATTCTGGTCAACAGGAGGTAACCATGATTTGAAGAATAATTAAGCAAATTATAGTATGAGAATATAATGGAATACTATTGTGCTGTAAGAAATGGTGGAGAGAAGGGTTTCAGAGAAATCTAGGAAGATTTGAATGTACTGATGCAGAGTGGAAGGAGCAGAACCAAGAGAATAATTTATATAATTATAACATTATAAAGGAAAGCAACTTTGATAAATTTTAAAGCTCTTATTGATACAATGATCAACCACAATTCCTAAAGACTTATGATGAAAAATGCTACCCACCAGCTATTAGAAAGGCAATAGACTAAGGATACTATTTGAGACTTTTTTATTATTTGGACATGGCCAATGCCAAAATTAGTATTTTTTAAATAATGCATATTTATTACAAGAGTTTTAAAAAACTTTTTTTTTCTAATGGGGAAAGTTAGATAAAAGAAGAAGAGAAAATTTTTCTTAGTTAAATTTAAAAAGGATGAACTCTGACCAACACAATGGACAACCATGATTCCAGAGGATCCATAGTGAAACATGCTATCCACCTCCTGAGGTAAGGAAATTGGGGCATTGATAGAGAATTATTTGGGGGATTTATTTTACTTTACTATGCATTGTTACAAAATTAAAAAAATCTTTCTCCTTTTTTTCAGTTGGAGAGAGAAGGTAGGAGGGAAAGAGAATTGATTTTTGTTCTTTGAAATTTTTTAAATTAAAATTTTAAAAATAGTAAATGGTCAAGACTGAATCAGAACTCAAAACTTCTGACCTCAAGTTTGATGACCCTTAATCAGGAAGTTCAATAAATGCATTTTGATTTATATGTTCTCCAAAAAGCTTTGTATACAGTGCTTGCCTCTGTTGTTTAATTTACTGTTATTCCAACTACTTTTCCTACTTTTTTTGTTTCCCTCTCCATCTATCCCCCCCCCCCTCCATTGATCCCTGGAGGACACCCTTTCCCCTTTACCTTCTCCTTTCATCCATCTTCTCAGAAGCCCAGAACCCTTTTGGGCTGTTTGACTTTGCACTACTTGGATGAGATGAGAGTCACCAATTCTATTCCTTCCCTTGAGATGTGGGGCCATCAGGCATCACCATCTGCACTGCTTTACCTTCTAGAATCCTCATGGCCTTCCCATATGCCCTACCTCTATGTCCTGCAGACTCCTGGCATTGTCATCAGATCTATTGATGTAACAGAGGGACCACTGGGTCCTGCCAGCTACTCTTTTATTGAACCCTTGGAATTTAGGGTCTTTTCATCCGTTCTGCAGCTGAAATTGCTTTTATAAGTTGTCTCCCTTAATGAAAGTGTAAGCTCCAAGAGAGCAGAGGCTGTCTCATTTTTTAAATTTGAATTTACAGTATTTAGCACAATACTTGGAACATAGTAAGAGCTTAATAGATGTTTTTTCATTCATTCAAGTTGGTTCCCCTGCAAATCAGTATAGAGATTATCTTAATATAATTTGTGCACTCTCCCCCAAACTCTTTACACATTTCTTTTTTTATACCTTTTTTGTTGTTGTTGTTGGCATTTCCTCTACTATAAACACTCACATGCACAAAATCAAAATCTACCCTTAAATGTAATGTAAAAATTTCAGGAAACAATGTAAAAGTCAGGATAGCAATACCACAAGTTCTGGCCTGACTCAGACTCCCTAAATCCATAAAGAAGGACAGTCTTGGTTTCCCTTACCCATCCTAAACCAAAGACCCAGGGTATTTGCACTTACCATTAAGGGACAGCAAGGCTCTGGTCCCATCAGACCTGTCATGATAAGGTATTGAAGACAATCATATCCCTCTCCTGCACTCTGAGTCATGTCAGACATTGACACAGTGGCAGCAAAATTAGCTGCAACCATTTTTATTTCCAAACTTAGCTGCCTGGGGGTGGGAGAGAGAGAGAAAGCAATCCTGAGCACCATCTTTCTCCCAGGGGACTGACTGTCACACTATCTAGCCGGTTGCCTTAGAAAGAAAGGATTATGGGAATTATCTATCATTCAAAGTGCCTCAGAGTGAAGTCTTGGGTCACTTGGGGTCATTCTAATCATCTTTCTTTTTCTTCCCTCTTCTTCCTTTCCTTCATTTTTTTCTTCTTTTGTGAAAGAGAAACAGATATGGGGAAAAAGAGGAAAGAGAGAAAGTGTTTTCAAATAGATATATGCCCTGAAAATGTAGACTCCTTCTGCTCTCCAGTGGAGAGAAGGGTAAATAGCACCATATCCCAGGCAACTAGTGGTTTGCTCCGTTTCTTCTCCCAGATCAGATAGGAGTGGGTTCACTTCATTTCCAGGTAGTTTCAGTGACTGAATGGAATTCACTGCTAATTCCACGACACAGACAGACCCAACATGAGAAAAAGCTGAGCTTTGGCAAGTCACCTCTTGGCGACAAGACAATGTCTTGTCTATGATCCTTACAAAAAGCCTGTGTTCAAGGTAGGTGCTGTTATTATTATCTTTTTACAACTGAAGAAAGTGATATATCCACAGAGATTAAATGACTTTCACAGGGTCACACAGCTACTAGATCTGAACTCAAGTCTTCCTGACTCCAGACTCAGGGAATCTATTATGCCTTCAGAATGGGAGTGGAAAAGGTAGGAAAGACATTTATTATTTTTTTAATTTTTATTTTTTTCTGGGTTATATACGGATTATCATGCAAAACATATTTCCTTGTTGTTCATTTTTGTAAGTGAATAATCCCCAAACCCCAAAATATATACCCAAATAAACAAATGAAAAATTGTATGCTTTCATCTGCATTTATTCTCTAACAGGTCTTTCTCTGGAGGTGAATAGATGCCATTCTTTGTCATAAGTCCTTATAGAATTGTCCTGGATCATTGCATCGCTGAGAGTAGCTCAGTCTATCACATCTGATCATTCCACAATATTGCTATGTACAATGTTCTCCTGGTTCTGATTATTTCCCTCTGCATCAGTTCATGTAAGTCTTTCCAGCTTTCTAAAATCATCCCGTGCATTATTCCTTATAGCACAATAAATAGTATTCCATCACCCTCACATACCACAATTTGTCAACCGTTCCCCAATGGAGAGACATTTAGTTTCCTTTTTTTTTTTAAAGTTTCCTTAGTTTCCCTTTAGTTTCCAATTCTTTGCCACCACACAATGAGCAGCTGTAAATATTTTTGTACAAACAGGTCCTAAGAAAGGCATTTATTCATCTAGATAGAACCTCTAAGGTCCCTTCTAACTGACAGCTGTCAGACTACGCCATAGCCCAGGAGGATGGGCTGGGAATCCTGTCTCCATCCCTGGAACAGTTTCTCACACCTTTCCTCTTTTCAGCTCTTGCTTCCTCCAGCTTCCTCTCTTGGTGGTTCGGTGGCTCTGTGGTGGTTCCTGCTGGCACTGACACACAGGCCTCTAGCAATGATCTTGAACAGGAAGCAAAGAGTAAATTTTGACTGAACATTTCAGAGAAGGAGGATGTACAGCACTTTGGAGGAATTTGAATCAGGAACATCCTGCCCTCTTTGAATCAGTTTGATCAGTTTGCCTACTTATGTCTATTTTTTTCTACTTTTGCCTGTTCTCCAGGCTTTCATTTCTACTCCTGTGGAGCATGAGACATAGGAGATTATCGGTTTCAAAGTAAAAGGAAGCAGTTGTGGGAGCTGGGAGCTGAGAGTCAGAAAGATCTTGGTTTAAATATGTCTTCTGGCACTTACAAACCCTGTGACCCTCACTTGGTGTCTAAGGCAACTCGGTGGCACAGTGTATTGAATTATAAGTCTCAGATTCAAACACAGCTTCAGATGCTTATGAATAAATTACCTAACCACTATTTGTCTTTGTGTTAATATAAATACTTATCCCTCCCCTCCCCTTACTAACTGCCTTTAAACCCTCCTTAAGGGAGATTCCCCACACTTAAAAAATTATTAGTTATTTTATATATTACTTTGAAATAATTCCAGGTCCTGGCACATAGTAGGTACTTAAATGCTTGTTGGCTAGTTTTTTGAAAACAATTCTTTGTTGTCACGGATGAGCAACTAAGATCTAATTTTCTTTTTTTACATCTGGTAGAGGAGAGAGAGACGGTTAAAGCATCTGCGGGGAGGTTTGGGAGACCAAATAGATTTGCCTTCCTTCCAATATATTTCTTTTTCTACAAGGCTAATGGGAGAATTTGTTTTTGCCTATCTCTTAAGAAGATTTTCTTTTTATGTTTTTTGATCAAAGGGTGTAGGGAAGAGAGTAAATAAATGCTTGTTAATTGAAGTAATTTAAAAAATGATTTTACTTCTCTTGGGTCTTCTTAGCCCTCATTCCTCAGATGTTGTTCAAATTGGAACAAGTTATTACATCAATTTTGGTGGATTTTTTTGGTCCACAAGTCTTTAACAGCACAGGAAGGAAGCTAGTTTGGATAGCTGGTTTTAGCACCATGGAGCCCTTAGATAACACATCTGGTTTGTTGTCACTGTGCAAACTGCCTGGTACCTTGCCCGATGCCAGTTCCTCAAATAGCTGCCCTGCCAGCAGGACAGTGCCCAGGCCCTTGGGGAGTCCATTGTAAAGGGGAGGAACATTCTAACAGCTTGGGGATGAGATTCCTGACCCTTCCGCTGCCCTAAGGGCCACCTTTATTCTGAGGGACAACTTGGATCCTTCACACCATCTCTCACACTTCCAGTACCACCTCAGTAGTGTTTTTCCTGCCTGGCTCCCTCATCTTCTCAGTGATGCCAGGCAAAGCCAAGGGAAGCCCATTGGTAGGATTCCCGTACAGCCTCCACAATGAGACCTTGCTTCAGTGAAAGCAGAGTTTGTTCTTGGAGCCACGGAGGGCTCTAGCTTCACCAGCAGCCACAGGGTGCTGTCCTGACTCCTTGTACACTTTCCTGAATTAGTGTGATCTCTGCACACTTATTGAAGAGGGATTGCTAATCTTTAAGGAAGGTGTGCGACTATGGGAGACAGGGATTCCTAAACTCTTAAGGAGTGCCAGAGAGGGGAAGCTAGTATAAGAAGGATCCCCAAGCATTTAAGAGGATCCCCAGGTGTTTAAGAGTATTGGAGTCTAGAGAGGATTTCCATGTGCTGACAGGTAGGAGGGTTTTTAAAGTTTTTGTGTGTCATTGTCTACCCCTTTGCCAGTCTTGTGAAGTCTATGATCCCCTTCTCAGATTAAAAATTTTTAATGCATCAAACAAAATACATAAAGTTGTAAAGGAAGCAAATTATATTAAAAGTTATCAAAACATTTTTTAAACTCTTACTTTCCATCTTAGAATCAATACTGTGTATTGGTTCTAAGGCAGAAGAGAGGTAAGAGCTGGGCAATGGGGATTAAATGACTTGCCTAGGGTCACACAGCTAGGAAGTGTCTGAGGTCACATTTGAATTCAGGACCTCCTGTCTCTGGGCCTGGCTCTCAATTCACTGAGCCAGCCTAGCTGCCCCTTGAAAACATTTTTGAAAACTAGATTCATGGACCCCACAAGGCTCAAGGATCTCCTAGTGCTTAGGATGGTTGGAGATGAAGAGATTTCCAAGTCCTTGAGGCCTCTGGCTTCATTCCAATCTCCTCTATTGTAGTCACACTGAGCCTGCAGCTGGCAATAGCAACCTACTCACCCATCCTCTGCCACACTTTGGGCTGGATGATTGTGGTTTCCTCTTGGACTCCCCATCCAATAAATTAGTCAAAGCCTGATGCACAGGGATTCAGCAAGGGGTGGGGGGAGACGTGACTATTCCAGAAACATACAAAGAATCAGCCAGTGTGGAAATTCAGAATTTCCAAGTTAGAAGGGGCTGCAGAGGGATGGCCTTTAGTCTGGAAGACCAGGGTTTCAGGACTTTTTATGACACAGTGTGATCAGGGACAAATTCATTTAACCTCTCAGTGTCACTGGGCAATTCTCTATGGCTACTACAGACCCCCCCCCAAATTCCTGCCTAGCCCTTAATTCTTCTCCAAATTAGGAGATGTGTAGACAATTGAAAAATGACTGACCTCCTAGGTCACTCTCCTAAGTGACTGCAAAACAGAAGCCTGGGCTTAAACCCTCCCTTTCCAGTCCCTCAGATGGCATCCATCCTCATTAAGGATGTTGCAAATCCCTTGGTGTTTGGCTGAGGTTCGCCTCCCACCCTCTTATCCACTGAATCCTTGGTGCTGAGTCAGGATGTTCACAGACTGACCTGCTTAATCTGTTCCCTGTGCAGGGAGAGGGGTGCTCTCAAGAGTTGCTACACCCCCTGGAGAAGGCCTAGGGCCACGCTGAGGACCATCCTGGAGGGGAAATTACAAGCAAGGGTGCCTCACATACCCCTACAGTGGCAGCTTCCTCCCTCCTGACATGCCCCTTCCCCCAATTACATTTGGGGAGGGGGTATATCTGGACTGTCCCTTACTGCCCCCTCCCATGTATCACTGACTTTGGCAGGGCCCCAGGATGCATGCAGTGGGTGAGATCCTTGACAGTAAATGACAAGTAAGAAGTTCCTTCACCCTCCTTTCTTGGTTGACCCCATAACACAGAGGACAATAGTGTTGGACCTTTAGGAGCATTTCTCTTCCTTTCCCCCCCCCCCCTTATAAGCCCTTATCTTCCATCTTAGGATCAATACTAAGTATCAGAGCTAAGGCAGAAAAGCAGTAAGGGCTAGGCAATTTAGATTAAGTGACTTGCCTAGGGTCACACAACTAGGAAGTGTCTGAGGCCAGATTTGAATCTAGGACCTCCTGGCTCTCAATCCACTGAGCACCCAGCTGTTGGCTCCCCAGTACTTTCAAGTGTGAAATGAGGTACCCTTTGGATGTCCAAGTGCCAAAGGGTTCCTTATGGTGAATAATCCTTATGAAGAATTTACAAAAATGGACCAGTAAAATTAAAGCTTTCAGTCTTTTAAAAAGCAAACTACAGCTACAGGGAACAAAAGTTATGGATGAACTGCCTGGCTGGAAGGAGTTTCCACACTGGGAGACTCCCTTTAACTCATATACAAACTGGTAGGATGTTCCTCTAGATCAGCCGAAATTTGCCTCTGTGACTTCTCCCCACTGCTCTTAGAGAAGCAAATCCTATTCTTTTATTCACAAGATAGCACTTGAAGTTCTAGTTGGAAACAGCTAAGGTGCCCCTCCTATAAATCTGGCATTCCATCCCCAATTCCTTCATTCAATCTGTGAGCTCATAGTGTTTTGCCAACCTGGTTGCCCTGCTCTGGAAGCTCTCCAGCTTGCCCAACCCTCTTCATTTTACAGGGAAGGAAACTGAGACACAGGGAGGTTAAAAAAGTCTTCCCAACGTATGGTTTCATTTAAAAAAAAAAAAAAAAAAGACTTTCCCAAAGTCCCACTTTAAGCCTATATTCTGCAACACCATCAATATTTCCCAGTTTCTTCAGCAACCTCATCCCTCCCCCACCCAGCCAGCCAACTGTCTTTTTCCTCTGTGAAATCACAGATTTTCATCCTTGATAAGGTTTCCCACCCACCCCTCCCTCCCAACTTCCCCACTAGCCCCCTCTCCCTAGGTGTTGCTGATTAACAAGCTCATTTCCCACCTGGCTCTGCCTTTGCCAGCCCTCTGGCCTGTTTCACAAGTACCTGCCAGCTGACCACTTCCTCCAGACTGCACCCTCTGCTTCTCTCCCCAGCCTCTGAAGGGCTTAGCAAGGTCCCAAAGAGGCTTTCATCCCAACTTCATCTTTCATCTGCGGCTTTTAAAGTGCACCGAAGAGCATTAACTTTCAAAGAACCCCCAGGAAGAAGGCTGGAGGTAGATATTACTGCCCCCATTATGCTGGTGGCAAAACTGAGGCCCTTGAAGATGATATCAGTTGAGTTGCCCCAGGCTCCTGAGCAGGTTGGAGCTAAGCCATCCTGCTTCTTCTTTTGTTATAAATCCCAGGTGACAAAAATCTCTGGGAGGGACTAAGAGGGTGGAGCAGGGATTTTGGCAAAGGAAGGGGTATTAATTCTTCCCAAAAGGAAGGAAGAATTTTAGGAAATCTGACATTACATTTGTGTCTTTGTCCCTTTAGGGGACGCTTTTCATCTGACAAGTTTTAGGATGAGGAGAGCAAAGGGGGAGACCTGGAGAATCCAAAGACAAAATCCCTGCCTTCTGGCACTATTGGAGGCATAAGATGGGCACCAGAAAGCAAAAGAACTACAAGATGTACTTTAGAAGAGATTTTGTGTGAGTGTTTGGGATAATTCCTGTGTGGGGGCTCCAGGCTTTTCTAGAGAAGGCAGGATTCTGAGAGGAAGGAGGAATTAAACCAAGTTTCAGAATGGGAAAGAGAGATTTCCATTGGCCAACTGGAAAAGGAAGGGTAGGGAGGTGAATGTATTTGTAAGTATCATCCCTATTTTTGGAAAAGACAGATACTTCATAGGCTCACATGCAAGAGCTGGAAAGGCCTTTGGAGGTTAGCTGGTTCAACGCTTAATTTGTATTTTATTTTGAGCCCCAAATTCTCTTCTTCTTTCTGCCCCCTCCCATACCTATTGAGAAAGCAAGAAAAACAATACTCATTCCACAAATGAAGTCATTTAAAATGTATTTCCACATTAGTCATGCTCTGAAAAAAAAAGGGAGAGAAAATATGCTTCAATCTTCAATCTGAACCTATCAGTTCCCCAACCCTTGATTTTACAGATGAGGAAAAGGAGGCCCAGTTAAAGTAAGAGACTTGCTCACAGTAGCTCAGAAGTGATGAGATGAGATTCGAGCCTACGTCTCCAGATTCCAAAGCTCTTATTCCATTCTGCTCCACCAAGCTGACCCTTCCCAAAATCTTGACAGCACTATGACCCTACAGTAAGAAGCCAAAGACTCAGAAACCCCAGCTTTTAATTCTGTGCTCATAAGGTACTAACTTTAATATTCTTATTATAATATCTACAAGGGGCCAAGGACATGATTTCAAAAGTCATCTCCCCTTCTTTGTGAAGCAAGCAGGGTGTAGGATTATCTAAGGGTGATACTAAAATATCTCTGTGATCTCAGTATGGGTATTCCCTCCAAAGGCACAGATGGCAGCCTATCCCTGCCTTTTCATCCTGTGTGACTTTTATCCAAGGCCTCCCAGAAGTTCACCACAGAGAGTGCTGGGAGCCCCCCTTGAGCTCTCTTGCTATATCTAGGCTGCCGATTCCCTCAGCTGCTAGTCCCCTAAATTAACTTTTTATTTACCTAGCATTTATTTTGTGTACTGTATTAAGGTGACAAATTACATTCCACTAAGACTGGGGTGTTCCATGTCTCACAGCCATACAAGAGCATCAGCGGACTGTGGGGATTGAAAAGAAGAGCTTTTATGTTCTAGACCAGCTTGGGATTTGTAAAAGAGCTTTGTTATTTCCTGAAAGCAATTCAGCTTCCTCTGCTTTTCAATTCTGGGTTCAACTCAGTGTCTAACTGGGTACTTTGATTTACATACTATCAGATAAGCTCTCATCCATTTGAGATGCATGTCAAAACCTTGGCAATAAACATTCTTTGGAGCAGGGAAATGGTTCAGTAAAGAGAGTGCTGCACCTGAAGTCAGGAAGATTCATCTTCCTGAATTCAAATCTGGTTTCATATTTACTAACTGTGTGATCTTGGGCAAGTCATTTAACCCTGTTTGCCTCAGTTTCCTTATCTGCAAAATGAGAAGTAGTGGTAAATGGCAAACTATTCAGCATTTTGGCAAGAACATCCCAAAAGAGGTCATGAAGAGACAAAAATGATAGAACAACCATTCTTCATCCACTTTATCTTTCTTGTTTGCATGGTCAAATCAGACTCTTTTACTTGATTACAGAATATTTTCAGAAGGTTCTTGTGTGCAAGGGTTTGATTCAATTAGCATAAAGTCCTCTGCAAGCAGGGGCATCTGAAAGACACTGTACTTGGGGGAGCTCTCTGTAATTTGTACTCTGCAGAGTTGCCTGAGGAGAATGTTGGGGAGTCCTAGGGAGCCCATTTCTGTGTGTCTTGAACTCCTTAGTATGTGCTGAGCTACAAAGTTACCCAGGTGATGACATTTCATCCTCTTCTGGTCCTGTTTCTGATTTCCTCTAGACTTGAAAATCATCCCCCTCTCCTCCTTATATCCCTAGCATGCCTACATTCTGCTCCCTCTGGAATACCCTTCTGTAAGGTCTTCTACCCTTCTCCCAAGAACAAACTCTTTTGGGAGTCTCCATTTTACAAAAGGATCCAAGACAGTCTGACTTCATTCTCTGAGTTTCTCTGGATTTCAAAATCATGCCCTGACCCTCATGGACCTTCATTCCACTTTTTGTGGAATGTTTCAAGGTTTTCAGATCCATTTTGTGTGTTATCTTCCTTCATTACACCATAAGCCCCTTGAGAGATAGGACTGTCTTTCCTTTGGCTTGTATTTGTATTACCAGTGCTTGGCAAAGTGCCTGGCACACAGTAAATACTTGTTTACTTTCTTCCTTTATTCAACCCCCCTACTTTTTATCAGAGTTGGCTCAGGTTTGGACTGATGATATCTTACTAAGCCTTTTTCTTGTTTTACTATCTCTATGGGCCAAATGAAGAACCTAAGTACTGGTTTTCCATTTTTGGATGTAGCCAGGAGATTCCTTCTGTCACCTTGTAGGAAAATGACCTTTTACAAAACTTATCATTAGGGGTAGGCAACTAGGTAGACGGAGAGCCAGGTCTGGAGTTGAGAGGAAATGGGTTCAGATCTCAGATACTTCCTAGCTGTGTGACCCTGGGCAAGTCACTTAACCATAGTTGCCTACCTCTTTTGTCTTAGGATTGATACTAAGACAGAAGGTAAGGGGTTGGGGGGGAAAGGGTGGGAGGGGAAGAAAACCTATCATTGATAGACTAGATGACTTCAAAGGTATCATCACCCAGCTCTGACATTCTGTGATCTCAATCAGAGACAGATTAGAAGAAACATACCACTCTTTTTTTAAAGACCCAACAATTAAATGAAATTTCTTATGGTAAAATAATAATACCAATAATATCCTTAAACCCATTTGTTCTCCAAATTCTTCAAAATGCTTAGTCTTTCACATTCCTTTGGCAACCATATTTTTACCCTACTCTCAGCTCTCAAAAGGTCATAGACTTGGAGACCAACTAATCCTTCACCTTCCCCAACCTCCATTTTACTGTTGAGGAAATTGAAGCAAAGAAAGGTTATCACAACTCTACGAGGCAAATTCTATAGGTATTATTACCCCCACTTTATAGGTGAGAAAACTGGGGCTCCATCAGGGTAAATGACTTGCCCACAATCACACAGCTAGTAAATGTCCAAGGTGGATAGGAATCCTTCTGATTCTTACTGTAGCCTTCTTTTGGGTGTTCTCTACTGACCCAGGGCCACACAGCTAATACAGTACTCTATTGAGGCTTGGAACTAATCACATTTCATCCTCTTCTCTGCCCTTCCTCCTCTGATACTTAAGTATTTGTGTCTCTGTGGATGATGACCAGAGCTTGAGTCTGTGTAAATGATTATTCAGCTCTGGGTTACTCTGTCTGTATGTGTGTTTGGCTGTGAGTACCAGGAGGAGGTGGAGGATGACGTGCTGGTAAATATTTTCTAGCTCTACATGGGGAAAAAAAAGCATGATACACTTTTAAATTTAATCTGCATTATTAGCATTTCTCCATCCTATTTTAAGTCCAGACTATCAAGAAAACAATAAGTCAAACCTGATTTGCCTACCCCTTACTACTCTTCTGTTTTAAGCTTGATACTAAGACAGAAGATCTTAGTTTGGAGGGAAAAAAGGAGGAAAACCTATCAATGATGGACTAAATGACTTCAAAGGTATCACAGCTGATATTTTGTCTGTAGTATAAATGCTCACACTGAAAAAAATTTGTCAATAGAACATGTAAAAACAAATCTTAACCTTCCTTTTTAAAAAATGAGTCAATTTTATAATTTCTCCTTTAATTTTTATAATCTCTAATTTAGTTTTTAACTGAGGATTTTTAATTTGTTCCCTTTCTAGTTTTTTGATTTGCATGTCCAATTCATTGATCTTTGCCCTCCCTAATTTGTTAATATATGCACTCAAGGATATAAATTTCCCCCTGAGTACCGCTTTAGCTGTATCCTACAGATTTTGGTAGGATGTCTCATCATTGTCATTCTCTTCAATGAAATTATTAATTGTTTCTATAATTTGTTCTTTAATTGATTTTGGAGAATCATATTATTTAATTTTCAATTAATTTTTTATTTGCCTATCCATGTGCCCTTACTAATTATTATTTTTATTGTATTATGATCTGAAAAGGTTACATTTATTATTTCTGCTCTTTTGCATTTGTTTGTCATGTTTCTATGCCCTAGTACAGTGATAGGCAAACTATTCCCCGAGGGCCAGATCCAGGCCATACATAGTTTGCCCATCACTGCCTTAAGCAATTCCCTAATCACTACATCTAGATGTGGGGTTGTAGTGATTAGGGAATTGCTTAAGGCAGTGATGGGCAAACTATGGCCTGGATCTGGCCCTCAGGGAATAGTTTGCCCATCATTGCCCTAGTACATGGTCAATCTTTGAGAATGTACCATGTGCTGTATTCCTTTTTGTATATTCTTTTTTGTCCATATTTATTTTTTTCCACATATCTATTACCTCTAATTTTTCTAGGATTTCATTCACCTCTCTTATCTCTTTCTTATTTATTTTTTGGTTTGATTTATCTAGATCTTATAAAAGAAGATTTAGGTCTCACTCTAGTATAGTTTTACTATCTATTTCCTCCTTGAGCCCTACCAGTTTCTCCTTTAGAAATTTGGATGCTATACCATTTGGTGCATACATATTGAGTATTGTTATTTCCTCATTGTCTATACTGCCTTTTATCAGGATATAATTACCTTCCCTATCTCTTTTAACCAGATCTATTTTTACTTTTTACTTTGTCAGAAATCATGATTGCAAATCTTGTCTTCTTTTTCTCAGTTGAACCCCAATAGATTTTGCTCCAGCCTTTTATTTTTACTCTATGTATGTCTATCTGCCTCATGTGTGTTTCATGTAGACAACAAATAAAAAAAAAGGAACAACATCAGCAACATCGACATCATCAACATCATCAACATTATCATCAACATCAACATCTGGCCCAGGAAAGATTTTTGCTGGGTGGCCTAACCTAATAGCATATTATGCAGAGTACTAAATGAGAACCAAATGGCCTAAATTCTAGGCTTGAGTGCCACTATGTGTCCTTTGGGGATAAAAAGAAAGCCTTTTTTAAAATGCCTGCCCTTTGATCCAGCCATACCATTGTTGGGTTTGTACCCCAAAGAGATCATAAATAAACAGACTTGTACGAAAATATTTATAGCTGCACTTTTTGTGGTGGCAAAGAACTGGAAAAGGAGGGTATGTCCTTCAATGGCTGAACAAATTGTGGTATATGCTGGTGATGGAATACTATTGTGCTCAAAGGAATAATAAACTAGAGGAATTCCATGTGAACTGGAAAGACCTCCAGGAACTGATGCAGAGTGAAAGGAGAAGAGCCAGAAGAACACTGTACACAGAGACTGATATACTGTGGTAAAATCGAATGTAATGGACCTCTGTACCAGCAGCAATGCAATGACACAGGACAGCTCTGAGGGAATTATGGAAGAGAATGCTACCCACATTCAGAGAAAGGACTGCAGGAGAGGAAACATATAAGAAAAACAACTGCTTGAACGCATGGGTTGAGGTGGACATGATTGGGAATGTAAACTCAAAACTACCACACCAATGCAACTATCAACAATTTGGAAATAGGTCTTGATCAAGGACACATGTTAGAACCAGTGGAAATGTGCTTCAGCCATGGGTGGGGGGAGTGCAAGGGATGAAGGGGAAAGTAGGAGCATGTATCATGTAACCATGTTAAAAATGAATATTAATAAATGTTTAAAAAAAAAGAAAGCCTTTTTTATGAGTGAAGCTTACCTGGACTCTGCATTAAGTTAATCAATTAAATCAAAGAATAAACCAGGTGTAATATAGAAGCACATAGAGATAAAGCTTACAATAGTGGTGGATTAATAAATCATTTGTTTTTAAAAAATGAGTCACTATGAGGAATGATGCACAGGATGATTTCAGAAAGAGTTGGAAAGACCTCTGTGAACTGATGCAGAGTGAAATAAGCAGAACCAGGAAAACATTATACACAGTAACAGCAATACTGTGGAACAATCAAATGGGATAGCAGATGTTGCTACTAACAGCAATATAATGATCCAGGACAATTCTGAGGGATTTATGAGAAAGAATGTTATCCACCTCCAGAAAAAGAACTTTTGGAGTAGGAATATCACTTCTTTATTTGGGTATTTGTTTGGGGGTTTTGGTTTTCTGAGATTATTCACTTACAAAAATGAATAATATGAAAATATGTTTTGTGTGATAATACATGTATAACCCAGATTTAATTATTTTCCAGCTCTGGGAGGGAGATAATTTGGATTATATAACTTTGGAAAACTCATGTGTAAATCTGTTATTAAAATAAAAAATTCAAAAATATGAGCCAAATTCTCTCCCTCCTTTCCTCCCTTTCCCCCCACCCTAACATGGCAATCTGATTTAGATTTTACATGTACAATAATGTAAAACATTTTCCCATATTGTCACATTGAACATTTAACTCTTGGTTTTTCAGTCTGAATTGGCTTCAGCACATCTATAGCAGTAAGCTATTTAAGGAAGGAAAGAGCTTCTTCCTTCAGGGTGAGCTTACTTCCTGTGTTCTTCCATCCTCCCATCTTTTTTGTTCCCTTAACCCCTTCCTCGAAAAGCATTTCCAGTCTAGGTTCTCAAAAATAATAATGGCAAGGGGCAGCTAGGTAGCTCAGTGGATTCAGAGCCAGGCCCAGTGATGGGAGGTCCTGGGTTCAAATGTAACTTCAGATACTATCTAGCTATGTGACCCTGGGCAGGTCATGTAATCCCCTTTGCCTACCTCTTACTGCTCTTCTGCTTTGGAACCAATATACAGTATTGAGTCTAAGATGGAAAGTAAGGATTTTAAAATAATAATAATAATAATGGTAGCATAGACTCAAATGTCTTCATGGCTCCCAACAATCCTCTCTGGTCTTCCTTCCCCTCCCAAAGCTCTGATGCTCTCAAGACTTGGTATCGTAGCAGGATTAGGGACATTTGGGGAAAGAAACAGAACACCAAAAGATTGTGCCAAAGATGGTTTTGTTCTTGCTTCCCTTCAGTAGAAAGAAGGCATTCGTAATAATAGTTCCTAAAGAGCTTTAGAGTTATAAGGCACTAGGCTGCGAGATAGATGGGAGAGCTGCCTTTCTCTTTTTTCCCCCTTTCTTTATACTCTTCCTTGCTGTCTTATAATGAAAACAAATAGCAGTTCCAAGGCAGAAGAGTGGGATGGGCTAGGCAATGGGGGTTAAGTGACCTGTTCAGGGTCACACAACCAGGAAGTGTCTGATCCCAGATTTTCCTGACTCTAAGCCTGACACACTATTCACTGCACCACCTAGCTGCCCCTGAGCGCTGCCTTTTAAAGATGAGTAAACAGACCCAGAGAAGTTAAAGGGATCCCACAGCCAATCAGTGAAAGGGCCCAATAATCCTGACTCCAGGATCTATTCCCCCCCACACACCTTGGCTACAGATCCTTCATCTACCCCATCCCTAGTTGTCTCCTCACCCACCTACTCACATTCTATTATAAGCTCACATCTGTTTTCTCTTTCATTTCCAATAGCTTTGGAACATCTTTGTCTTCTCCCACCCATTGTCACCATCCTAGAATCCTGGGCCTTGTGGAGGCAGCAGCCAGGCGGGTCAGTGGATTGTTCTGGACACTGAGGTATAAAGATCTGAGTTTTCGAATCTTGCTTCAGATATTAGTTGATCTTGGGCAAGCCATTTCCCTTCTGTTTGCCTCTGTTTTTCCAACTATAAAATAGAGATACTGAGGGCAGCTGGACAGCTCAATGGATTGAAATGAAGATGAGAAGCCCTGGGTTCAAATCTGTCCTCAGATACTTCCCAGCTGGGTGACCCTGGGAAAGTCACTTGACCCCCATTGCCTAGCTCTTACCACTCTTCTACCTTGGAACCAATACACAGTATTGATTCTAAGATGGAAGGTAAGGGCCTTAAAAAATATAAATGAAGTAAAATAAAATAAAATAAAATAGAGATACTAATAGTGCAGAGTTGCCAGGGTTGTTGTGAGATATTTGTAAAGCATTTCACACAACACCTGGCACATAGTGGGTGCTATATATGTGTCTGCTATTATTACTATTAAATGAGCTAACATGTAAAGCACATTGCCAACCTTAAAATGATATTTAAATGCTGTTATTATTGAGCTGATCAGGCTATTTGTGGTATCTTTCCACCTCTGTTCTCCTTCCTTCCAATCAATCCTTCATACCCCTACCAAACTCATCTTTCTTTGTATACAACTGTTCATTTCATCCCTTTGCTCAAACATCTTCATTGGCTTCTTTTTTTTTTTTTTTTTGCCTATCAAGGAAAACGAAGTTCAAACTTTGGGCATTATGGCCAGCAAATGGGGTTCAGCATCTTTTTCCAGATTTTGTATACTTCTCTTTAAAAAAAAAAAAAAAGAACACTTACCATCTTGGAGTCAATACTATGCATTGTTTCCAAGGCAGAAGAGCAGTAAGGGGTAGGCAATGGAGTAACTTACCCAGAGTCATATAGCTAGGAAGTGTCTAGGGTCAAATTCGAACCCAGGGCTTCCCATCTCTAGGCCTGGCTCTCCATCCACTGAGCCACCTAGCTGCCCCCTATACTTCCCTTTTAAGTGTTCTTTTTTCTGGTCAATATTGGCCTATTGGGCATTCACAAACTTGACCTGCTATCTGTTTTTTTTTTTCTTTACTTATTTTTCTAGATGACACATCGGTATCATTTTTAATCTTGATTTAATTTTATTTTTCTTCAATGTAAAAACAAAGATCCAGTTTTTAATAAATGTTTTCTGACATTTTTGATGCATGTTCTGCCCTTCTGTCCCTTTCCCCTCTTTCCTCCCCCAGATAATAGGATGCAGGTTATATGTGTGTAATACATGTTTGTCTTATTGTGAAAGAAGACACAGACTGCTTATATAAGAACAAAACTCATGAAGGAGATCCAGTGAAAAATGGTATGCATACTTCAATCTGCATTCAGACTCTTACCAGCTCCCTCTATGCCATGGAATGGCGCTTTTTGTCATAAGTCTCTTCCTGTTGTCTTGGATCCTTGCATCGATGATAACAGTTAAGACATTTCCAGCTGATTGCTGCACATTATTGCTGTTCCCCCACATGCTCTTCTCTTGGTTCTGTTCACTTCACTTTGCAGCACTTCAAATGATTTTTCCAGATTCTTAAACAATTATCCTGCCATTGTTTCTTATGGCCCAACAGAGTTCCCTTATAATCCCGGAGCACAGCTTGTTGAGCCCTGCCATCTCCCATCACCACACCTTTGCACAGGCTCTCCCCTATGCAGCTCTGGCCGTGAGGGAGGTCCCCGACAGGTGCACACACAGGCTGCAAGCAGGATCTGCCTAGTCTCAAATTTGCAGGCTGAGCATTCATACCTCAGCACACATGATCAATCAGGGCTTGTTTCAAGGTCTTGATGATTGTCTAGACCAGTGATGGTGAGCCTTTTACAGATGGAGTGCTGGGCCCCGCTCCCACCCTACTCCCCAGACTGATTGCCGAGCTCCCCCCCCCCCACGGGGAGGGAGGAAGCACTCCCATTGGGCTGCTGAGCAGAGGGACGGGTCATGTGAGAATGTCCTCAGGTGCACGGAGAGGGGGAGGAGAGTGGCCTGAGCTCTCCCCTTCTAGCTCTGCCACCTGTGAGCCACCACCTTACCTATGGGCTCCCACTGGCTGCTGGGCAGAGGGGCGGGCATGTGAAAAAATGTCATCAGGTGTGGAGGAGAGGGGGAAGGGAACAGCTCCACCCAAGTCCCTCTGCCTTTCTAGTAATGAACTCTGGGGGTGGGGAGACCCACTGGCGCACCCACACAGAGTGCTCTGCGTGCCTTCTTTGGCACCCATTCCATAGGTTTGCCATCAATGCTCTAGACAAGAAAGTGATGGAGAAAATGTGAATGCTACAGATGAAACTTAAAAGCTTGTCCTGTTGCACATGGATTTTTTGCCCCAGAGAGCTGATTGTTAAACATTTACGAGTACCGCTCTGCCCAAGTGTCACAGAATTCGTTTTATTCCAGAGAACAGGACAATGGAAACATTTGTCTTTCCTCTCCCTAAAGAGGTGAGGCAGGTATTTTTCAAATTAATTTTTAATTTCAAATTAATTTCAAACTAATTTTGACCCTGGGTTTTGTTTAATGGTTTTTCTTTGTTATAAAGGATGAATCATTTAGAGGATGGGAAGGATACCAGAAAATAGTTAAGGTGTTAAAAAAAAAATCAAACCAAAAAACATTCATCAAAAACTTCTTTTAAAAAGAGCTGGAATGGATGCTTAGAGGTTATTTAATCCAATCCCCTCATTTTACAGTTATGGAAACTGAGATCCAAAGAATTTAAGCGACTTGTGTAAGGTCACACATTTAAAAGTGTCAAAAGGCAGGATTTGAATTTGGGTCCCAACTCCAGATCCAGGGCTCCTTTTCACTGTACCATACTTTGTTCAGATTTATCAGGAGAGACAAGACTAAGGTAATGCAACAAGACTAGTTAAGGTGGACAGAAACAATAACATTCAAGATGACATGGTACACACTGTATCTCCAAATGGGCAACATGGCAACCAAAACGCCTAAGCTTTTTCTTCTGTACTTTCAACGGATATGGGATCTTGTTGACGATAATAATAGCTAGCATTTATAGAGTCCTTTAAAATCTATGAAGAGCTTTACAAATATTACTTCACTTGATTCTCACAAAACCCCTGGAGGTGGGAATGATTATTATCTCCATTTTACAATTGAGGAAACTGAGGCACAAAAGTTAAATGACTTGTGCATGGTCACACAGCAAATCTGTAGCTGATTCCAAGACCCACACCCTTATATGTGTCCCCTTTTTTCTACCTGCACAGCCATCTCTCCGGTATAGACCTCATCATTTCAACTATGCCAATAGACTGCTTGTGGGTCTTCCTGTGTCATCTCTCTCCATTCCAGTTCATCCTCCACTCAATTGCAAAAATGATCCTCCTAAAGCTCAGGTCTGGCCAGGTCACTCCTCTACTCAAAAAACACCCGAGGCTCCTTAGTACCTCTAGGATCAAATATAAAAAAACAAAAAACAAAAAACAAAAAAACCCAAAACAACCCTATTTGGTTTTTAAAATCCCCCACAATCTAGCCCCTTCCTGCCTTTCCAGTTTCCTCACACATTACTCCCTTTAAGGACTGGACAATCCACCTACACTGGCTTCCATCTCTCAACACTGTGTCTTTGCATTGGTTGTCCCTCATGCCTAGAATGCGGCTCTTCTTCATCTCTGCCTCCTGAGTTCCCTCCACTCTTTCAAGACTCAGCTCAAATCCCGCCTACTGGAAGAGGCCTTCCCTGACACCCCCCTGTCCAGCTTCTAAGATTTACCTTCCATCTACCCTCCCTCTATCCTGTATGTATACGACTGCTCACGACGTCTCCCCCATGGACTGTGAACCCCTTCTTTTCTGCTCCTACTACATTTAAGTCACTAACACGATCAGGAGGAAATCAAGGGATAAAACAAAGGAGGAGCAGCTCCTAGAAAGCTCTGTGTGTGTGTGTGTGTGTGTGTGTGTGTGTGTGTGTGTGTGTGTGTGTGTTTGGCTGGCTGGGAAGTGGAGAGATTATCTTCCAAACCAAAGAGGCATCACCAGAGCATGAAGAGATAATTAAAGCATGTCATCAGGAATGGGAAGAAGCTAAAATAGTCTAGAAACAAAGGCCAGAAATGGGGGAGCCAGGCAGGCAGGCAGGCAGGCAGGTGAGAGCAATGTCTTCGTGTGTGCCCAAATAAACAATGCAAGCACAGTGTTGGAAACCAAGAGGAAAAAGATAATGAGGTTTATTCCTCTGGTTGCTCCAAAAGCAGGGAACAGAGAAGCCTGGTCTCTTAAATATAATCCGTCAACTGCTGGATCTTGGTCAGAGGATTAAGTCCAACCTCCTTAATTCTACAGATGAGCAAACTTCGGAACAGAGAGGTTAAGGGCCTCGTAAGGGTCACACAGCTAGTAAGTGTCCCAGATAATAATGTAATAAATAATAAAGCTCAGGTCTGACCATGCCCCCTCTCTATTCAATAAATGCCTGAGGTTCCTTCTTACCTCTAGGATCAAACATAAAAATAAAAATAGCTAACATTTATATAGTGCTTACTATGTACTAAGTGATTTACAATGACTATCTCATTTGTTCTTCACAACAATCCTAGAAGGTAGGTGCTGCCCATTTTAGAGATGAGGAGACTGAGGCAAACACAGTCAGGGTCACACAGCTAGTAAGTGCCTGGCAGGAGATAAGGTAACTGTCAGAATGGTTCAGGTGGGAAAGAGCTCTTTAGCAGATCTTTAGGATCTTTTCTTGGCTCTGTTTACAGTTTTCCCAGTGGCTTGGATAGTATTTTCGGAGGGATGTAGCTAAGCAGGATGGTATATAAAAGAAGGTCCTAGAGACTGTGACAAGTCTTGGCAACATATTTGTCTACCTACCAGATTCTCCACCAGTCTGGTGCCCCTGGGTTTCCCTAAACTTCTTTTTTTTTAAATTTTTTAAATTTTTTTTAAAATTTTTTAAACCCTTAACTTCTGTGTATTGACTTATAGGTGGAAGAGTGGTAAGGGTAGGCAATGGGGGTCAAGTGACTTACCCAGGGTCACACAGCTGAGAAGTGTCTGAGGCCCGATTTGAACCTAGGACCTCCCGTCTCTAGGCCTGGCTATCAATCCACTGAGCTACCCAGCTGCCCCCTCCCTAAACTTCTAAGGAGAAATTCAGCAATTAGGTGGCTTTTGCAAGGAGTTTAGCCACCAAAGTGAGGAAAGGCATGAGATGATAATTAGGTGGGATGGCGGGATCTAGTGATGGCTGTTTCAGGATGGGGGAAGATTTGGTCCTATTGGTAGGCAGTAGGGAAAGAATGAGTAAACTTTTTAAAATAATTTTTAATATTTTAAAATATTTTTCCATGTTTCCATGATTCATTTTCTTTTCCCTCCCTGCTCCCAGAGCTGACAAGCAATTCCACTGGGTTGTACAAATGTTGTCACTTGATACTCATTTCCATATTATTCATTTTTGCTATAGAGTGATCTTTTAAAGCCTAAACCCCAAATCACATCCCCATATACACATGTGATAAGTGATGTCATATGTTTTGCTTTTGCATTTCTATTCCCATAGTTCTTTCTCTCAATGCAGATAGCAAATAATGACTGGTAAATTAAAAAAAAAAACACAACAAACTGGCAACTTCCAAATGCATCTCAGGATCAGCTATTGTATTCTTCTTAGACTCTTTTCCATTCCAGAGAGGTCAGTGTTGTTGGACGGACAAGGTGACAAGAATTTTATCTCCTTCTCTTGTGGTATCTCTTCTCCCTCCATTCCTCATCCTGACCTCTACTGTAGCAGCCAGCCAAATGCTTTGGCAATCTGCAAACCAGACACTTGCCCATGACTTCTTATCTCCAAGACCCATAGAGCCCAGGACTAATACCTGAATAAGTCCTTCACTTTTCAGACCAAAGGATAAATGGCCCTAAACGAGGTGACTGAGATTCCTCAATGTCTTTGTTGTGTCTCACCAGAATGGGGTTATGTTTCACTGACAGCATCCCTTTGACCTTGCCTTCCTGAATTTGCATTTTGGTCCTTTTTGGTGCTCAGAATCTTCTGCCTCCATCAAAATTAGTACTTAGAGGGACCTACGTTCAAATCTGGTCTCACACACTCCTTAGCTGTGTAATCTTGGACAAATCACCTAACCCATTTGCCCAACCCTTGTCCTTCTGTCTTAGAGTTGTTACTAAGACAAAGAAAGGGTTTTTAAAAAAATAGTACCCAGAAAAAGTAGAGAGGTAACATGGTCCTGGGGAGAGAACATTAGATTTGGAGTCAGAAGACCTGTGTTCACATCCTTCCCTATGCCCCCTTGTACTTGTGTGACAAGTGCAGTTCACTTAATCTGTCCAGGCTGAAGTTTCTTCATTTGTAAAATGAAGGGATGGGCATGGACTGAGCTCTCCAAGTCCTAAATCTAATTCTTTGGTCTGAGTTACAGGAAAAGAGAATTGTGCTAAAAATAACAAAAACGAAAACAAAAAAACAAACACCCAACAACAGTAACATCCAAGAACTACAGGCAATTAAACCTAATTGTTTGACACAATTTCCATTCACTAAGGGAAAAAAAAAGCTTAAACAATTCAAAAGAAGAGGACCAAGTTGGCCCCAGCAAAATCCTAAAAGCTGAAGAAGCAAATTCCTAGGATTTCAGAACATTGAATGGACTCCTTGGAGATAGATAGATAGGAATATTGCTTCTCTCTTTCACCTTTAAATGAAATCAGTTTCTTCCCATCCTTTATGGTTTACAAAGTGCTGTCCTCACAGTGATGTAGGGATAAATAGTGTGTTATCACCCTTGTTCTACAGATGTGGGAGATGCAGTGGATTGCTGACGGCCACCCAGAGAAATTCTTAGGGCCTAAACTACAGGGCTCCAAGGTCACAATTCTTTCCACTAATCTTATGCCTCTTAAAAGTGCAAAACAGTTCAAGTTATTCCAGATACCAGAGTGGGGCAGAATAGTTCATTTCTATGTCAGAATTCTGCCTAAAGCAATAACCAGTCATGGCTTCTGCAAAATGAAATTCAAGCTTGCCTCTCACATTTAAGAAGAATAGGTAATTGGTTGGCACAGGGTCCAGGAACTTCCAAGAAATTTTTTTAAAAACTCAAACAGTCCATCTTGGAATCAATACTACATGTTGGTTCTAAGGCAAAGGGTTGGTAAGGGCTAGGCCAGTGATGGCAAACTTATGACACACGTGTCAGCACTGACACATGTAGCCATTTTTGATGACAGGCGGCCATATGTGGCCACATACAGAGAAGTATGGGGCCGCATGCTGAGGTTGAAACATTTACTGTAGTGTAGTGTAGACACTCTGTGCACTAGAGATGACAATTCTACCTACAATAATTTACCTATTTTGGTTTATTAAATACAGTTACATATTACAATTATACATTTTTGATATTTATAGTTTAAATTATGTTTTTTTTCTCAAAGTGACACACCACCTGAGTTATGCTCATTCTTTTGGTGAATTTTGACACACCAAGCTCAAAAGGTTGCCCATCACTGGGCCAGGCAATGGAGGTTAAGTGACTTGCCAAAGGTCACAGAGCTAGGAAGTATCTGAGGTAATATTTGAACCCAGGACCTTCCATTTCTGGGCCTGGCCCTAAATCCATTGAGCTACCCAGCTTCCCCCAACAGAAAAAAAATTTGATAATTATATTTCAGGATAAGTGGTGTTATAAGGGGATTATTAGGATGTAATAAGGGAATCTGCAGGATGTAATATGAGACTGAAGCTAGGGGTAATAGCTGGTAGGAATAGGGAATAAGGCAAGGCAAGGGATCCAAGGCTGGAGGTAATCAAGGGAATAGACTAGGTAGTAGGAAAATTAAGGCAATATGGTGGATGAGGAAGGTACAATGATGAAGGTTGGTAGTTGAGGTGGTAGGAGAAATAAGGGAATGTCTGAGTTTAGGAAATATAACACTGAGGTACCAAAGGTGAGTTAATCTAAGACAGGCAATAGCGGCAGGGAAACACAGACTGGATACTCAGGTTAGAGACAAAACACTGAAGGGAAATAGACTGAGCCCTTCAAGTAAAAGGACATTTTACAGAGCCAGGTTAGAGCCAGCCAAGACTGGCTTGAAATTGACTAGAGGCTTTAGTCAGTTTCACAGGAAGGGAATGGAAGGAAATATTGAAGTTACATTTCCTTCAAAATGGATACCCTCAGCTTCCCTCAAACTCCAGAGAGTATGTTATTCCTCTCTCTCTTCCTCCCTCTCTTATTAATCAACTAATGAAGTAGCCAAAAGTGCTTGATTAAACACAAACAGGATTTATTGTCTTCTAGGATAGATTGGCAGGGTAGAAGATACAAGGTAGCCCTAACAGCTGCTTCGAGAAACTTCAGGTGGGGGAAGGGAAGCAGGAATGTGAGACTGAGAAAGGATCTGCCTTAACTCAGCTCTCAAGTGGGTTTGTAATCAATAGGGTTAGGAAAGTTGGATACAAAGATTCAATAGGTAAATTGTTGCAAGGGTAAGCCCTATTTGATTATTTAAAATATCAAGTTTAAACTAACACTCAGAACTACCCTCCTTTCAAACCCTCACAGTAATTCAGGCAGGAAAATGAAGGTGGGAATAAGGTAGGGTAGGGAGATTCAAAGGAATTAGCTAAATTAACAAATCTCAAAAGAAAAGCTGCAAAATATAGGTCAGGTTTCAATCTAAAGAAGGAGCTCAGATGGACCCTGGTTCTCTCTAAGAGTTCCCAGGACCAACTGTCAACTCTTTCCCAAGATTCTAAACTCCTTAACTGACAGAAGAATTCTGCAAATCATTATGCCCCCCTCTCTTCACCACAGTGGTTTCCTTTTTAATCTCATATTTTTTATTTTATGCATTTAAAACATCATTCTGCAATGTCCATGGACTTCAGCAGACTGCCAAGAGTCCATGACACCCAAAAAGAGTTAAAATGCTTTGGGTCAGAATAACAGAATGAGATGCATTTTCAAAAATGGGCAGAGAGATGATTTGTTCTGCTTGATTATAGTGACTTGTGACAAAGAAAGACTTCTATTTGGGTGGGAGAGGGGAATTGGTGAGTCATGATAAATATACAAAAGAAAGAAAAATGAATCAATCAAACATTAAAAAATATACTGAAGAGGGGCAGCCAGGAGGCTCATTGAGTGAATTGAGAGTCAGACCTAGAAGACAAGATCCTGTGTTCAAATCTGGCCTCAGACACTTCCTCACTGTGTGACTCTGGGCAAGTTACTTGATCCCCACTGGCTAGCCCTTACCACTCTTCTTTTATTCATTCATTCATTAATTTATTTATTTATCTGCCTATTTGCTTGTTTTAATTAATTAATTAATTGGTTTGTTGTTTTTTTTTTTAAGAATATTTTTCCATGCTTCCATGATTCATGTTCTTTCCCTCCACCCCATCCTCTGCTTAGCCAATGCGGAATTCCACTGGGTTTTATATGTGTCATTGATCAAGAACATTTCTATATTATTGATAGTTGCACTGGGCTAGTTGTTTAGAGTCTATATCCCAAATCACATCAACCCATGTGTTCAAGCAGTTGTTTTTCTTCTGTGTTTCTGCTCCCACAGTTCTTTCTCTGGATGTGGATAGCATTCTTTCTCATACATGGAATTCCTCCAGTTCATTATTTCTTTTAGCACAATAGTATTCCATCACTAACAGATACCACAATTTGTTCAGCCATTCCCCAATTGAAGAGCATACCCTCATTTTCCAATGTTTTGCCACCACAAAGAGCACGGCTATAAATATTTTTGTACAAGTCTTTTTCCTTATGATCTCTTTGGGGTATAAACCCAGTAGTGGTATAGTTGGATGAAAGGGCAGGCAGTCTTTAAAAGCTCTTTGGGCATAGTTCCAAATTACCATTGAGAATGGTTCCTTACCACTCTTCTAAGAGTCAATACACAGTATTGATTCTAAGATGAAGGTAAGGGTATATATATTTATATACCCATATATATGTATATGCACACTTGCAAACATACACACACACACACACACACACACACACACACACACACACAGAAGAGGGGCGGCTAGTATGACTCAGCTAAAGAGCCCTAGGCCTGGAGATAGAAGGTCCTGGGTTCAATATGACCTCTGACATTTCCTAGCTGTACAACCTTGGAGATGTCACACAACCCAATTGCCTAGCCCTTACTGCTCTTCTGCAGTATCATTTCTAAGACAGAAGGGTCACACACACACACACACACACACACACACACACACACACACACAGAAAAGAGGTGAATGAAATTCATTAGGGGATGCATTCAAGTTAGGCAGTTATGTTACTAGTGGATATTAAGTTTAATATATACTCATTTAAGAAAGCAAATGAACAAATTTAGTTTTGTAGGTAATACTCTTTTCTGTTCTTTTTGTGTGTGTTGAAATGTCAAACTTTTTAGGGTCACAAAAAGACAGTTTTAAAAAATCAGAAAAATTCCAGTCATTAAAAGAATAACTTTTTCACAGTGAATTTTTGGACCAAGTTTGAAACTAACCAATCTGTCTGCCCTATCCTACCCCACTACAGAGAAAAATCTCAGTTTCCTGAATTTGAGGACCATTGCCACTGAATTCACCAAGACAGTCATTGTGTACTCCAAGAAGAGGAAGTTTCTTTCCCAAAAAATAAAGCCTTACCAAACTTAAAATCTGGTATTTTAATTGAACTAGTCATTTCATATATGCAAAAGTCACTCTTCCATTATATCCAGGCCAGGGAAAGACTTGATCTGCACATATATTGCATTCATTTATTCATCGATCAAACATTTATTAGATATCCATTGTGTGAGGCGTACTATAGTAGAAGTTTGCAGGAACTAATGAGACATCATTCCTTCCCTCCAATCTAGTGGAAGGATGAGGCACAAATGTGGATAATATATGAAGATCATCCTTGACAGGGGAGATCAGGGAAAGTTACCAGGCCCTCATTGTATCAAATGCTAGGGGCATTTCTCCTTTTCTGCCTCTCACAATTAGTTCACAGAATAATAATGAGTTTCTGCTTAAAGGTATGCAGTCTAGTGGGCATGGCTAGTTATTGTCTGAGGCTAGAGAAGGGAAAGGAGGAAGAGCTAGCAGGAGACAGGGATGAGGGGTGAGAAGAAGACTGACATATTTTGCCTTCGTTTTGTACAAAGAGACGAGATGGAAAGACTGGAAGATGCTGGCGATTGGTGTTAATCTGAGAAACTGGTAACGACTTACAAAGGACACAATAGGTGCCATGGCCTAGATGGCACCATGAGTAACACCCAGAAGTTAGAGAAAGAAAACTCATATTCCCTGTAGTTCCACCCCCCCCCCCAAGGGTTCTCTCTCTCTTCAAATAATTCTAGAACACTGTGTGAATCTCTCCTTTGCCGTACTTACATGATGGAGGACCTGGCCAGTGAGGGTCCAGTCCTTAGAACCGGAGCAATATGCCCTTCTTGGAACCAGGCCACATGGAGGCCTGATGAGAATGCTTCAGGAAATGTGGGATGGAAGGGCCTCTTCTCCCACAGACACATCCTCTGATTTAGGGTACTCTCCAGGCACTGCAGTGATGAAAGATCTTTTCATTGATGTTGAGCTAGAACTGGGCGTGCACATACAAGAGGCCGTTTGACAGGTGATTTCTTACTCTGTTCCCTGACTGCTTTTGGGAAAAAGAATTGCTGTGGGCCTCCCACATGGCCTATGTGTATACATGAACACATGGCAATTCTGGTTCTTTGATTTCTTGTTTTTATTTGCCTTTTTTTTTTTTAAATATTTTTAAACCCTTAACTTCTGTGTATTAGTTCCTTGGTGGAAGATTGGTAAGGGTAGGCAATGGGGGTCAAGTGACTTGCCCAGGGTCACACAGCTGGGAAGTGTCTGAGGCCAGATTTGAACCTAGGACCTCCCGTCCCTAGGCCTGGCTCTCAATCCACTGAGCTACCCAGCTGCCCCCTGATTTCTTGTTTTTTCCTGACCCCGAGTGAATGATCATCTCAAAATAGAACAAATGAAACTGTGACCTTGTGAGCTTCAAAAGCTCAGAGCAACTGGAGTCAGTAACTGGGTCTTCTGGTAGCCATAACAGCAGAATTCAATGGGAAGCCTATCTAGGGGAATGGCCTGCTTGACCCAGTCTGGAGGACCAAGGGAGTGATTCATTCTTGAGGCATGTCACACTCAGAAGCCAACCTTAAAGGGAGAAAAGGACTCCAACAAGCACATCTGCATCCTTTGGGTCATGCATACATGAGATGAGGAGCAGAGATTTTGTAGAGATGAAACATGAGCTGTCCTTCCTTATTTCTGCTTCCCAACTTCCTTAGCTTGCTTCACAGTTTAACTAAAGTCCCATCTTTAAGAAGCTTTTTTCAATTCTCCTTAAGCTTAGGACCTTCTCTCTGAAACTACCCGCTCTTTGTTTGCGCATTGTCTCCCCTGTTAGATTGGGAGCTTCTGGAGGTCAAGGATAGCATTTGTCACAGTAACAAATGATAATTAACTGACTGACAAGCACTTTAAATTGGACTCTACTTCCCCAGGAAAGGAGAGGGTGTGAGAATGGGGAGTGCCTCCCAGGCTGGGGATGCTGCTGTACTCTGCTATACCTTCTCAGTGAATATTCCTTTGTAAAAGCTATTTCATGTTAATTATTTAACTGATATCAGAGAGATGTAAATGATATTAGGGAAACACACCACTGTGGGGCAGGTGAACACTAGTATTCAGGGGGAATTACTTTTGGAACTCTGAAGGGAGGAGTGGGCAGCCAACTTCTAGGGATCCTACCTTTTGTGATGCAGGACAGCAAAGCCAAATTCTGAGCTACATTTGACATATTAATTTGAGTACAGTAAAATGTAAACTCCTTGAGGGTAGGGACAATTTTGCATTTGTACCTGTAGTACATGGCAAAATGCCTTCTAGGCATTTAATATTTGTTGAATTTGATAAAATTAGAGTATTAACTTGTTTGTGTTTTTTTTTTTAAATCTTTACCTTCCATCTTAGAATCAATTGGTTCTAAGGCAGAAGAACAATAAGGGCCAGGCAATGGGGGTTAAGTGGCACAGCTAAGAAGTATTTGAGGCCGGATTTGAACCTAGGACCACAAGTCTCTAAGAGTAGCTTTCAGTCCACTGAGCCACCCAGCTGCTCCTGCATCACTTCTTTAGAGTAGGGATTGCTTCATACTTTGTACTTGTATCCCCAGGGCCTAACATAGCATAGCCACACAGTAGGTACTTAGTTACTAATATTCACTGAATTAAATTAAAAAAGAAATATTTTGTCTATTTAACATAGGGGGCAATTTAAGAAATTTTTTGAATATTTAAGAAATATTTTGTCTATTTAACATAGGGGGCAATGATCTTGAGTCCTTGATCAAAAAATATGTAGAGATGGGGAGAGAATATGAATTTATAAAACCCCTACTATGTACCAGGTAGAAGGAGCTGGTGGCTCAGTGGATAGCGTGATGGGCCTACAGTCAGGAAGACCTCAGTTCAATCTGCCATCAGATACTCCCTAGTTCTTTGACTTTGGGCAGGTCACTTAATGTCTGGCTAATCTTCTGAAGAAGGAAATGGCAAATCACTCCAATATCTTTTCCAAGAAAACCCCATACAGGGGTCCTGAAGAACTGAACACTACCAAACACCAACAAATATGCTGGGCACTGTGTTAACCATTTTACAAATAGTATCTCAAACGATCTTCACAAATACCCCGCAGGATCAATGCTGTTATTATCCCCATTTTATAGCTGAGGAAACTAAGGCAGATAAAAGTTAAGTGACTTGTCTAGGGTCACACAGCTAGTGTCTGAGGTCATATTTGAACTTGGGTTTTCCTAAATCTAGGCTCAGCTCTCTCCGTTGAGTTTTCTAGCAGCCACTGAGGCTCAATTGCCTCATGGAAACAATGCAGTTTTAAATGATCCAGGTTTCTTCTGGAAACAAAGGCCCATCTTTTTTTCCCTCTAGATTTTTTCTTTTTAAAATTATGAACTTAACAAACATGAATATTTCTATTTATAAAGAACAGAAAAAGAAGATTGTATGTGAAAACCATGAACCTTTGTCAGACATAGATTACTTCCATTTAAAAAAATATATGATATGCCCAAAGGGCTATAAAAGAATGTATACCTTTTGATCCAACAACCCCACTATTAGGTCTATATTCCAAAGAGATTTAAAAAAAGGGGGCAATGACCTATTTGTACAAAAATATTTATAGCTGCTCTTTTGGTGGTGGCAAAGAATTGGAAACTAAAGGGATGTCCCTCAATTGGGGAATGGCTGAACAAATTATGGTATATGATGGTGATGGAATACTTTAGTGCTATAAGGAATAATGAACAGAATGGTTTCAGAAAGAGCTGGAAAGATCTACATAGACTGATGCAGAGTGAAATAAGCAGAGCCAGGAAAACACTGTCCACAGTAACTGAAATATTGTGGAATGATCAAATGTAATAGACTTTGCTACTAACAGTAATACAATGATCCAGGACAATTGTGAGAGACTTTATGAAATGCTATCCACCTCTAGAGAAAGAACTGTTGGAGTATAAATGCAGATGAATACCCCAAAGAGATCACAGATAAAAAGACTTGTACAAAAATATTTATAGCCGCGCTTTTTGTGGTGGCAAAAAAGTGGAAAACGAGGGTATGTCCTTCAATTGGGGAATGGCTGAACAAATTGTGGTATATGCTGGTGATGGAATACTATTGTGGTATATGCTGGTGATGGAATACTCAAAGGAATAAAGAACTGGAGGAATTCCATGTAAACTGGGAAGACCTCCAGGAATTGATGCAGAGTGAAAGGAGCAGAGCCAGAAGAACATTGTATACAGAGACTGACACACTAATCAGTAAAATCCAATGTAATGGACTTCTGTACTAGCAGTAATGCAATGACCCAGGACAATTCTGAGGGATTCATGGAAAAGAACGCTACCCACATTCGGAGGAAGAACTACAGGAGTGGAAACAGAAGAAAAACAACTGCTTGAACACATGGGTTGATGAGGACATGATTGGGTTTTTTTGTTTGTTTTTGTTTTTGTAGGCATTGGGGATCAAGTGACTTGCCCAGGGTCACACAGCTGGGAAGTGTCTGAGTCCAGATTTGAACCTAGGACCTCCCATCTCTAGGCCTGGCTCTCAATCCACTGAGCTACCCAGCTTCCCCTGAGGACATGATTGGGGATATAGACTCCAGACAACCACACCAGTGCAACTATCAATAATATGTAAATAAGTCTTGATTGAAGACACATGTTAAAACCAGTGGAAATGTGTGTTGGATATGGGGGGGGGGCTTAAGGGGGTGAAGTGGAAAGTAAAAACATGAATCATGGAATCATGGAAAATTTTTCTAAAAAAATAAAATATTTAAATCTAAAAAATAATAAAATAAATGCAGATGAAAACATGATTTATCACTTGTTTATTTGGTATATGATTTGGAGTTTGGGTTTTATAAGATTATTCACTTACAAAAATAAATACTATGGAAATATGTTTTGCATGAAAATATATGTATAACCCAGACTGAACTGCTTGTCAACTCCAGGATAGGGAACAGGAGGAGGAACACAACATGAATCATATAACTTTGGAAAACTTATGTGGAAATTTGTTATAAAAATAAAATAAAGATAAAACATTAAAAAAATAAAAATATGTATAAAATTTAACATGGTAACACCAAGCACCTTTAGAGAACTCTATCACTTGTTTTATGTCTCATTTCATATTAATAGTCAGGGGATTGAATAGTTATTTCAGTTACTGTATATCTTATTAAGGAATTTAAAAATGATTTTATCATATACATGAGGGGGAACATAATATGGTGGATAGAAAGCTGGCCTCAACACCCAGCAGATCTACCTCTGTAGGTATTATATTGGCTGCTTGTCCCTGGGCAAATCATTTAAACTTTCAGTATTTTAAACAACTGTAAGACAGAGGTGTCAAACATAGCCCTGGGGTTTCTAAGTGACTAGTGTCAAACACAAATACAAATAGTTTTCCACAGGCTGCATATCGACTTTGAAAAACACACATTAACGTTATCTAGATTGTATTTTTATTTTTGTTCAATGTGTCCCAGTTACTTTTTAATCTGGTCTGGGCCTTCTTGGTAAGGTTTAGTGCCCTGCCCCCTCTCTTTTTATGTCTGACTGCTCCAAGATGGCATGTTGGAGGGAAGATGAAGACCTGTCTGCAGTGGTAGAGGGAGTTTCCTCATCTGAGAGTTCACTCTACCCGTGAGCTCACAGATCTAGTTCCTGTCCCTATCCTAGTATAGAAAGGGAATGGAAATGAGAGCTCAGCTCTTATAAGCATGTACGGCACACCGTACATGCTTAGCCTGGTGCCGTCCTGGTATGAACTTTGAACATGGGCATTTCTGGTCTGCTTATCTCATGGGGAAAAAGATGAACTTGTGAGTGACTGCTGGTATGGAATGAGGTTTGCATACAGAAGGCATTAACAAGCCCATGTCCTCTTTTTCCTGGATGGTTGTGTTTGTTCTAGAGAGAAGGCAAAGACTGTAATAAAGATCATGGGTAAGAAGAGAGACAGCTACTGGTCTACCTAGGCCACATAAAGCCCTGAACACACGGGCCTTCTATTACTTCTGTTTCTGTGGTGTTTGCTCATTCCCAGCTCAGGTGAGGGAGTTATTAGAGACAGATGGACCGGGCTAGGACCATGTGAATTTCAAAGGAGAGCAGCTGGGCTCCAGGAACTAGGGGACATGATGTCAAAGTCTGTAAGAAAGGAGAAAAACCTTGAGTGATGCTTGACTCAGCCTAGAAATGGCCCACCAGGAAGATGTGGCATATGAGGGAGTGACTTTACCACATTTGGCAGTGAACTGGTTCCTCCCCAAACCTGCCTGTTAACCAGAAGGCCCAGACCAGCTAGGTCTTCATTCCTCTCCCAGCTGCACTTTATACTCAGCTCCAAAGGATTTTCTCTATCATTCCCCCCATTCCCAGCCTTTTTCTGCTCCCTTTTCTGCATTGTTTCTAAACCCTATTAGAATATGGGCTCCCTCCCTCCCTCTCCTTCCCTCCTCCCTCCCTCCCTCCCTCCCTCCCTCCC
>NC_058133.1:135802962-135844423 GCF_016433145.1 Gracilinanus agilis
TCTTTCTTTCTTTCTTTCTTTCTTTCTTTCTTTCTTTCTTTCTTTCTTTCTTTCTTTCTTTCTTTCTTTCTTTCTTTCAAATTCATATTCCCAGAGTTTAGCACAATGGATGGCACACCATAAGAGCTTAATAGTATTTACTGACTTGTGTATTGGTGCATAGACTTCTAGCCGCCCCCCCATATGAAAGCTGTGTCTTCATATGCACAATGACTATGCTAAAGAAACTAACTGGCTAATTCAAGTCCTGCCAACCAACCAAAACCCGATTTTTTTCTGAATATTTCAGACAAAAGTGGTACCCACTGTACTAGGTAATAGGCTCAGTTCTGTACAATGGCATATGAAAGTCAATGAATATGGACATTTTTGGCAATTTGGGAGCAAAATTCCAAATTGCTTTCCAGAATTGGAACAATTTTTTATTATTTTTTTAATTTTAAAAATTTATTTTAGAATCCTTACCTGCCATCTTAGAATCAATTCCATGTATGGTTGGTTCCAAGGCAGAAGAGAAGTAAGGGCTAGGCAATACAGATTAAGTGACTTGCCCACAGTCATCCAGTTAGGAAGTGTCTGAGGTCAGATTTGAACGTAGGACCTTCTGTCTCTATGCCTGGCTCTCAATCCACTGAGCCACCCAGCTGCTCCCCAATTCTTTATTTTTTAAAAATATTTTAACTTTTTTTTTACAATGATGTCACTTACCAATTAATGTCTTCCCATAACATCCAACAGGGCCTTTTCTTTTAATAAAGAAATATAGTTAAGCAAAAGCAAATGAGCATAATGGCCACATGGGATCATTTGGTCTCATTCTACATTTAGAACCAACAACTTTCTAGAGGCAGGACACATTTACCACCAGTTCTCTGAATTCTCCATTAATGACTGATTTAATCAGAGTTCTTTGTTTTTTTCACTTTACTTGGAGGATGTAGACAATGCCTCAGTGTCCTTATGCTTCATGGGACCATAAAGCTGGAACTGGAAGGAGCCTCAAAGGCCAAGAGTCCAACTTACTCCTGATACACATGAGGAAACAGACCCAAAGAAAGTAAGGCACTTGCCCAAGGTCACAGAGGTAGTCAGTGATTAAAACAGGAAAGGAGGAAGGAAACAAGGATTTACTAAGAACCATGAATTGTGCTAAGCACTTTACAAGTATTATCTCATTGATCAATCCTTATAGCAATCTTGTATAGGAGGAGTTATTCTGATTCCCATTTTATAGTTGAGGAAACTGAGGCAGACTAAGGTAAAGTGATCTGCTCAGGGTCCCAAAACTTGTTAAGTATTTGAGGCTGAATCTGAACTCTTGTCTTCTTTCTCTAAGCCCAACACTATTCACTGTACCACCCAGGACTGAAACTGGTGATTTTATTCCAAATACAGAGTTCTTTTCACTACACTACTGTGCTCCTTTCAATCTCCCTAAGGTTAATCACGTCGCATCAATGTCACTGGAGAATTCAATGGCTGAATTCAGAGATTCACAGGAAAAAAGTTTTTGGTAAGAAAAAAAACTAGGCCAGCATACACAAAGAATTTAATGTACTGTGTTCAGATTGCATTTTTTCATTTTTTTACTCTGTACTTTTTGCCCTTGATAAACAGACAGTAAAACTGTCGAAGCATTTAAAAATCTGCTTTGTATTTATTTGTTTTGGGGGTAGGGAAGGGAGTAATTTTTTAAAGTTTGTCTTTCACTTCCACAGAAAGGGTGGTTTTGCAACCTGGTGGGTAGGCCTTGACTTTACTCACAAGTACGGAAGGATCAAAGAGGCAAACA
Organism: Gracilinanus agilis; assembly: GCF_016433145.1. Classification (NCBI taxonomy): domain Eukaryota; kingdom Metazoa; phylum Chordata; class Mammalia; order Didelphimorphia; family Didelphidae; genus Gracilinanus; species Gracilinanus agilis. The sequence goes on from NC_058133.1 coordinate 135,804,755, forward strand.
CCTGGGCAGCTGAGAAACTGGAAGCAGGGCTATTGACTTCCCTCCGTTGTTCTTTCCTGGGTTTCTCTTCAATAAACACCTAAAGTTGCAAGATTGGATCCTAGGATGGGGAGGAGAGCCTGCCTTGAAAAACAAAGCCAGACCTGGGGAAGAGAGTACTTAGCACTTTAAAAGAAAACTCTGGGCTTGGTGCTATTATTTGGCTGAAATGGTAACAGAAGAAATTATAAACGGGTTAAAACTACAGTGGCCCGGGTCATTCTAATCCCATAGCACTGAGGACCCTTTTTGGGTGTAGGGGGAAGGGGCTTGCTTTATACCCCTAACCCTCAGCACAATGCCTGGCACATAGTAGAAGCTTAATAAATGCTAGCTAATTATCTCTGAACTCATTTTAGGTTATATGTCTGATAAGGTAGCTGTCATTGCCTTACATCTTACATGCTGTATTTGTGCTTACCTTTTAAGTAAGAACATCCTCCAAGGACTATGTTTTATTTCCCCTTAAACTTGCTATCCTGCCTAGAACAAAGCCTAGTTCAGCAAATGTTATGGAATGACAGAGGACTTGTGAAATAGAAGAAAATAATTCCTAACCTCCCAGGGAGGATTTACTGCAAGGCCTGTTTACCCTTCTAAGAGTTTACCTCTCTTTTCTTAGATTGTCTCTGCAGGGATGAAAACAACTGTTAGGGTTTATTTTTTAAATGTTAATTAATGACACTGAAATTTTTTCTAAGAAAATTATTCTGGGCATTATTTGGAGAGGAAAGGGGAGAAATCTCTATTTGAAAGACAGGTAAAAGAAGTGCTGAAAAGGTAATGTGCTAACTTCATTTATCTCTAACACTAAGATTTATGAAAAATTGCTTGCTAGTTAGTGTCTTTAATACAAAATAAAGGGGTACAGGAGCCCGAAGGACATTTTCATTAAGGTTTTACTATGTGCCAGGCACTATGCTAAGTCAATAGAACAGTTTTGAATGGGATCAAAAGCAAATTTGCACTACTCTATGGTCTTCTGCTCAATGACCTCAAGAATTAGCTCCACTGGCAAAGGACCAGGCAACTGACTCCCAACTAGAGCAATAAATACATCATTCAATATTTTTTTCATTTATAGTAAAACAGAATAATATTAGTTGTTTTTGTACCACTTTAAAGGTCATACCAGGCTTTATGTGCATCTCCTCATTTTAGCCTCACAACAGTCCTGTGAGGCAGGTTTTATCTGTTGCTTCCATTTTATAGATGAGAAAACTGTTCCTCAGATTAAGGGATTTCAATGTGATCACACATCTAAAGAGTCAGAGGAGGATAGGAACCTCATTCTTCCTGGCTCTACTCCCTCTTAATTCCAGTGTCTTCCCTCTGTTAATTACTTCTAATTTATCCTGCATATAGTTTGCATGTTGTCTCCCCCATTAGACTGTGAGCTCCTTGAGAACAGAGATTATCTTTTGCTTCTTTTTGTATCTCCAGCACTTAGCAGTTCCTGACACATAGCAGGCACTTAATGCATGTTTATTGATTGATTGATTTCTACTGCCTCTGTTTCCACATCTACAAAATGAAGACATAATATGTTCACAACTAACCTCAAAAGGGTAATTGAAAGGCAAGTACTTTGTAACCAAAGCACTCTAGAAATATGAATTGTCTTTATTATGACCTTTTCCTGCAGGGGAAAACTGATGTACTAAGAGCACAATGCATGAACATTGAATGAAATGACTTCCCTAATGAAAGCTGGGAAAATGCTCATGATAACCTGTGGTCACCAGACAAGAGTTCCTAAAGTTGGCAAATTTGTTCTGGTCTACTGCACCTACATCTTGTGGGAAGTGATAATAGTTCTTCCACTTCTGTATTGTTTTCCTCTCAAAAGCTCTGAGTCAGATAATATTAGCATTTCCATTTTACAAATGAGGAAACTGAGGCCCAAGGCTGGATTGCCTTACTCAATCTTGGTCACACAGTTAGGGCCTAGACCTGTAAGATTACTTTAAGGAAACTCCTTCTACCAAGGTGGGTTGGAATTTTCTATGAAATTTATGCTTCTGATTGAGCTACCTAGCATGCAGGGAGGTTAAATACTCATTATCCAGGGTAGCATAGTCTATGTGACACAGCAAGTGTCAAGAGGAAGAACTTGAATCCACGTGTCCCTGGAAATCTGCATTCTCATGAACTTGACAAATATTAACTAATTTGGACAAAGAAAAGGGCTATATATGAAACTATGAATCTCCCCCATGCCACAGTTTATGTTTTTTTCTTATTCAAATTTAACTTGGTAATTACAAAGTCTATCTTGCTTGGCTTTGTCCCCTTCTGATCAACTAAAAATTTGGCTCTTACAGTCTGGAGGAGTGCCACCAGGTGCTCTTCAGTGGTCCCCAAGTCTTAGGACACCTATTCTGCCCAAGTAATTGAGGCTCATAACCAAGCCCTACAACCACCTCCAGAATTTCTATATACTGGACTTTTCTAGTCAAAGAAAAATGAAAAATGTCAAGGGATTTATATTAAAGGTTAATTCTTTTAAATAAGTAGGCCCTCCCTATGGTCCACAGAGAAGGAATTCTTAACCTGGAATCCGTAATCTTAAATTTTTTTTAAAATAACTATTTCAATATGATTGGCTTCCTTTATAATCCTTTGTATTTTATTTTATGCATTAAAAACATTATTCTCCACGTGTCCATAGTCTTCACGAGACTTGCCAAAGGGATCCCGGGAGTGAGATTGGCCTTTGCAAATCCTGTTTTTCACAGTTGAACCCTCGGGTCCAAGGATTATTCTGGGTGCCCTTTCCCATGTTCCTTTTATCTGCTCACTGCTGTCTGTCCCAAGGTATAAACTTCCCAGAGTAGAGGAGTGAGACTGTTGACCATCCCAGTGTTTGGTCTAGCACCTAGCAGGGTACCTGGTGGGAGAGGAGTGCTCTGAGAGAAATGTGGCCGGTCTTCCCTGCTCTCCCCGGCTCTTATTTCTTTAGTGGGCCATGGGAACCCACAGGGAGAAGAACTCCCAGCCCTCGAACATTCCTTACAGCCGCTGAACGCCCTAAGCTCCTCTGGGCCCCGGAATCGAAGGTCAAGCTTTAGGGTTAGGGATGTGGATTGGGCAGGGAGGGCCTGGGGGAGGTGAGGGAAGGAACTGTCCACAGTAGGAGGCTGGGGGTCCCAAGTTCACGCCTCCCACTATTTCCCTCGCTGGACTTGCAGACCAAGCCCCGCCTACGGAAGCGATTATCACCCACCAGTGTCTAGCGGGGCCAGGGGCCAGGAGGCCCTGGCCTTCCCACCCTGGCCTTTGATCTTTCCTCTCCTGTACTTTTCCGCCCCGCCCTCCGCCATGGGAACTGTATAATAGTGGAGGGGTCCCCGACCAGCTGGCAGCATGATATCCTCGTCTGTACCACGATGGCCACAGCAGCGCCCAACCAGCTCCAGTTTGGGGAAAGCCCTCAGTACCCAGCTTACCTGCCCAGCTTTTCTGGCAGGACTTACCTGGCTCCTGCAAGTCCCGGGTGCGCCCCCTGCGAGCCGCCCCCCTCGGGCTCTAGCCCAGACCTTCGACCCTCGGCGGCCTCAGCCTACGAGAGGTACCCCGGGTCTGGGCCGGAGCAAGGGCCAGCTTCACTGCTTCCAGTCAGCCTGGCGCCTCCAGTGCCGCAACTCAAAGGCCAGCCAGCCCCGTCCGGCTCCGGGTCGGGGTCGCAGCGCAGGAAGAGAACATCTTTCAGCCCCGAGCAGCTGCAGCTGCTGGAACTGGTGTTTCGCCGGACCATGTACCCGGACATCACCTTACGGGAACGTCTGGCCACCCTCACCAGGCTCCCTGAGTCCAGGATCCAGGTGATGATGCGCCCGGAGTAGGGGTGGGATGGAGTGGGGCGGGGAGGGGCCGGCCCGTGGAGAGGAGAGCGGAGAGGGCAGTGGCCGCCTCCGGGAAGCCTTGCCAGTCCTCCTCCACTCCCAAGCCAAAGGGATCTCTCCCACCTCCAATTCCTCTCAGCACATTTCTCTCCGTTTCTGGACACATCGTGCACCTCTCTTTCTCCCTCCGCTAGAGTGTAAACTGTCTGGAAAGCGGGACTGTCATTTCTGTTTTTGTAGCCTCAGCACCTCGCGTAGTAACTTGTGCCTTTTCTGAACTTTTTTACTTTTTTATTTTTCGAGGGGCGAGGGAAGGAAGATGGCTCAAACTGGTATTGCATCAGGGAGAAAATGTAACTTCGCTAATGCAAGTCAGGGACCCACCTGTAACTTCCTAGGATCATAGATGAGATGCTGAAAAGGTCGTCAGAAGCAATGTAATCTAACTCATTTTACACATGAAGAAACTGAGGCTCAGGGAACTGCCTTTGCCCTATGTCACTGAGGCATAAACTCCCTAAGAGTTGAAGCGCTCCGTTTTGGGGGTATCTGTATCTCCATGGCCTAGCCTTCGTATGCTATTCATAAATGATTGTTGATTGACGAATGATGAGATGACTGCCCAGGCACAGAGAGGTCACTCCAGGTGTGAGAGAGACTGCCTTTCACTCTTTAATAAGTTGTTGTTGAATTGCATTAAATTGTTTTTAAACCATCTTTATCAATCCGCAGGCTTTTAAGGGGCTGCTTTCTGTATACCACTGACGTAAGAGCTTGGGGTGAGGGTCAGAAGAGATATTACATTTTCTCTTGGAGAGATCGGTACCTTTGTTTCTAACATTAGAGTGACCAGGCCCAGCAATGGATGCAAACATTTGCTTGTTCCTTGTGAGTATTCTTAAATTCTGATACTTCTTTAGGATAGAGAAAAGGATAGGGGAGATCAGAATTTTCTAGTAGCTGCTGCCCACTTGTGAACAATCAAATAAGCAGTTAAGGAGGGCCCACATATACCAGGCATTGGGGATAAAAAAGCGATAGAGAAAACTGTCTCTGCACTTGAGGAGTTTATAGTATAGCCAGGGAATACCTATATACTATGGTGTACAAGCAGGGATATGTAAAATGGATCAAAAGTGATTTGAGAAGGATCAGAGAGGACCTCACTTAAGGTGAAATCTGAGCTAAATCTGTGAAGGAATTTAAGGATTTGGGGAGACAGAGGTGAGGAAGGAGTGCTCTATTTGGAGGGGAGGGAAAGGAAGAATAAGGGGAAAGGGAAAAAAAATTATATAGCACTATGTGCCCAGCACTGTGTTAAGTCTTTGAACAAATATTATGTCATTTGATCCTTACAACCCTATAAGGTAGGTGCTATTATAATCCCCATTTTACAGTTGAGGAAACTGGCAGACAGTGGCTAAGTGACTTTGCACAGGGGCACACAGCTAGTAAATGTCTGAGGCTGGGTTTGAACTCAGTTCTTCCTAACCTCAAGCCCAGTGCTCTATCCACTGTGTCATCAGCTGTCTCTGTTGACCCATACTTGAGAAATAAAATGCCAGGTTATCTAGGTATACCTGTTGTGCATAGAGGGAAGCAATGTGCAATTAGGCTAGAAAGGTAGGTTGGGGCTCCTTTCAGAGTGACACTTTAGTTAAAATTTGAGAGGGGAAAAGGTTAGGAGAATGCCCTGAAGAGATCTCTCTTTGCTGGGAACTGGGTGTCTGGTTCTGATTTTTCAGAATTGTAATGATTTGGTGTAAACCCTAGGGCTTTGGAAAAGATTTACAGGCTAGGGCCATAGGCTGAATTTTGTATTAGTGGGCTCCATTAATAGTTATGTAGTACATATAAACATATGTATGAATGGAGGATAGGATACTTCCAGTTAGTTCCTGGGCTACCAAAAATGGAACAGTGTTTAGCAGGATATAGTGGAAAAAAAATCATTGAAATTCACCTGGAATCAAGGAATTGAGTAGGTGACGGGCAATGTCAGTCAATCAATCAATTAATCAACAACATTTATTAAGCACTTACTATGTGCCAGGCATTGTGCTGGGGGCTCAAGATGCATATACAAATGATGCAACAATCTCAATTTCTAATGAACTTACATTCTAATAGGGGAGACAACAAGTACATATTTTTTTTAAAAAAGCAATATAAAGTTAATAAATACATTTACACATTTATTAGGCTAATATATAACATATACACAGTAGAAGTTGAGGATCAAATTAGATTATGTACAGCACTTTGCAAACATTGCTATTAAGCATGAATTTAATACCTATATTATATGCAATGCTTTCTGAGCTTTAATTTCATCTGCAAAATAAGAAAAATGATATTTACATTATTTCTTTTACAAAGTTATTGTACAGCAAATGCCTTAGAGCATTTAAAAAAACGTGAGCTAATTTATAAAATGCCCCTTCGTGATTAGGGCCCTATTCCTGACCTAGTGGATATTTTTTCTATGTATGATTTCTCTGTTTACACTTCTGAAATAAATGAGGGCTCAAGAAAAATTTGTTTCAACTTAACAGATATTTTAAAGCTCTTACTATGTGCCATGGGCTCCCTAAGTAATGGGGTTACAAAGACAAAAATGTTCCTGCCCTTAGGGGATTTTAGTAGTGGGTTTTTTTTGGAGGGGGTGGGAGTTTGAGAACAACATGCATGAAAATTTATTTTTTCCATGGAAGACACTTTTAGACAACATTTCTATTAAATGAATATTTATTAAGTACTTACTAAATGTAAAGAAGACAGGATGGGTTGGTTGAAAGAAAAAGGTGGAAATGATACACTGTGTTCTGAAAGGAATCAGAAGGACTTCACCTAATAGGGGAAGATAGCTGGAATCCTAAAGGAAGGGAAGGGCTTAAGAGGAGTGAAAGAAATCCACTTAAAGTATCAAGGAAGACTAAAGCAGAGGCACAGAGTGGACTGGACCAGAGTAGATAATAGTGGGATGAGAATGGGGAATATGGCGAGAAAAAATGGTACATTTTGGTTGGAATATGGGGTGTGTGGGGGGCAAGGGTACCATATGAAATAAGGCTGTAATAGACATTGGATGAAGCCAAATCATGGTGGGCTTTAAGTGCCAGGCTGAATTTATACTTTATTTGGAATGCATTAGGAATCAATAGAACTTTGTGAGTGATAGGACTAGAATGGTACATCAGGAAGATTTACTGGGTATAAATAATGTAAAGGATGGACTGGATCAGGAATAGACTACAGCTATGTTGGTGAAGGCATAACATGTGTACCCCATTGTGCCAGATTGTACTGCTCCCTTCCCCCTCTCCACAGAGCCTGAAGACAATTTTCACATGCCAGTGCTCCTCTGTCCAACCACACAAATGTGCACACTTCCTCCCTCTGCTCTCTGGAATAATGAGCGGGGGAAGCTCACAGGCAACTTGAAGGTGAAGTTTGGGCACATGATCTTGAAAAGGTTCCCCAATGCTGGACTAGAGGCAAGACAACTAGTTAGAGAAGCCAGAGATGAGATGAAGTCCTGAATCCTAAGGGTGCTTATGGCAGGAATGAAAAGGAAGGGAAGATATTTCAGAAAGTTGGATCTAGAAGTTAACAGCTTAGCACTAAATGAGTGTGGAAGTAAGGAAGGAGAAGCCAAAGAGGGTCTAAGTTGTGATCTTAGTTGATATCAATACAAATAGTAAAGGGAAAAGGAGGAAGTAGAGAAAGAAGAGAAAAAGAAAATAGAGGAAGATGAGGAAGAGAAGGAGCAGCAGCAAGAGGGGGAAGAATTCTAGAGAACTGGAGTTCTGAACAGTTTAGGAATGGAGATAATAGTTTTGGGAGTCAGCTGCATTAGTAGTGATAACTGAATCATGAGAAGAGCTAACAAATCCAAAAAAGAGAGAGGATAAAAAGGGCAAATGAGAAGAGGACCCAGGGCAGAACACTATGTTTAAGGAATAGGATACTGAGCCAGGAAATTGAGGCAGAAAAATGGGCCAGTAAAGCCAGCCCCCAAGGAAGAAGTTAAAAGGAGATAATGAAGGAGACAATGCCTACTTGTCCAGTCAGATTAGGGAGAGGATCCTAGCACTGAGACAGTGCTAGCTGACAGATCATTGCATTTTATTTTTGGAAATTTGTAGTTTCAAACTTGATAACTAGCAAAGATAAAACATACAGAAGGGATAGAATCCTTCTCAAGTTCCTTAGCACTTAAAGTAAAACCAAAGGAACTCAAAACAAAACCAGCATGCTGTTATGCTTTTGCTTCTAAGTCTCTTTGAAGTTCTCCCATATTTGCTTTCTTTTCTTTCTTTTTTAAATAGGACTGTCATCAGTGTGTTCTGAGTTCTGAGGATTTCTTTTTATGTTACTAATCTATCTCTTCGTATACCTTAAAAGTTTTTTTGGTTTTATCTTTACATCAGTCATTTTGTAACAACTATGTCTATGTTTCCCAAACAACCCTCTGTTAACAAAGAAAAATGGTTGAGCAAAACAAATGGACAACAGTACATGGTCTGATGAAAATAATGCTAAATTTGCCATTGGGGGACTTGGGTGTTAATCCTGGCTCTGCCACTCACTATATACTGTGTGACCTTGGACCAATCCTTTAACCTTTCTTGGCTTGTTTCTTCATTTGTAAAATTTGTTGAACCAGATGACCTCTAAGATTCCTTCTAGCTTTATATTGGTGATCTTATATGATCAATTATGTGAAATAACACATGCAGCATTCTGTGCCTGTAGTCTACTACCTCTACCAAGAAAAGAAAGATCTTTTTTAAGAGAAAGAGCAGCCTTTGTTTAGCCTTTTGGTAGAGGAAGCTCAAATTGTGTCATGGAGGGAGACACTGGATATTTTATGAAAAGGAAAATTTTGTTCTTGCCTTTGCCTTACTTGGGCTTAGTTTTTTTTTTTTTTTGGATGCTAATGATATGTTCATTGTATTTATAAAGAATTCTATAAAAAAAGCTTTTGGGAAAAAAAGTTTTATCTGTTAGATTTCACTATAAAAGCATCTTTATTCTGAAAATCTGGCCCATTTTCACCTCTACAAAAGAACTTTTTGCATAAATGATCTTACTCTATGCTCAGAATATCTCTGTAAGATTCAGAAGTACAGGTATTACACTTGTCTTGCAGTTGGAGAAATTGAGGCATAAGTGACATTCAAAATCAGCTGACAGATACCCAACTTTTGCTATTAAACCATAGGGCTTTGAATTGAATTTATTTATTGAATTATGACCATTCTGTAGTGGTAGTAAAAACTTTGATCAAATGCAAAATTTCCTCATGTTCTCCTAGGTCTGGTTCCAGAACAGACGCGCCAAATCCCGTCGGCAGAGAGGAAAGTCCTATAATACCTCAGCAGGACCAGACCTTTTCCTCAATCATTCTCCTCTTGGAACTGATGGGGAACATTTGGTTCCCCTGCTGCCTCTTGAGGTAGATGTGAACTGCTTGCCTGATCCAAGCAGGGGTGGAGTTGGGCTCTCTGGCCCCCATAACCAAGGACAGAGTTTTGGAACCTTTTTACCTATATCTGAAGACACTGGTTCAAAGCTAGACTTGTGGGAGGAGCATGTCTTATCTACATTCAGCAATTCTTGACCAAGATTAAAGGAAAATCTTGGCTTATGATCTTGGACAGTTACAATGGACTCCAAGAATGGATCAAGAGATCTATCAAAGTTTCATCTACTCTGTCTAGCCTACTGTTGAGACCACTGGGTTCATCTTTCTTAGTTTGAACTAATGCTCTTAGTTCCCACTCTCATTCCTCTTCTTTGCTGGGCCCTCTTCTCAACTATTAACTTTTAGTCATCTTCATGTTTTTTCTATACTTTGGGAATTCATTTACTCAGCTTTTACAAACCAAACTTATGTAACCCAGGCATATCCTTTCTTCTTCTTGCCAAATCTATGCTTTTATCTGTTTACACAATATTTCCAATTGGATCTTTGGAGTGCATTGACTTCTCCCCCAAATAAGCCTTGTTTCTTCTGTAGTTAAGCACAGAAGATAAGAGTGCTAGGTTTAAAAAGACAGGGAAGTCTAGTTTCAAATCCCACTTCTGATAAATGAGTTATATGAGCACATGACTATGGTGAGCAAGTCACGATGAAGGTAATAATACTTAAAGAGTACCTGCCTCACAGGGATGTTGTGAGGGTCAAATAAGATCACATATGTAAAGTGGTGTGTAAACTTAACATGCTATTATAAGTATCAGCTATTATTATTATTGATTTTAACTTCTCCATTGCCATCACTAGCATTCAATCTTACCGTCCCTCAAAGTCTTGGTGTCTGTCCTCTTTGTATATCACTCCTCCTGGACTATCTGCAAATCTTGCTGTTTTCTGGATTTAGTCCCTCCTCTCTCTATTCACAATTACAGCCCTAGTCCAGGCTGTAACCATTTGGTGCCCTGGCCACCTCCTTGCCTCTGGCTTTTCCATTGTAATCTTAGTTTGTGTCACTCCGGGCTGAGTCTAGAAAAAAGACAAAGTAGGTGGCTGCCTTGGGTGCAACACATAGGGCCATTACAATTAGGGACACCTGTTAATAATTTTTAAAATAAATATACACATTTTTAAAGGTCAGAAAATTCGACTCTTCATAGAAAACAGGTAAAAATCCCAAAGCATCTGAAGGACAATACACAGGGAGACCAATTTTCAAATCTCACCTAAAGTCCACAGTTAAGTATGCCTTATCCTAGCTATGACATTGCTTTTTAGAGATGTATGGTAGTTCTTAACCACCATTTACCAAATTAAAACCTTTAGTGGGTTCTGAAGCCCCTTAATTGTTCTCTTTTTACCCTATACAACACAAATATGTGTCCTGTCTCCTACCCACAACCTATTCCCTTAAACTAGATATATGTATAGTTATATGTACATACAGATATATATATTACTGATATGTCATCTTCTCTAAAGAGAAACAAATCCACTTTCTCAAAATATGGGTCAAAAATTACCTCAAAAGCCTTTTCTGGCATCCAATTTAGTTTTAGCCACTCCAACACTATCCTTAGCACTTGTGAATATGGATTGTATTTTTTGCAGAACCTTAGTTTGGTTATATAATTTTAACAATGCTTTGTTTTAAAATGCCACAGCACTTAATATAGTGCTTTGCACACAATGAATGCTCAATAAATGCAGATGATGACAATATAAATGGGGGCCATGAAAAACCATTTAAAAAGAAAAAGTGAGTTTCTGTCAAAGAAACTTTAATATACACAGATGTCAATATTGGGGACAAGGGAACATTGTTAACATTAACATAGGTTAGTGTTACCTAATTAACCTAACATAGATCGGTAGTTTGGGGAATAGCTTTGTTTAAATTAAAAGAAAAAAAAAGCATTTTTCCTTTTAAGAAAGCCCTTATAAAGGTGGTTTTTGGGGGTTTGTCCCTCCCAAATTGATATGTTGATAAAGGTATACCACTGTTTATAAACTATAGCCCTAAAATAAGTGATTAGACTTTATTTTTGAGTTTCTAAAAACCCCAAGAATTTAACAAAGTAAAAATTTTAAATATGATATAACTGCATTCTAAAGGTATTTTAAATTGTAATCATAAGAAGCTACTGGAAGGAACTAGACACACTTGTCACACTGTTACCAGCAAAGTGCTAATGAGACTCTGAAACCACTGTTAAAGTTTGGGTAGAAAAAAATGTAAAAACTGTAAGGGTTAGGACTCTAGTGCTCATTTAGTTCAGGTCTCACCTGAGGCATGAATTCCCTACAATATCCCTGAAAAATTCTTTATTATTCTATCTCTGCTAGAAGACCCCTACAATCTTATAAGGTGGATTACTGCCTTTTTGAACAGCACTGAAGGAAAACTTTCCCCTTAAAATTGAAATAAATTTTTATCCTTGTTGCCTCTCCCTATTGCCTCTAGTACTGGTAGTCTTCTACATAATAAGCTTTTCATACTTGAAAATAGCTATCACATTTATTCCCCACCCTATTTCCAATTCTTATTTTGCTTAAGGAATTCCTATTTCACTCAAATGAAGTCCAAGTTCCCCCTTCAACACCCAAGTTATACATCTCAAAATTATTTTAGAATTCTTTTAGTTTATCAATGAAGACATTCTCAAAAGCAAACACAAGACTGGGTAGGATGTGATTTGATTATCACTGCCCTCATTCTGTTCACTATACTTAATGATATGTTTATTTAACATTCATTTATATTTAAAGTTCACCAAAATCTTTGGTCTTTTCATGTCAAATGCTTTGTAGTGATATCTGGGCAATTTATGTTACTGGATCCCAATGCAAGATTTTACACTTATTCTTGTCATGTTTCATCTTGCATATTCTTTTATATGGTCAAGTAGATCTGATTTTCATGCAAATAAAAGGCATTATTCAAACATTTTGCTGTGGAAATTCAATAATCAAATGAAGTAAAAAAATGGATAATTTTCTAAAACAGTTCAGACATGATATCAATGCTTTGAGCTTAGTAGCAAATTTTCAAGTTCTGAAACATTTAAATAAAATTGGCTTGAAGTCCATGTTAAATATGAAATGACACATTTCTCTCCAACTCTAACTTATTTGGCCAGTGTTAGTCCTGGGTGTGACTATAAAATTAATATGATGACTAATGAAAAAAATACAAGAATTTATCCATCCAAAAGTAGTCATCTTTGACTTAGTAAGAATAAAATTTGCTTGGCTATTTGTTGCATCAAAATTATCAATGAATTATTTTGCCTCAAAATATTAGAAAATAAATGCCAAAAAATTATTTTACATGCAATTGGGAAAAAAATTAGGCATTACTGAAGAAAAAAAAGTTTTTTTGGTCAAAATTTTTTTTTGTCAGTGAACATACTCTCATTTCAAAGGCTACTGTTGCTCAAAACATTCTTCGAACACCCTTTGGAATTAGCATAGAACTTGTAGAATAGTCTTTTGAAAATCTTTAATGGTGGCAAATCTCCCTCCTTTGTAGAATTTTAATTTTTATAAAGAGAAAAAAGCCACTTGGAATCAAGTTTGGTAAATAAAATAGATGGCAAAACTGGTTAATATTCTTTTGAGTTAAACCAAAATGTGACCCTAAAATAGTGGGTGTTGTATTTCCTCTTGGTGGCTAATTAATTGGTTTTAAAGACAATTTAAAAAGGGAGTTCTGAAAAACATATTGAACAATGACAGCATTACTGGACCCAACAAATAGCCTCTTAAAATAACTATGCTGAAGGGGTCAGCACTCTTTTGGATAGATATGTTTGTTAAAACAGCTTTATTAGTTTGAAGTCAGAGAAAATCCACCCTCTTATAATTCAACTATAGCAGTTAGGTGTGCTTTGAGTTCAAGTTCTGGTTAGACTTTAGTTAAAGATATAGCCAGAGCAATAACATTTATTTTTGCTGTAAAATAAGACAGAGAATCTTATTCACTAATATCAGAAAAATAACTAGTCACAACCAACACTATTAAATGGCATTAAATTCTTACTTCCAAATGAGTTAAGTTCCATGGTTGTTGTCCCCCACCCCATAAATATTGATTTGCTTTTAATGCACAATTTCAAACCTTTTCTATGTCAGGGAATGGTTTTGTTTATTAAATAAGATTTTTAGAAAAATATCAACTTTCATAGGCCAATTTATTTATAATTACAAATGTCATTGAGAATAAAAGATTTATGGATTTCTTAATTAACTGAATAGTTTAGCTAAATATATACTCTGCCCTAAAGTTTTGCAGTGGCACCATACCAACAAGGAATACAGAAGCATTTTTTTAACTATACAAAATTTTCAAATGTAAAATAACCTTGTTTAAATTTTCTTTATACATTAACATACAAAAAGTCTCATTTTATGAGACATCTAAAAGAATCAAAACCATTTCTACAACTATTTCCTAAATTCCAAATCTGGAAAAAAATTATTACACTGAAACTTTACAATGCTCTATATTAAACAAAAAGAAAATCCAAATACATACTTTTTACAAGATTAACATTCCAGAATAGCCTAGGCAGGTTTCTCCTTTTTTAAAACTTTTTCCTCTATGTTTCATAGCACTGGTTATTTTTTCCTTATAAAAGTCTTTATATAAGTTGTATACTATTAGATTATAACCAGTTATCTAAATTTAAAAGTTGTGCAAACAAACAAAAATATGAAAATAGTGTGTTACCAGTCATTCTTATAAATTCCAAAACAAAAGCACCTTTTGCCCTGAACTGAGGGGAAAAGACATGCCAAATCCACTTGTTGGAACTTAGCATTCTGCAGTATGTTTTTTCTGCTCCTTCATTTTCCTTCAACAGACAAAAGACAAAGGCTTCTTTCATAAATTATGATAAATTAACATATTTTAAAAGCTATTAACTGATCTAAAGAACTGCACCACACTCTCAAGCACACATCATGTCCACTTTTATAGTCCATATTTTCCATTCATATACCAGTGGCATCCTTAAAATTAGGAATTCACACACCTCATTTTATCATCTTTTGAAGACTGAGATATGGCGACCAACTAGAACAACTAAAGTTGTAGTTTTCTAGATGAAGCAACTTCAATATATTTAGCCACTGATTTGTACCAAGACCCTCTCTCTTCTCATTTTTTCACTGTTGTCAGCTGTCTGCATGAGTTGTATTACATTCGTCCATATTTTTAAAATGGTTTATATATAGTCTTTGTCGAAGTTATATTAAAATATATTCAGACATTTTCAGTTTAAAACAATACTTGCTAATAAACATATGTAACTTAAGCAAAGCTCCTTTACTTGTAAAATAAACAATAAAATAAATATAATGCTGGTCAGTAATGCTGGTTTATGAAGCAGCATGATATTTTTTAAAATGCCTTTTTGGAGAGTCTTTCTTCTTGTTTACCAGCAGATAGGTTATTTGGTGTTGAAAGCCTGTATAATGGAGCAAGATTTTCCAAAACTATGTCTTGTACATTTGGAATAATTAAACTTTCTTTTCAGTCTCTGTTGGTGTTATTAGCTGCAAAGGCATGTAAGTTTCCCATCTGACTCAGGCCACTCTGAATATGTGCAACATGGATCTCAACATTATTCTGAAAACAACTAATGAAAGAAAAAACATAGTTAACTAACCATATTTAAAAATTCAAAGGAATAAGTTGAAAAAAAAGAAAGAGAAGTTATTTAGGAGTTGGCCAAGAGAATGAGTTGACATCAGGGAAAAATAAATTCCCTCCCATTATCACATTAGCAATAATTATACTGAAGCAATACTTGAATATAAGGAAGTTATTACTATGTATATACTTTACAAGCTGATCATAAAGTGAATAAAGTGATATATCAATATATGTATATTTTTAAATAGATCAAGTAGAAAGGTATCATTATGTGGAACTCACTGAAACCTTTATATAAAAAAAAGTGTTAAATTCCTATTCTATCAGCAGATTCTGTCAATAAAAAGCTACTCAATTTATTTAAAGGATATTACAGCATAAAAAAATTTAATTCATGCATGCACATAATTTTCAATAAAGAAATATAAAGAAATATCATGAGAGTTTAATATCAGAGTAAATATAAAATAAGACTAAAGTAAAAGTAAATTACCTGATATTAGAAGCATCTATTGAACTCTTGATGTCATTAAGTGAATCAGTAAGTGATTTGAATTCAAAGGAATTCAGGTCACCTCCTTCTGCTAGACACTAAAAGAAATGAAAATTTCAAACTTAACTACAGCTTACTTGCTAAAATAGAAAACTTATTAAAAATGAAATCCATTTATACTTAGCGTGAAATATACAAAATTTCCCCATGATTTACCTTAATCTGTAATAATATCGCTGTAAGTCTAGAGATTAATTCAGTAAGATTTTCATTTTCAACACAGGGTTGTCCCGTAGATGCATTTGCATGTCTAACAATTTCTTGCGCTTCTTCTTCACACCTGCGTCTCATATCTGTTGGCTGGTCTGCAGGCTGGAGTCCTTGGTCTGGAGCAAGCTGAATGAAAAAAAAAATTAAAAATTAATTTACAGGTCCTTAATATTTTCTATATTTCTTTTCTTTCCTTCTGAAATTATAGCTACACATTTTTAAAAAGTCGATTTAGAGATATTAAAATATAGTAGAAGAGGAAACTAAGAGTTTTCCAATGAAATAAAATTCCTTTATATCTCTCATAAACTGTCTTTGGGTCATACACAAATTCAACACAAAATTATATATTTGTGGGTAAAAACTCCACCCCCCCCCCCATTAGTTCATTATAACATCATCATCTTGTCTGTATTCTAGAGCAGTGATATCAAAATCAAATAGAGAAAGGGCCACTAATCCAAACTTAAAGATCTCCTCTGGGCCCACATTTATTCAGTTTTAAAATGTAATGTTATCTGTTTTGTGTTTTAATTTATTTTGTTAAATATTTCCCAATTACATCTTAAAACTAATTCAGGTCATACAATGTTGGTCACATGTGGGCAGGCATCCTGTTTGACATTTCTGTTCCATAGAACCATGTTAGAATTTTTAGGAGAAATAATTACTTGCCAAGACAAGGAGGATTCCTTGGTAGCTGACACAGAAGAGTAAAAAGATTAAGTAAGCACATGGGAGGAAATTAAAGATAATGATGTCTAATAAAATGAGCCTTTATTGCACCTACTGTTGCTTTTGGGGAATGATAGTTCTTTCTCTTCACAAAGTTTGAGTGAGCTAGTAAAACTGTCTATAGAAATTGGAACTTGTCTACAAAAATGTTCATTTAAGAAGTCAATCATAGAAGTGAATTCCTTCAAAAGCCAAAATACCTAGTTTCCAGAACTTCAAAGGTAAGACTCAAGTGAAAAAGGCAACCAAAAAATATGTCTTGAATTGTCTTCATATTACAATCCTATTTATATAATGGACAATTTTCAGAGTAACTTTGTATTATACGTGTTAGAAGGACAAGAAAACAAAGTCAGTCATTAGAAGTGTCACTTGTCATGTAACCATGGAAAATTTTTCTAAAAAATTAAAATATTCAAATCTTAAAAAATAAAAAGTGTCACTCGTGTACATATTATCTATACTACATAGACATTGTGAGGAAATCACAAAGAAAAAACATAAATCATGTTTTTACCTTCAAAAAACTTACAAACTAACATTATTATTTCAAAATAGAGATAACATGGGGGGAGGTACGAAAAGCAATGAGGTCATTCCACCCATCCTCCCCCAGTAAGCACAGGAGGAAAGTACCTCATAACAGTACTGCTGAACTTTATGTAAAACTTTGTTTAGATCCTTGTTCAGCTGTTCAAGATCTAGAACAATAGTTGCGTATCTCCTCTGAAATTCAATGCTGATGGGCATAGAATAGGATTTCTGTGAAGAAAAAAAGTTTTATTTTTAGAAAGCTCCTACTAAAAGAATAATGTAATCTTACATAAAAGGAGAGAAAGATTCTGCTTGTATTTTGCTACTTAGGTTTCCTAACAAAACCAAAGCAAGTAAAAAAGCATTTTCAAAATTTAACTATAAAATATACCACATTTGCATGTAATTACTCACAGGGTGACATAAATTTTAAAGTAAAACAAACCAAATAAAGAACCTAAGTTTTCTTCCACGGATTTAAAAGCTGAAAAAAAATTTTTTAATCATATTTGCTGACTAACATTCTTTCCCCTTTACTTTCAGTTATGTACAACCCCTGCCTGTCATTCAGATCCCTGTCCACTCCTGCCACACACACAGGAGGAGGGAATATCTTCTGAAGCAGCAGTATTATCCTAATGCTAAAACATTATCATTAGAAGAAAATTTCCAATAGCACAGGGATGATCTGCTTATCTATGTGTCCAAGTTGCCCTTGCCATTGTTATGACATTGAAAGGGAGAAGGGAAGTCAGAAGAGAAAAAGGAGCAGGCATCATATTTGGCTTGAATAAGGTGATTTCCCATACATGTAGTTTTCCCTGAACCTTTACTTCCCTTCATTTGAATTCAAGTTCTCCTTTGTTTTCCCAAATATTGCTTCTCTCCCTTTACCTGCCTCTCCAATGATCCCTATCAGAACTATATTTTCTTCCAACAATTTGCATCTTTACTCATAATATTATTTTTGGTCCATTAGCAGAGTTTTTCTGTGCTTTCTCCCCTCCCCCCCAACTCCAAAATCCTGATAATTGTGGTATTAGGCCTATCAGATTATCCAACAGATGGTGCATGGACATTAGAAAGAAAGAGGTGATTGGTAGCAGTCAAAAGTGGCTTCACTAAGAATGAATCTTGTTTTTGCAAAATAACCTAGCTTCCTTTGATTGGTAGACGGTGAATTTTATATCATGACATCAGCAAACAACTTAGGTCTTACAATATCTTTGTGTATAATATGATGAAATGTGGATTGGATGACAGGATAGTTAGGTGAATTCAGAATGTAGTTAACTATAGCCCAAAGAGGGCTGATAACAGATCAGTGGCTTTGTAGGGAAGTCTGTAGTGAAGTGTCATAGGATTTTCCGTTTTTGTTCAATATTTCTATCAATGACTTGGATGAAGACATAGAAGGAATATTTATCAAATCTTCAAAGTGGGGAGAAAGTTGTATGACAGATGATAAAATTGAGATTCAGAATGGTTGACAGGTCGGAACAAACCAACATGACGAAATTAAACAGGGGTAAATATAGGACAGGTGACCATTAAGTAATGAGACTCATTTTTAAACAAACATACCAGAAATTATATATTCAAATGAGTGCTGTCCCCTTCAAAGTAGTTACCTTGGGAGGCTTTATACTTTTTCCAACGATGCTGCCATTGTTCAAAACACTTTTGGAATTCCTCTTTTGAAATTGCCTTCAAAGTTTGCAGCACATTCTTTTGAAAATCTTCAATGATGGTAAATCTTTGTCCTTTGAGGATGGATTTGAGTTTTGGGAAAAATCATTCGGAGTCAAGTCTGATGAATAAGGTGGGTAATACCATTTTTTTTTTGTTTACAAACGAGGTGTTACTATAAAGTAATGAGACTGACTTTCTTGTGTGGCTTTTAATAAACTGGCTCTGAAGGCAAACATCTCCAAGTCCTGCATTTTAGGTTCAACTACTCAATTATACAAATACAGGCTGGTAAAAACCTGGCTTGGCAGCAATTCATGTGAAAAAGATCTGAGGTTTTAAATTAACCATACGCTTAAAATGAGCCAAAAGTGTGATAAAGCTGCTAAGAAAGCTAGTGCAATCTTAGATTGAATGAATGAAGTATAATGTTCAGATCATAGGAATAGTCCCACTGTACTTTATGTTGATCAGACTATACTTGGAATATTGTCTTCAATTCTGGATGTCGCATCTTAAGAGAGATATTAACAAACTATAGCCTAACAAGTATAATGAGAGGGGGTCCAGACATCATGGTATATAAAAGCAACAGTTGAAAGAACTAGGGAGATTTATTCTGAAGAAAAGACTAAGGGGGGACAGAATAGCAGTTTTTCAATATTAAAGGATTTTCATATAGAAGAAGGACTAGATTTGTTCTGTGTTGCTCCCTCCAGGAAACAGAACTAGGACAAATGGGGAAGTTGGGTGGAAGGAAGTTACAAGGAGGCAGATTTTGGTTCAAGCTAAGAAAGAAATTTTGAATACCAAGAGCTATCAAACAAAAGAAATAGGGGAAATAATGCATTGTTAAATAGTGAGCTATTCTTCATTGGAAATGTTAGAAGTTAGATGTCATGAATGCTGTAGTAAGGATTTCTCTATGGAAGGGAGGAAGAACAAATGATTTCAAATGTTCTTTCTAATTTTGAGTCTATGATTCTAAATACTATCCTGCCAAACAGCTTGCCTTTTAATGGAGACTATATTTAATCTGGAAGTAGAGGAGCTGGTTAAGCAAGTTTGAACTTGTTCCTTTTAATTTTCCCCTTTCAGGACAGAAGGATTGATATGTATTATAAAAGCATCTCTTTTAGGTCCACAGTGGTCATGACATCACCTAGATTGTCTTCAGAAGAGACAGAGCCTCCATTCAAAGGAAAAGACCAGCTGAGAGCTCTAACAACCTAGCTCAACATCCTCTCCAGAGTTCTCATGCTTGAGGAACACTGCCGCCAGAGGTCTACTTGGGTAAAACTGACAGAGCAAATGTGAGTTTAACACCACAAAGACTTAGGAACCTGGAAAAGAAGCCAGGGAGTTCTGCCAGCAAATTTAAAGTTGTATTATAAAGATGGAGTGGATGAAGAATAGTTGGGAAGAAATTTGATTCTGATAGGGATTATAAGAGATATCTAAAAGAATACTAGGGAAAACAGGAGAGAAGTAAACGCTCATTCTGATGAGGGATACTTAAACATTTATAATTCTTATAAAAAGCCTATGAAATGGAAAGTCACCTTATATTCAGGCCAGTATAATAGCTATGCCAACCTTTCTCAGTTTATGTTATACTTTGACTTATACAGTAGGTGAAAGCAATGTAGTGCTAGATTAGAAGTCAGGAGACCCAAAATCTAGATTATTCTTCTTTGATTATTAATTAGCTATATGATATGGGCAAGTTGGTTTATCTTTCTTGAACTGTTGTTTTTCATCTGTGAAATAAAAGTATTGGCCTGAATTCTTAATCAATTTTTTCTCATGGATACTCCTCTGGCTATCTGGCAAAGCCTCTGGGCCCTTTCTCAGAGTAAGGTTTATAAATACATAAAATACATAGAATTACAAAGGAGATCAATCACATTGAAACAGTTACCAAAATAATAGGGGTAGGGAAGTTACCAGACTCTAGGTTAGAATTCCAGGGCGAGGGAATCTTTAATATCCTTTTCAGCTCTACAATTACATGAATGGCATGAATAAGAGTTCTTGCACTTTTTTTCTTAAACTCTTTTTAAAAGGATCATAATGCAGAGCTGGAAGGGCTTTTGGAGGTCATCAGGACTAACCTCCTTTCATTTTATAGACAAGGAACCTGAGGCCCAGGGAGCTGAAGTGACTTGTATATGTTATACAGGTAGTAACAGAGATGTGAACCCAAGATCTCTGGTTTCAGATCCAAGGTTCTTTCCATCGTACAATGCTGCCTCCCTTGGTCCCAACTGCCTCCTCATGACCTCCACTACATTACATACATACATGCAGACAACTCAATAGAGTGAAATGTTGTTGCAGTTTTCTTATCTAAAAATTTCCTTACGTAAAAATTTTTAGAGCACCAGTACCTCTCACTATACAAAAATTTGGAAAACAAATTTGAATGTATAAAATCAACAAAATAGGGGATAAACTCTATTACTTTAAAATTGTAAAAGAGCAATTTCCTTGTTTTATCAATTTCAAAGGAAATTTTTTTGTTTTTTTTTTAAAACTCTAGATAATCACTTTCAAAAAGGAAAGCTAACTTCTCTTCTTGTTGTTCTATGCAGATGGAACCAGCATCAACTAATGTACATGTGTGACCAGTTTCTTGCTACTGTGAATTAAGTGAACCATAATTGAGGCTCTCAATGACATGGGGATAGTAAGTCTCCAGGTGCCAAAATTACCTCATTATTCCATTTCAACTTAAATTTGCAATCAATGGAGCTTAACATCTAGAATTTCATTTTATAGCATCTGCCCAAAACACATCTGCTGAATTTTTTAAGATATTTATGTTAAAAGAGGACCTGCAAAGTTATATTTCAACAGTTTCTAAAATAAAAATGAAAATCCTAGTAAATAGAAAAATTTACTATTTAAAATTCAAACAAGCTAACAACAACAACAAAAAAAAAACAGAAATGTCCTTACCAATTTTTCTGCTTCTGTGTTCATTTCCCTTAATTTCTTGATGTGCTCCTTTTTAATCATAAGAATTTTTGATAACCTAGTCTATAGATAAAGAAGAAATTTTTGGGAAAAATATATCTTGAAAGTAATTCTAAAATAAAATGTTTCTTATTTATTACAAAAGGCCTGATATGACATACATTTTAAAACACATCAGGTTTCCATCTTTTGAACTCGGCAATTAAAAAAACAAACATAAAACCCTTACCTTTCATCTTAGAATCAACACTGTATATTGGTTCCAAGGTGGAAGAGTGGTCTGGGCTAGGAAATGGGGGTTAAATGACTTGCTCAGGGTCACAAACCTAAGAAGCAATTTATTCTCAAGGATCTCACCCCCATCTCTCCCCTCCCCATGCCATAAAAGGCATTGCCCAACAAAAAGATGTGTCTATAAATTGTGTCTTTCATGTTTTTAATCATAAATTCTTTCTCTGTCATTCTTCAAATATTAATTCTGTAGCTGGATATAATGTTCTCTTGCTTCTACTTGTTTCACTTCTCATTATTTTATGCAGAGCTTTGCAAGTTCTTAAAAAATTAATCTGTTCATCGAAAACAACTCTGAGATAACACTTCTATTGGAGAATTATGCCAAAAAAAAAAAAAAAAAAGGCAAACAGGATGAGTTCAGAAAAACCTGGAAAGACGTATATGAGCTGATGGCTTTGATTTCTTCATCCAAAAATTGCCTGATCATATCTTTTGACCATTTATCAAGTGGGGCATGGCTCTTATTCTTGTAAATTTTTTTTTTTTTTTTTTTTTTTTTATTTTAAACCCTTAACTTCTGTGTATTGACTTATAGGTGGAAGAGTGGTAAGGGTAGGCAATGGGGGTCAAGTGACTTGCCCAGGGTCACACAACTGGGAAGTGTCTGAGGCCGGATTTGAACCTAGGACCTCCCGTCTCTAGGCCTGGCTCTCAATCCACTGAGCTACCCAGCTGCCCCCTTATTCTTGTAAATTTTACAAAGTTCTCAATATATTTTAGATATGAGACCTCTGATGAGAAACTATCTGTAACCCTCCCCACCTACTTTCTGCTTTCATTCTAATCTTGGCTACATTAATTTAATTTTGTGACCCCCTTTTAATTTAATGCAATCAAAATCATCCATTTTACATTTCAGAATAATCTTCATCTCTTGTTTACTCATAAATTCCTCTCCTGTCCATAAATCTGATAGGTCATATGTTCTCTGTTCTAATTTGCTGATGATATCTCATTTTATGCCTAGGTCACATATCCATTTTGATCTTATCTTAGTGAATGGTGTAAGATACTGATCTAGTTTTAAGTTTCTTCCAAACTACTTTCCGGTGGTCCTAGCAAAACTCAGGAATTTTAAATACCTGATTTCAGTAGTTCTCAACAAATGACACAAAGACAAAAGGCATTTGTTATTTTCAAATTGAGATGAAAATATAATTAGAAAATTAAGCTAAAAATGTTAGCATCAAAGAGGGTGACAAATGTTAGCATCAAAGAGGGTGACTAGCATTAAAACAACAAAACTATTAACACTATTGGCTAACGGCAGAATATTTTAAAAATTAGGAGTATCACATCAGAATATAATATTTACCAGAATATGGTACATAGTAACACCAATACTGTATGATGATTAACTGAATTACTAAGCTATTCTTAGCAATACAATGATCCAGGGCAATTCTGAAAGACTTATGATGAAAAATGCTATCAACCTCCAGAGAAAGAAAGAAATGATAGTGTCTGAAGGCAGACTGAAGCATACTATTTTTCACTTTCTTTTTTTATTTTATTTTTTGGGGGGTGTTTTTAGTTTCTTTCACAACATGATTAATATGGTAATATTTTGCATGATTACACATGTATAACCTATATAAAATTGATTGTGACCTCTGGGAGGAGGGAGGAGAGGAAAGGAGAGAATTTGGAATTCAAAATTTTTTTTAAATATTAAAAATTATACATATAATTAGAAAAATTATTAAAAGGTAAATATATGTAGATATTTATTGTTTTTATTTTTTATTTTCACCATTCAAAGGAAAATGCCAAAAACTTTGGTTATTTTTACATAGGCGCCTTTCATTTTAAGTCATCTCATCTACCTGTTAAAAATTAGATTAGCAGGGGCAGCTGGGTAGCTCAGTGGAGTGAGAGTCAGGCCTGGAGACAGGAGGTCCTAGGTTCAAACCCGGCCTCAGCCACTTCCCAGCTGTGTGACCCTGGGTAAGTCACTTGACCCCCATTGCCCACCCTTACCACTCTTCCACCTATGAGACAATACACCGAAGTACAAGGGTTTAAAAAAAAAAATTAGATTAGCTTCTCTTATTTAAAAATAGGCTAGGGGGCAGCTGGGTAGCTTAATGGACTGAGAGCCAGGCCTAGAGACGGGAGGTTCTAGGTTCAAATCTGGCCTCAGACACATCCCAGCTGTGTGACCCTGGACAAGTCACTTGACCCTCATTGCCTACCCTTACCACTCTTTGGACTTGGAGCCAATTCACAGTATTGACTCCAAGACAGAAGTTAAAGGTTAAAAAAAATATTAAAAAATAAAAATAAATAAAAATAGGCTATATATATTACAAATTACATGAATGTTTAAAGACAGGTAATTAATTAACTACTTATTTTTATGCCAAATCAGTTATGTTTTAGTTAACATGTTTAAGTTTTGAATGTGGATTATATTCTTTCCATGTGAATCAAACTTGCTTTTAATAGGTTATAATTCTTTGAAAACCTGAAGGAGATATAAATCTTAAAAACACAATACAATACAGGCCTTTCACTCAAAGGGTTTCCTAATTTAAAGTCCTGTAACAAATATGTTAATTTTACAAGTGACTCTAAAGTTCTATGATGTGAACATGACCGTTGTAATATATCATTGTAATGGTATCCATTCTACTCTAACTCAAAGTTAAAAGTGTTGTTTTCAAAAACTTCAAATGGATAAGGATAAGATTACACACAAAATGGATTTGATTGCTCAGACTTATACTATTACTTTGACAGCCAATAATGGAATCATACTATAGGTAATTCAGGGATAAAATAGGAATAATATGTTAAAATACTTGACAGTTTAATTTAATTCTAGTTCCTTTCATGTCCAGTTAATAAGTTATGTCAAACTTATTGTTTAAAAAGCAACTGCCCAGTCCCAGAAAGAGTTTGATTCCTTCTGCCTATAAGGTTAATAAATGAATAATAAAAAATAAGTTGATTGGTGTTCATGAAATGATTTGATGTCATTACATATGCATAAAAATAATTTTTTAGTATGTTGAAAAATGTCATGATGTTCTAATAATAAAATGGCAAAGTAGTAAGAACTAGAAAAAAATAAAGTGTGACATAGAAGATGAAAAATATCAAAGTCACTATAAAAGTTTTAAATTTAAATTTTAAAGTTACTCTTTATTGGAAGTTAACATCAAAGTTCTTAGAACCAGTATGTGCTATCAAAAAGCAAACACATAAAACAAATTTATTTTTGTACTATTTTGAGTATGAAATGACATTAAAATCTTGTTATAAAAATGATAATATAAAACCTCTGACAATAAAAAAAAAAATTTGCCACCCAGTCCACTTTGAGAAATACTTACTACTTGGATAAGGAACTCCACCGGAAAACCACCTAATGTTTCTGTATCTGAACCTGGAAGTTTGCTTCTCCATGGTGACTGTCCTAATAAAGGATCATTATCCTACAAAACAAAACAGGGAGGCAAGTTGGGATAACTGGAAAATTTCCTGCTCAAAAGAATATTTTAATTGTTAGTATTTTCAGATACAGAACAAATCATATTATACCAAATCCCATTTTGATGAAATCTTAATACAAAAAAAAAATATTTCTAAGTGCTTCCTAATTGCTCTTCTTTCAATCTTTCTCCTATGTAATAAAATAATGTAACTTAATATATGATAGCATCCAACTCCATTTAATAGTTTACACTGAATTACCTAAATCTATCAACATGAATACAAAATACTGACAGAACTTCTAAAACATCACTTACTGTAATTGGTGACTGGAGAGGAGGAGTGTAATGTAACCGTGGTGGAGTCATGAAAAATCGAGAAGGCCGCTGTTTTTGTCCAAAGGCAGCAATTGGCATTGTTTCATGAGGCTCATTGCTCTTTTAGGAGAGGGAAAATGCTTCATGTTAATTTCTATGAAAGTTCCTAACACTCTACCAGTAATATAAGCTTCAGAGAATTTGCATTATGATATAAAAATTACACTAATTAGGGTATAGCCTCTCTTCTAATTTATGCTTAATAAATTAATCCTCAAAGATCAAAAGTTTAATTTTAGTCAAGACTTTGAAAACCATGCTTTCTTGGGGATAAGAAGTTTCATCAGCTAAAAAAGGAGAGATTGGGTAGTGGGACAGATCATTAGGAAATTTAAAACTGACACAAGTATTCTATGCCCATCTTTAGAAGGTTTTAGGGTAAGTCTCACCGTTGACATTTTTCTAGTGAAAATCAAAAGTAAAATGTTTTCTGTCTAGGAAATAATATTTGATAGTTTGGGGAAGAAATTACATGGTAAAAGAAATCCTTTCTTGAAATACAAGATTAAAGATTTTATCTATTAAATGTGATAACTCCTAAAGGTTAGTGTATACTGACCTATGATCAGAAGGCTTAGAAATGAGACTACTTTTGTATATACTACTTTTGTTGCTTGGATCATTGGCTTTCTTCAAGTCCTAGTTAATGTCTCACTGTTCAAAAGAAGCCTTTTCATAGTTCTTCTTAATCTTAAGTGTCTTTTCTCTGAGATTAACTCATAATTTATCCTGTATATATCTTGTTTGTACATGGTTGTTGGCATGTTGTTTCCCCTATTATATTGCAAACTCCCAGAGAGCAGGGACTTGGGCTTTATTTGTTTTTTTGCCCTTCTTTGTAATCTCAGAATTTAATTAATGCCTGGCACAAAAGTAGTTAATAAATGTCTGTTGACAGTTCATTCCTAAAAAAGGCAAACTAAGATTATTTTAGATGTTTAAGATCAATTCATTCTGAAATAGTTTTAAACACTAATAGCTTGGAGATTTATTTTCTAGGAATAAGTAATATGACTAACAATTAATATAAAGTTGCTAAATGAACCATGATCATGAAACAATGATCTAACAACTTAGAAGGGGAACTTGCCTATTAAGTCAGAAGATCTGTATTATAGGCCCAACTTGCCCATTAATTAGTTCTGTGATCTTGGCCATATTAAGAATACAAACAAGAATAAGTCTGTGACTTCACTGGAACAAAGAACTCCCTATTAAGATAACTCCATTTAAAAATGAAGGTTAGGCCTAGCTGCCTAGAGCAATGAGAGGCTTAGTGACTGACTCAAGATCACACAGCCAGGATGCATCAGAGGCAGAACCTGAACTCGGGCCTTCTTGGCTCCGAGGCCAGCTCCCTATTCCCCAAGCCATATTTTCTCTCTGAATATATTACTTGTCTTTATGCCTCATTTTCCTCATCTGCAACATGAGAACAAAAAAACCATATCCTACCTCATTCCTATGAGAGTAAGAAATAATATATAGGAGAGTACTTTTAAAAATAGAGACTTTTGTCCTTGAGAGTTGTACTGGAGTTAGACTACTAGGCTGAAGTCATTATGTTCAGAAATAGGACCCTATAAACCAGCCAGTTAGATCCTAGTAACACATTTAAATTCTACTTTGGGTAATGGAACATGGCTAGAACTTAACTATTTCCCCAAAGCAACTTGGGAGCTACAGAAATTTCAAACATAGTTTGGGAATGTGGGGACTCCTCAGTGGATTCCTATCCCTCAAACATAATCCTCCCCCTTAAATAATATTTTCTTTTTCTCTAATTAACATGTAAAAACAACTTTTTAACATTCTTTTTTTAAAATGCTGAGTTCCAAATTATCTCTCTCTCTGGGACAGTAAGCAATCTGATCTTGATTTTACATGATTTTGTAAAATATTTTTCCATATTAGTCATTTTGTAGAAGAGATTATAAACAAAAAAGAAAAGAAGAAAAAGTGAAATATAGTATGTTTCAGTCCAGAATCAGTTCTTCCTCTGAGATTAATTGAATCAGTTCACAACTCCTCCAACAATGCAAAAGTCCCAGTTTTCCCATATTCCCTTCAAGTTTTGTCACTTTTATTTTCTGTCATATTGGCCAATCTGATAGATGTGTGGTGGCACCTCAGAGTTGTTTCAATTTGTATTTCCCTAATCAAGAGTGATTTTGAGCATTTTCTGATATGAATATAGGTGGATTTGATTCCTTCATATGAAAACAGCTTGTTCATATCCTCTGACCAATTAGAAAATGACTTATAGGTTTTATAAATTTGACTTAGTTCTCTATATATTTGAGAAATGAGATCTTTATCAGAGATACTTGCTGTAAAAATTTCCCTTAGCTATCTGTTTTCCTTCTAATTTTGGTTCCATTGCATTGATTTTGTTTGTACAAAACCTTTTAAATGTAACATAATCAAAATTATTCATTTTACATCCTAAAACACTGAATCCTATTTGGTCATAAATTCTTCCTTTATCCATAGATTTAACAAGTAATCCATGCTCTCTTATGGAATAATCTATTCCATGCTCCCTTAATTTGCTTATGATATCACCCTTTGTGTCAAAATCATGTTGACTTTATCTTGGCATATAGTGTGAAATGTTGATTTATCTTCTGGCTCCGCCATACCATTTTCCAATTTTCCCATCAGTTTCTGCAAAAGGTGAATTCTTGTCCCAAAGGCTTTTATCTTCTGATTTATAAATTACTATCATCATTTATTACTAGGTGTTATATACCTAATCTACTCTATTAAACCATTCCTCTATTTCATAGCTAATACCAGATTGTTTTGGTGATTACTGCTTTGTAATAGTTTGAGATCTAGTACTGCTAAGCCAACTTCCTTCACTTTTTTTTTTTTCAAACGATTCCCTTGATATTTTTGACCTTTTATTCTTCTAGATGAAATTCAGTATTATTTTTGTTAGCCATATAAAATAATTTTGGGGCATTTGATTGGGATGGTACTAAATAAGTAGATCAATTTAGGTAAAAATGTCATTTTTGTTATAATTGGTTAGCCTACCCATGAGCAATTAATATTTTTTCTAATTGCTTAGATATGACTTATATGAAAAGTGTTTTGTATTAAGAGCTTATACATTTCCTGGGTTTGTTTTGGCAAGTAAACTCCCAAGTATTTTATATTGTCTACTATTAATTTGAATGGAACTTCTTGTAACTTTGCTAAGGTTATAAATTATTCCAACTAATTTTTTAGTTCATTCTCTAGGATTCTCTAAGGGTTCATATCATTTGCAAAATGATAGTTTTGTTTCTTCATTGCCTATTCTGATTCCTTCAATTTCTTTTTCTTCTCTTATTGCTACAGCTAGCATTTCAAGTACTTGAACAATGGTGGTAATAAGCATCAATTATTTCACCCTGATCTTATTGGGAAAGCTTCTAGATTGTCCCCATTACATATAGTGCTTGCTGATGGTTTAAGATAGAAACTACCTTTCATTTTTAGGAAAGCTCCATTTTTCTCTAGTGTTTTTTAATAGAAATGGATATTGTATTTTGTCAAAAGCCTTTTCTGCATCTTTTGAAATAATCATATGATTTTTTAAAATGTATGGTCAATTATATTGATACTTTCCTAATACTGAACCAGCCCTGCATTCTTGGTATAAATCCCACTTGGTCATAGTGAAAACATTTACAATTCTATGTAGTCCCAAAGAACAGTACTATGAATGTGCTAGTCCCTCTTCCCATATATTCTTAAGTTTTAGATCTATTATGAAATATAATTGATGTGAATCTTTTACAACCTATATTTAATATAAAATCACATCCAAAATTATACTAGAAATACCACTCACCAGAACTTCATAATCAGGGACAGTATGGGTTCCAAGTCCTGCTCTATCAAACGTAACTCTATAAGTGGCATTAAGTGTGTCTACAGCATCTATCTGCCCAGTAAAGAGGCCATCATGAACACCACGCAATCGTGCTGAGAAAAGAAATAAAGATATAATAATGGTTTGAGGATGTGGAGCACCATTAAACACAAAATATTACTGTGTGTATTTTATCTATTTAAATATATAAATGATTATACTCTTTAATACCATTTCAAAGATGGTAGGTAATAGGAATAAAAATGGAAATTAGTTTTAAAAAGGGAAGCTGATGATAAGTTGCCTTAATAATACTTTATGATATGTGTAGATCTCAATGATAGTCACAAAAAAATTGGGGTTTGACCTAGATGATGTCTAAGATTCTTGAGCTCTAAATGACCCTATGACTTCTGTTAAGTACATGCACTTTCAATGCAGTTGAATTCAAACATTTATTAAAAATACCTGTATATGTAGAGCACTTTGTTAGGGAATGGGAGAGATAAACATATATATAAGCTAATGTACCTACCTAACATCTATTTTCCTCGATGGAATTTACAATTTAGTAGGGCATTTGACACATACAGAAAAAATACAAAATGGTTTGTAAGCATCTGATAGGAGTATAAAGTATCACTGAAGTACACTAAGATGATTTTTGATCTTTCACAGTAAAACTGAAAGATCTACTGAAAACTTGTCAAGATTCAAACGTACCAAGTGCATCAAACAAAGCCAAATGTAAATTCTATTTTCATTTTAAATATGAAATAATTGGCTGCAAAAATTCTAAGATTCTATTAGTAAGATGAACTTTTTTATATAGAATAGTAATGCTGAACTGAGTGAATCAATTAGCATTAATTAAATCTTGAGTTTTGGATTAATAGGACTAAATACTTATATAAATCTTAAGTGTCCATTTACTTCTATTCTTGAATTTTTGTGGCTCTTTCACTTCTCCTTGTCCTCTTGTTCTTTCAATATAGGTATTTCATATGAAGATATTCTAGACCACTAAGAAGTTAGGTGAATTGTCAGGGTATAGAGTTAACATGTAGCAAAAGAGGGTCTTGAATACAGATCTCCCTGTCTCTCTGGCTAGTTCTCTATCCATTATGATACACTAATTAATAACTGATCCTTATCCTTTGTCCACATGAATCTTTTCAATTTGTCTTAAAACAGCTTTTCTCTAGATATTGATATTTCCTTACTTTGATATAAAACATAACAGGTCTACCTCCTTCAGGAAATGCTCTCTAATTAATACTACCTATATTCTCTAACCTAAATACAATCATTAATCTATCTTTCCTTTTCAAAAACACACTTTTATTTAGTAAACTTTTTTACATGTATGCAGGCCAAATATTTGCCTTCTATTCTCTGTTAGATGGTATAAGTTAAGTCTAGCTCAACTTGTATATATTTTGTGGTCCTTCCAAAATGATACTTTATTCTTTTAACATATTAAAACATATTTAACATATTTGAACACGGTTCATAGTACTTTTGTGAAGTCACTAGTACAAATTAAAGAAATATGTGCAAATATATTAAATTAATGGGAAAATTAACTGAATAACTTATTATTCAACTACTAAGAAGGACCTGTTTCTAGTTTTAAGATCTACAGAAACAGCAGTACTTGTGAACAAATGATATGTTAACTAGAAAAAAGGTGAAATTAATTTGGATTAGACAGTAACAGAATAGGAAAGATATAAATAATTTTTAAAGTCTTTGTCTTGCTTTATTTGACAAGTGCCAAGAAATTTTAAACTTCCTCAGTTTTAATATTTTTTAATTTATTGAATTCCATTTTGAAACAAATATGGATTTACAATCAAACCTCAACATTTAACATTCATGACTGAGCATTTTTATGATTTTCATAGTAACATCATTTTTACTTACATTGGCAACATGCACATTCAAGGCCAGGCACAGTAGAGAAAAAAATAAGATAAGTAATGTGCACAATTTGGTGGAGTAGCTGATATCCCACTGGGTACTTTATTGGTCTTGTTCACTTTATTATTGTAAAGAGCTTCCTTGTGCATTCATTACAGATTTTCATTGTTTGTCTTTAAAATTCAAGTTTTGTGTTGCAGTTATGTCCCCAAAGCATAATGACAATCTTTTGGGATCTAAGTCCAACTGTGGAAATCCAATAATGTAGCTTATTAAAAAAATAAAGGTAATCAGATAAACTTCAAGTGGGAATATATGCTGCTACTGCTGGCCAGGAAATCCATATGGATATCAAAAGGTGCACAAAGCAGATGTCACTAACAGATTTCAAGCTGGTGTGTCATTCACACAACCCAGTCTTGGCACCTTCTAACAGCAGTGACTAAAGTCCCAACTCCCTTTCCCTTAGTCTTCAGAGGGCAAAGTAAAGAGGTTTACAGTAGTAAAGTATATAGTACAACATCCTCACACTGCCATTTGACACAGTAGATGATAAGATTCAAGTTTTAAAATGTTTTAGCTTTAAGAATTTTATGTGTTATGCAATATTTATGGCTCCATAGATTTCATATGTTAAGAAAAGTGACTATTGTCTGAAATCAATGCTTGGTTTTTGTTTTTTTTTTTCATAAAATTAAGATGCTGGCATTAAAGGTCATAAAATTCTAGTAAATTACTAGTGAGAAAAAATGTTTTCCATGTTACCTGTTTTATGTTGTGTATTGAATTTTATGAGTAACTGTGGTTACTATGTTAGAAAAAGTGAAGATTATCAAAATTAATGTTTTGTTATATACAGAAAACTGCATTTGCAGCAATTTCTAGAGAAAGATTAGTTTTTTGTGGTTGTGTCAACCTAACTTTCCCTATTTCCCATAGATTCAAAGCATCAACATTTGTGTTTTTTTACTTTCTAGGAACATTACATCAGCAAAAGTTGAGGATTGACTGTATATAATTTTTTCTTGAAAACCAAAAATCATGCATGTTTGTCAAACATGAAGAAACAGTCTGTCTTCAATAATTGCCAAGTTTATGAGTTTTAGTTTCTAGCTTGTAAATAACTGCTCAGCTCACATTCTTCCTGACACATTTTTAGTGAGCTCTTCACTGAAGTATGGTGTGTCTGCCCTCTCTTACCTGTAACCTTTGTCCCAATGACCAAAGGAAGAGGAATCTCATCTGGAAGATCTTTGAACTGGGAAACATCTGCAACTTTCCTTTGTTGGAGGAGCCGAATTTTTTGCCGTTTCTGTTTCAATGCTGCTCTTTCTTCTTCAAAAAATGCAGAAGAACACCTAGGATACATTATTAAATTAGCTAAATCAAATCCTGCTTATTTAATTAAAATTTTGACCTCCAAACTGCACTCTCATTAGGCCCTTATTAAACCTCACTCACAAGGAGAATGATTTTTTTTAATATTTAAAAGGTAATTTTAATGTCTTTAAAAACAGCATCTTACTATGACAAGTAGGCATGGGGATTATCTATTTTTTAATAAATAATCTGAAGCAGAAAAGTGATTTGTCCAAGAACATTTGATAAAGTCAAATCTAAAACCTAGGTTCAGTTTAAAATGACCGTAATTGGGGCAGCTGGGGAGCTCAGTGGATTGAGAGCCAGGCCTAGAGACGGGAGGTCCTAGAGTCAAATCTGGTCTCAGATACTTCCCAGCTGTATGGCTCTGGGCAAGTCACTTAACTCCCATTGCCTAGCCCTTACCACTCTTCTGCCTTGAAGATAGAAGGTAAGGGTTTAAAAAAAAAATTGTGCTATGTCTCTTAGAAGTCAGGGGTCATAATTATACTTCTTTCATACTGCTAGAATTAAAAACTATGATATTCATCATAGTTCAAATTCTGAAATGGTTTACCTGAAATAAATGTCAAAACATTTAAATAACTATTTCTTAACTCTGGCTGCTTGCTATTATCAAAGCCTTGGATGAATGAAAAGAGCAACTAGTAGTGGGCAGACAATTGATTCAACTTCATACTCATAGGAATATACCTAATAAAAGGAGGGGATATAGTGCCTGGTAGTACTAAAAATTAGTATCCACAAGACTGATAAGAAAGATGACAGTGGTGGGGCAGCTGGGTAGCTCAGTGGATTGAGAGCCAGGCCTAGAGGACAGGAGGTCCTAGGTTCAAATCTGGCTTCAGACACTTCCCAGCTGTGTGACTGGGCAAGTCACTTGACCCCCATTGCCTAGCCCTTACCACTCTTCTGCCTTGGAGCCAATACAGAGTAGTGACTCCAAGACTGAAGGTAAGGGTTTAAAAAAAAATAAAAAAAGAAAGACGACAGTGGATAATATGGTAGGGGGTGGGCTGAACATGTTAATATAGAAGTAGTATTAACCATACAGCAATAATAGTGATCTTACATTTAAATGGAGATTTAAAATTTGCAAAGCACTCAACAAAAATTACTTCATTTGATCCTCACAGAAATCCTAAAGGTTGGTACCGTTATTATCTCCATTTTACAGGTAAGAAAACTGAGGCAGACAGAGGTTAAATTTAACTGTAAGGTTAACTTTCCCAGGGTCATATTTCTATTAAGTGTTTTGAGGCTGGATTTGGATTCAGGTCTTCCTAGTGTGAAGGAGTAGAAGGGAGGGGAGAATAGAAGGGGGAGAGAGAGACAGAGATAAAGAGAGAGACAAGAATAGAAACAGAGACACAGAGAAGAGGTGAGGGGAAAATAAGAGAAGAAAGAAGAAGAGATATCAATAAGTAGATAAAGGATTATGTTAGACATCCAGTTAAGATGGCGGCAGAGTAAGGAGCAGCTGCTCGATCTCTCCTAACCGAAGCATACAGGACTCCTCAAGGGGACATAAGAACAAATCCAGATGAACAAAGGAATCCCACAACAGGGCACAGCATTGAAGGTATGCAGAATCAGGGCATCTCCACACTATAAAGGGGTGAAACAGCTCTCACTAAAACGTGAGAGGAAGAAGCCCCTACACACCCCAACACACACACACCACACACCTCGCACAGTGCCAAGACCAACGCACAAGAGTGAAAACAGGACTGGGGCAACCAGTAAATCACTAGCAGCCCCAGGGCTTGTACCAGTGTGCTGCAAGAGGAGGGACCCCAAGTGGCTGGGGGGCGCACACGGACTTTCCCAACCATCTGAGCGGGTGAAGGTATCGCCCCAGGCGAGAATAAAGATCTCTAACACAGAGACTTTCCGGAGCGTCTGCGTGGGTGAAGGCAGTGCCCTAGGCGTGAATAAAGATCTCCAGCGCAGACAGGAGCGCAGCTGTGGAAGCAGCTCCTGAGACTGCTGAAGGAGCCTCAGGCAGAGGGGCAGACCCCAAGGACAAGGAGAGCGCCCCGGGAGCTTAGAAAGCGCAGGCAGACCCTGAGTGTGAAGACAAAGCTGAAAAGGGGCAGAGCAAACAATGACAAGCCTAGAACCCCAGAAGAAGAAAAAGATTATCAAGAAAAACTCTGGAACACTCAACAACTTTTACACAGAGAAAATCCAGACAACAGAGGAGGACAAACAAGTAATCATATCCAAACCTTCCCAAAAAAATGAAAGCTAGTCACAAGCTATTGAAGAGTTCAAAAATGAGATGTTGAAGAAGATGGAAGAGATCTGGCAAGAAAATAACAGCTTAAAAAGCAGAATTTTGCAATTGGAAAGTGAGGCTCAGAAATCAAATGAACTGATAAGCAAATTGAACACCAGAAATGACCACATTGAAAAGGAAAACCAAAAGATTATAGCTGAAAATCAAAAGATTATAGCCGAAAACCAGTCCTTAAAGGCTAGAATTGAACAATTAGAAGATAATGATCTCTCAAGACAACAAGAACAAATAAAACAAAGTCAAAAGACTGATAAAATAGAAGGAAACATGTAATATCTCAATGAGAAAGTGACAGACAAAGAAAACCGGTCTAGAAGAAACAATGTGAGAATCATTGGTCTTCCAGAAAAGGCAGAAATTAATAGAAACTTGGACTCCATACTTAAAGAAATTATTCAGCAAAATTGCCCTGAAGTTCTACAACAAGAGGGCAATATAGACATTGAAAGGATCCACAGATCACCCTCTACACTGGACACAGAAAAGTCAACACCAAGGAACATAATAGCCAAATTCAAGAGATTTCAAGTAAAAGAAAAAATCTTTCGAGAAGCCAGAAAGAGACAATTCAAATATCAAGGAGCACCAATCAGGATTACACAGGATCTGGCAGCCTCCACACTAAAAGACCTTAAGGCTTGGAATACGATATTCAGAAAGGCAAGAGAGCTGGGCCTTCAGCCACGGATCAACTACCCATCGAAACTGACTATATCCTTCCAGGGGAAAGTATGGGCATTCAACAAAATTGAAGATTTCCAAGTTTTTGCACAAAAGAGACCAGGACTAAATGGAAAGTTTGATATCCAACCACAAAAATCAAGAGAAACATGAAAAGGTAAATAAGAAACAGAGGGAAAAGGAAGAAAACTTATAATTTTTTAAATTTGACTCTTTAAGGGCTTAAATAAGATCTAATTATCTGTATTACTATGTGGAGAAATGCTATGTATAATTCTCTGTAGTGAACTCTATTCACTATTATAATATTCACTATTATAGCAACCAGAAGAATAATCCATAGGGAGAGGATAGGATACTAAATGGTCTAAGATGGCATGGGGGGTGGGAAAGAGGGGGTGAATAGTAGGGGACACCAAGAAAAATCTGAGTAAATAAGAAAAATAGGATATTCTATTACACACAAAGAGGGCATGGGAAGGGGAGGGGATAAATACTATTATAAGAAGGAGAGGAAGAGAGCATTAAGAGGTAATAATCAAACCTTACTCTCAGTGTAATCAACCCGGAGAGGGAAGAGTAGCTTTATTATCCATTTGGATAAAAAACTCTATCTAACCCTATTGAAAAAGTCAAAAGGGATAAACCAAAGGGAGCAGGGCAGTGGGGAGGTCAAAAAAGGGAGGGGAGAAGAAGGGGGAGGGAATTCATTAGGTCTTTAAAAAACAAAAAGAGGGGAATAACAAGGGAGGGGATAAGGGACACCGGCTCAAAGCAAATCACTGGTTTAAAGAAAATAGTGCAAGAAGAAGGGGTGGGTCTAGGGGAGGATACAAAAATGTCAGTGAAGGGGGCAGCTGGGTAGCTCAGTGGAGTGAGAGTCAGGCCTAGAGACAGGAGGTCCTAGGTTCAAACCCGGCCTCAGCCACTTCCCAGCTGTGTGACCCTAGGCAAGTCACTTGACCCCCATTGCCCACCCTTACCAATCTTCCACCTATGAGACAATACACCGAAGTACAAGGGTTTAAAAAAAAAAATGTCAGTGAATGCACAACTGATAATTGTAACTCTGAATGTGAATGGGATGAACTCACACATAAAACGGAAGCAAATAGCAGAGTGGATCAGAAACCAAAATCCTACCATATGTTGTCTACAAGAAACATATGAGGTGGGTAGACACACACAAGTTTAAGATTAAGGGCTTGAGCAAAATCTTTTGGGCGTCAAATGAAAAAAAGAAGGCAGGAGTGGCTATTATGATCTCTGACAAAGCCAAAGTAAAAATAGATATGATTAAAAAAGACAGGGAAGGTCATTACATCCTGATTAAAGGCAGTATAAACAATGAGGAAATAACACTGCTCAATATATATGCACCAAGTGGTATAGTATCCAAATTCATAAAGGAGAAAATGGCAGAGCTCAAGAAGGAAATAGATAGTAAAACCATACTAGTGGGAGATCTAAATATTCCTCTTTCAGATCTAGATAAGTCAAACCAAAAAATAAATAAGAGGTAAGAGAGGTGAATGAAGTCCTAGAAAAATTAGATTTAATTGATATGTGGAGAAAAATTGATATGTGGACAAAAAGGAATACACCTTCTTTTCAGCTGCACATGGTACATTCACAAAGACTGACCATGTAATAGGACATAGAATCATTGCAAACAAATGCAAAAGAGCAGATATAATAAATGTAACCTTCTCAGATCATAATGTAATAAAAATAATAATTAGTAAGGGCACATGGACAGGCAAATCAAAAACCAATTGGAAATTAAATATGATTCTCCAAAACCAATTTGTCAAAGAAGAAATCATAGAAACAATCAACAATTTCATTGAAGAGAATGATAATGATGACACATCCTACCAAACTCTGTGGGATGCAGCCAAGGCAGTACTCAGGAGAAATTTATATCCTTGAGTGCATATATTAACAAATTAAGGAGGGCAGAGATTAATGAATTGGGTATGCAACTCAAAAAATTAGAAAGCGAGCAAATTAAAAACCCCCAGATGAAAACTAAATTAGAAATACTAAAAATTAAGGGAGAAATTAATAAAATCAAAAGTAAAAGAACTATTAAATTAATAAATAAGACTAGAAGCTGGTATTTTGAAAAAACAGATAAAATAGACAAAGTACTGGTCAATCTAATAAAAAAAAGGAAAGAAGAAAACCAAATTGACAGTATTAAAGATGAAAAGGGAGACCTCCCCTCTAATGAAGGGGAAATTAAGGCAATCATTAAGAACTATTTCGCCCAATTATATGGCAACAAATATAACAATTTAGGAGATATGGATGAATATCTACAAAAATATAAATTGCCTAGATTAACAGCAGAAGAAATAGAATACCTAAATAATCCCATATCAGAAATAGAAAATGAACAAGCCATCAAAGAACTCCCTAAGAAAAAATCACCAAGACCTGATGGATTCACAAGTGAATTCTATCAGACATTCAAAGAGCAACTAATCCCAATACTATACAAATTATTTGATATGAAGGAGTCCTACCAAATTCCTTTTATGACACAAATATGGTACTGAGCCCAAAGCCAGGTAGACCAAAAACAGAAAAAGAAAACTATAGACCAATCTCCCTAATGAACATAGATGCAAAAATCTTAAATAGAATATTAGCAAAGAGACTCCAGCAAGTAATTAAGAAGATCATCCACCATGATCAGGTGGGATTTATACCAGGAATGCAAGGATGGTTCAACATTAGGAAAACCATCCACATAATTGACCATATTAACAGTCTAACAAACAAAAATCACATGATTATCTCAATAGATGCTGAAAAAGCCTTTGACAAAATACAGTATCCATTCCTATTGAAAACACTGAAAAGTATAGGAATAGAAGGACCCTTCCTAAAAATAATAAACAGTATATACCTAAAACCATCAACAAGCATTATATGCAATGGGGATAAATTAGAAGCCTTCCCAATAAGATCAGGAGTGAAACAAGGATGCCCATTATCACCTCTATTATTCAACATAGTACTAGAAACACTAGCAATAGCAATTAGAGAAGAAAAAGAAATTAAAGGTATCAAAACAGGCAATGAGGAGACTAAGCTATCACTCTTTGCAGATAATATGATGGTCTACTTAAAAAATCCTAGAGAATCAACTAAGAAGCTGATAGAAATAATCAACAACTTTAGCACAGTTGCAGGATACAAAATAAATGCACACAAATCATCAGCATTTCTATATATTTCTAACATATTAGAGCAGCAAGAGGTAGAAAGAGAAACACCATTTAAAATCACCCTAGAAAATATAAAATTGATAACTTGGTCTCCTCCTTGCCTATTTAGCGCCATACCTATCAAATTACCAAAAAACTTCTTTACTGAATTAGGAAAAACTATAACAAATTTCATTTGGAATAACAAAAGATTAAGAATATCAAGGGAAATAATGAAAAAAAATGTGAAGGAAGGGGGCCTAGCAGTACCAGATATTAAACTATACTATAAAGCAGCAGTCATCAAAACAATATGGTACTGGCTAAGAGATAGAAGGGAGAATCAGTGGAATAGACTTGGAGTTAATGACGTCAGCAAGACAGTGTACGATAAACCCAAAGAGCCCAACTTTTGGGAAATGAATCCACTATTTGACAAAAACTGCTGGGAAATTTGGAAAACAAT
>NC_058133.1:135844523-135844902 GCF_016433145.1 Gracilinanus agilis
ATGAATCCACTATTTGACAAAAACTGCTGGGAAATTTGGAAAACAATATGGGAGAGATTAGGTTTAGATCAACATCTCACACCTTACACCAAGATAAATTCAAAAATGGGTGAATGACCTGAATATAAAGAGGGAAACTATAAATAAGTTAAGTGAACACAAAATAGTATACCTGTCAGATCTCTGGGAAAGGAAAGATTTTAAAACCAAGCAAGAGTTAGAGAAAATTACAAAATGTAAATTAAATAGTTTTGATTAAGCTAAAAAGCTTTTGTACAAACAAAAACAATGTAGTCAAAATCAGAAGGGAAACAACAAATTGGGAAAAAATCTTTATACCAAAAAACTCTGACAGGGGTCTAATTACTCAAATATACAA
>NC_058133.1:135849894-135970255 GCF_016433145.1 Gracilinanus agilis
TTTTTTTAAACCCTTGTACTTCGGTGTATTGTCTCATAGGTGGAAGAGTGGTAAGGGTGGGCAATGGGGGTCAAGTGACCTGCCCAGGGTCACACAGCTGGGAAGTGGCTGAGGCCGGATTTGAACCTAGGACCTCCTGTCTCTAGGCCTGACTCTCACTCCACTGAGCTACCCAGCTGCCCCCTACTGGTCTTTTATCTTTATTTCACACTCTAATACTGGCTGGCCTGGACATTTGACATTAGATAGCTAACAAAATGACAGTACAAAACAAACAAAAAATAACGTATCAAAAATGCTAAATTTCATATACTAAATATTTCATATGCACAGGAAGCTCTAATAATAATGTTTACAGTATCATTTGTGAAGACAAAGAACAATAAAAAATTAATCACCTGATAGAAAGTGTTACTACTATCTGTACCTCTGATTTATAAATTAGGAAAACAAAATTCTGTGCTAATTAGTCATATCAAATAGACCTTTTAAACCCTTAACTTCTGTGTATTGGCCCCTAGGTGGAAGAGTGGTAAGGGTGGGCAATGGGGGTCAAGCGACTTGCCCAGGGTCACACAGCTGGGAAGTGTCTGAGGTCGGATTTGAACCTAGGACCTCCCGTCTCTAGGCCTGACTCTCAATCCACTGAGCTACCCAGCTGCCCCTCAAATAGACTTTTAATAGCCTTCAAGTTTTCCTCTGGGAAAAATGGAGACATTTTCTATGTAGAATAGCTCTATTATGGATAGTACAATAGAACAATTAGGATTAATGCTTCTACAAACTTTAGAATTTCTCAATAAAATTAGCAGAAATTATTCCTATATATTTTTTAAAATATTGAACCATAGAAGAGTTAAGTAATTTTATATGAATTAACAATTCTTAAGTACTAACTAACCCATATTCACTTCATGTATTTTTTTAAGAGTAAAATGAAAAAAGCCCATTTGTGGACAAGGCCAAACCAAAATTCTTCAAAAGGCACTTTAGGGAAGACAGCAATAGGTGGCATCATTATCAATGTCACCTTTTATCATTTAAATTGAAGTTAATAAAATATATTTAGCATAAAAGATTATAAGTTCAAAGTTAATGGTGTATTGTGGATTATTAAACACATAGTTGTAATGATAACAATTAATCAATTTAAAACTAAACAAAAAAATCACAACTATATTTTTACCTCCGTGGTTTTCCCATCAGCCGTCTAATTTTTCCCCATTCCACTCTTGTTAACTTTCGGGTCTTTAGATTAGGAAAAGACTCTTTTAGACAGACACAAAAGTCGTTATCTCCTTCAAATAATGGTCTGTTAAAACAAAGGTGACATTTTAATACTTTTTAAGCAATTTACAATATTCTTAAAATGAATAACAATACACTTTTTCTAATTATTCTGTCGATTAAATGATAAACTTTCATTTCATCATAAAAATAACTGCTGTTGCTACTGCTGCTATGCATTAATAATAATAGTTCGCATTACATAGTGCTTTAAGATTTGCAAAGCACTTTACAAACAACTCATTTGATCCTCACAACAACTATGGGAGGAAGCTGTTATTTGTCAGATGAGGAAAGTGAGGCAAAGGTTAAGTGACTTGCTCAGGGTCATTCACATAGCTCAGAAAGTATATGATCACTCAAAATGCTATTCCTTAAAATACATTAAGTCACTGATACTTATGTTAACCTCAAAAGTTGCAAAAGGATTATTATCTGCAAAAGACTGACTATTTTATCACTGTTCTGTCATTCAGTCATGTCTGATTCTTTATGGTCCTATGGAGCACAGTCATGGGCAAACTTTTTAAAGACGGGGCCAAAGGAAAGGAAATGCTCATCTGTCAATCTGTTTCTAAGGCAACTCTTTCAAAGTTTCATTGTATTATATCCTACTCATTGTATTTGTCAGATTAGGAATAATGTCGTGCGGCTGGATAGAACATTTCAGGTCCCCTCTCCCCCAATCTGGCCTGCAGGCCATAGTTTGCCCATCACTGGTCTATGGGGTTTTCTTGGTAAACACATGGAGTGGTTTGCCATTTCCTTCTCCAGTGGATTAAGGCAACAGAGGTTAAGTGGCTTGCCCAAGATCACACACCTAGTGTCTGAGGCCATATTTGAACTCAAGTCTTCCTGATTCCAGGTCCAGCACTATCCACTAAAACACCTAGCTGTCTCCTATATTGACCATATTGCTAATTTAAAATTAATTATAAATATATTTAATGTGTGCCTCTACAGAGAATATTTGTTTTCTTGGCTTAAAGATCATGTCTTGGCTTCGTTATGGGCTGGTATCAATGAAATCCTTAGATGTGAGAAGATCCAACTTCAAAACTGCCTCAAGCATTTTACACCAATTAATCAACAATTATTTATTAAACACCTACTAGGTACCAGGCACTGAGGAAACAAAATGGAAAAAAAAAAAAAACAATTCCTGACTTTATAGAACTTATATTCTATTAGGGGAAATAACATGCACATATACAAAAAAAATATATAAATGGCAGAACTTTTTTGGTGGAAGGGACACTAGAAGCCGAGAGGATAAGGTACTTAAGCAAATTTTTTAGGAAAACCAGGAGTTCCAGGAGAGAGTACATTCTTGATATGGAAGACAGACTTGTAGATGCAGAGACAGGAGATGTAGTGGGGTACTGTGAGGTACAGAAAGAAGTGTATCTTAGCTTAACTGCAAAGTGCATGATGGGAAGTCCTCTAAGATATTAAGTCAGTCCTAGAAATCTAGGAATGTGGATGATTGAATAATGGTTTCAAGAGTTTTGACTGGCTCTTGGGAGTCCCAGTGAAGCTTCTGGGTAGGAAACTGAAGGCTCAAGTACCACTAGTATGTTTTCATTACTGTGTCCAATATAAGTTAAGTGCTTCATTGGAGAAGGGTGGATTTGAGAAGTAAATAGCTGGAAGGGGATTCTGGGAAGATGGCAGCTTAGACAGAGCAAATCTTAAAACCTCCACACCAAGATAGAAAACAAAGCGCTTCGAGAAGAGGACCAAATCTAACAGGACAGAGCAGGGAATCCTACTGCTGGACAGCTCAAGAGGTACGCCAAGAAAAAGGTTTGAATTCTTGAACTGTTGGGTCTGAGGGTATAGAAGGGGAATCCCAGGACCCCTCCCCCATGGGCTGTGTGGAGTCTCCAGCAGCCCCTGAAATCTCCAGGCGGGCAGGCATACCGTCCCGAGAGAGGGCCTTGCTGGCACTGGACTCAGAGAGTTGAACACAGGCATCGGGGAGGTGGCTAAAGGAGAAAGCCAGAGAAACACAGCAAAAACGCTTGGAAGATGGTGGCTTAGATGGAGCAAAATTTCAGATCTATGGGGCTTTACCACACTGAGAAGTAAATAGATGGTTAATAATGGCCTAAGAAATGAACTTGGATTTCTGGAACATGTAGGAATGATGGTATCTTGATTGGCATCCACTTAGAGTGAGAGCTGGTAAAAATGTACTTGCCAATAATCCTACAAATCTAATAAAATGGGCTTTTACCACTAGGCTGTATTCATTTTGTAATGTTTTGACTTTTCCTCTGTGCCCAAAGAAAATTCATCATTGGGAAATCTCAGTATCTTTCATGAACTAATTAACCTTGTAACTTAGACCTCATCAATACTTTCTGCCCCTCTAATCTAAAGGTGAAAGAGATTGCACAGAAAAGATATCTCAGAGATGTCATAATTCTAACCCTAGTTGCACTCATTTTGGAACGTTTTGACACTTCCACCAAGTCACCTTACCTAGGACCTCCCCAGTTCTCAGCCCCAGCCCTTTTTAGCTTTCTTTTATGTGATTTAATGTATTCCCTCATTAGATGTATAGTCCTTGAGGGCAGGGAGTTGTCTTTCTTATTTTAATCTCTAGTGCAATCATCCATAATTAATAAATAAGGTAAAAATATGTACATAACCGACAGAAATATATAATACCAAAAGCCATTCTCCTATAGTGAAGTGGTCAAGGGATGAAGAAAAAAAGAGTCTTCAAAATAAGAACTACCATTTTTCTCTTGGCTCTTCTTCACTTGCGTGGAGTGAGAAATTAGTGTGTTATTCTTGTTATTAATAGTTGTGTGAACTGAGGCAGGTCACTCATCCATCTCAGGCAGGAGAATTTGAATAAAGGACCTCTGGTCTCCAGATCTAGCTCTCTATCTACTAAGACACCTTGCCTACCCAGAGAATAAGCATTTATTAAGCAGCTATTATGAGCAAAGGTACCATGCAAAGCATGTAAAAAAAAAATACCTCATCTAAAAAAGAATAATGCTAAGGACCAAAGATCTATAGATAAGATTTATAATTTATAAATCTATAATGCTTGAAAAACTTGAATTGATAGTTCAAATCAGTATAACACAGAATACATACTTATCTATATTTGAATAGAACCACTCATATATACACCACTTGTGTGCCTTGGGAAGTTTGAGAAGGTTTCGTAGCCGGAAGCCAATCTTCTGTGAAGCTTTCTTGTCTGGTGTTGACATTGTTGCTGTAAATTTCTAGGAAATAAAATACAGGGATTATTTGAAATCCAGTTTCCTAAGAGAAGACAATCTGTGA
Source organism: Gracilinanus agilis (assembly GCF_016433145.1). Lineage (NCBI taxonomy): Eukaryota > Metazoa > Chordata > Mammalia > Didelphimorphia > Didelphidae > Gracilinanus > Gracilinanus agilis. The sequence continues at coordinate 135,854,494 of NC_058133.1, forward strand.
TCCTTTATAGAAAAGGCAAATAGTTTTGTAAAAGTTTATAAAACATTCAAAATTCCTAAGCTCAAATATTTTATTAAGAATGTTACCCTAAAAACTAAGATCCCCAGCAAAACTATCATTCCCAGCACCCTATTCACTTCCTGTGAATGGAGCTTTGGTGGAGTAGGGATTTTTGAGCATGTAGAAAAACTTAGACACATGGTTCTTTTTGTCAGATAATACTTGAAGTATTGGAAATTAATTTAAATCCTACAACCTCAGTTGCCTACTCCTTACTGCTCTTCTACCCTGGAAGGTAAGAAGGTTAAGAGTTAAAAAAACAAACACCCCCACCCCCACCCCGGAAACCTACTGCTCTTATGTTATTTGGGATACAGAAGCATTTGGGATAGTTAAGAACAAGAATGTAAAAAAACATGAATAAGAGGACTAGATTCAAGAGTCTTCAGTATCCTTGCTCTCATAACTTAAGTTTCATGAGATTTTAAAATATTTGGATGCAAGGGGTTATGAGTTCAACTAATTATAGAAAAATTTAGTCAAGAAGGAAAAAAACTGGTTTAAACTTAAGAAAAAGCTTAAGACTACTTCAAAACCATCAGACTTGGATAAAGGGAAAATGACAAATGTTAGAATGTTGTCCCTGAAGGGAAGAAAACAGGTACATTAATGTATTGTTGGTGGAACTGTGAATGGTTTCAGCATTCTGAAAAGTATGGAACCATAACCCCTAAATTATTCAACTATGCATATCTTTTGATGTAGAAGCACTTAATAGGCCTTTTCCCCCAAAGAGATCAGAGGAAAAAGAAAAGAACACATGCAGAAAAATATTTATAGCAATTCCTTTTGTCATGGTAAAGAAATGGAAACTAAGAGCATGTCCATCTACTAGGTAATGGCTAAACAAATTACGGTATAAGAATATGATGGAATATAATGATGGTATAAGAAATGATGAAAAGGACAGTTTCAGAAAAATTTGGAAAGACCTATATGAACTGATACAGAGTGGAGTAGAATTAGTAGAACAATTCATACTATAATAACAATGTTAAAACAAACAGTTTTGAAAGACTTATGAACTCTGATGATGGTCATGATTTGAGAGGATCAATAATGAAGAATGCTGCCACATCCTGACAAAGAGTGATGGAGTAAAATACAGAATTAGACACATTTTGGGGCACGGCCAACATGGGAAATGATTGTGTTTGATTATGTATTTATTATATATATTTATATGATTATATAAATATATATTTATTATATAGATTTTGTTTTCCCTTTTTTCTTTTTAATTGGCAAGAGAGAAAAGGAGAGAAAGTAAAATTTCATTGAAAAAAGTAAAAACTTAAAATAAATGGGACACTAAAGAAGACACCTCACCCTTTCCTCTGTATAGCTAGGAGAAGGTGTCTAAGGGTAAAGAACATCACATATCACATCAGTTTGGGTTTTTTTGATGTATTGGCTGCTTTTGCTGAATTTTTATTCTCTTTTGAAAAATTCTTTTTTAAGGGGAGAGGAAGAGATAATGGGGAAAATTTAGGAATAAAAAAACAAAAGACATCAATAAAAATCTACTTAAAGAAAAATGGGTCATTCAACAATCCTCCCCTCTAAATACTTCTAAATTCTAAGAGAAGAAGCAAAATTAATATTAAATGCTGAAATGATATTTATTATGGCTTCCCTATTGCTTTTGAAGTTCAAATATACTATACGGTAGGATTAATTTGGGGGTGATATATAAATTTTAAAGTCCATAAGGGATGCCCATCAATTAGGGAATAGTTGAATAAGTTATCGTATATGATTGTGATGGGATACTATTGTGCAATAAGAAATAACAAGCAAGATGGCTTTAGGAAAAACTGGAAAAGACTTATAAGAACAAGACTTATAAGTAAAGTGAGCAGAACCAGGAGAATACAGTAATAGCACTATTGTATGAAGATGAACTGTGAATGACTTGGTTATTATAAGGAATCTAAGATAACTCTGAAGGACTTATGATGAAAAATGCTATCTACCTCCAGCGGAAGAACTCATGGAGTCTGAATGCAGATCTAAACAGTTTTTAAACTTTATTTTTCTCAGTTTGTTTTTTTGGCCTGTGTTTTCTTTTGCAACATGGGCTAATATGGAAATATGTCTTTAATGATTGTGTATGTCAAATCACTTGCTTTCTTGAGGAAAGGGGTCAGGGGAGAGGGAGAGAAAATTTAGAACTCAAAATTTAAAAAAAAATGAATGTTTAGGGGCAGCTGGGTAGCTCAGTGGATTGAGAGTCAGGCCTAGGGACAGGAGGTCCTAGGTTCAAACCCGGCCTCAGACACTTCCCAGACCCTGGGCAAGTCACTTGACCCCCATTGCCCACCCTTACCACTCTTCCACCTAGAAGCCAATGCACAGAAGTTTAAGGGTTTAAAACAATTTTTTTTTAAAAAAATGAATGTTTAAAATTGTTTTTACATGTAATTGGGGGAAAAAATGTAGTATTTTCCTCCAAAAAGTGCAGTACAGTTTCTTATACAGTGTACATTAATAGCTGTTTCAGAGGACTAAGGACATAGCTTCACTATTTTATATGCCTACAGAGTGTATTATTGCTATAACTTTAATTTTATGAAATACTCTCAGTCACAAATATAATATGGTTGAAGTGTCTACCTATGGTCTGAAACACAATTCCTAATGATAACAATATTCTGATGGGAAAATAAAATCTACATTAAAATGGCGCATTTTGGGGGGAAATTGTTGTCAGAAATGTGGTTGTCCAAAGAAACAGGATCTGCCCACAAAATGGATTGTGAGTTCTGTGTAAGCAATATTATAGCATTACTAAATTAAATATTTCTTTGCTTAGCTTCTATTCCTTCTTTGATATATAGATTATTAACTAAGGAACAGGGATGCTAATAGTGAAAGCAATTATTTGATTTCACTCCATACACTTTCTTCTTTGAGATACAAAAGAAAAAGGACTACATGGTCCCTTAGTATTAATGGGCATTATGTATTTTTCCTCATTTTCATGAAAGAAAAAAAAATTTCCTCACATTGACAAATCTATTTACCTAATGTTTGATATACCTAAGAAAGAACACTAAGGATGGAGGGCTGATTTCCAAGTTTGAAACTAGTAAGTGAAGTAATAACTTCCTTTTGAGAACTCTGGCACAAAAACTGAGCTAGAGAACAGAAATAAAGTATCACTTTGAATTTTGAATGCTATGGTTTCTACAAATAAATTGCTTCCCAGGAATTTGTAAAATGTAAACTCAAATTGCATTATGGTAGACTGCCATTCTTCATTCATTTTGTGAAATGCTTTAGACTCACACATACCTGTGGAACCATTGCAACTCTCTGATTTCTTTTGGGGGACCTTGTATTTAATTGTCTGTCATCATCTTCACAAAAAAGACGGCTTCGTTTTGAATTTCTGAAGGGCTATATGGCAGAAATGTAAAAGAATTAAATGAAAAAATCAAAAACAAGTTTCCATTTTTATATAAGACACATATTTCAACAACAGGATGAAATAGCTATGACTTGATTAGAAATGTCAATGGAAGAAAAATGTCAAATAGGGATAGTTTTTAATTTAGAAAATAGTCAAACAGATACTTTCACTTGGTTGGTCTCTAGATGCTACTGTCTCAGTTCTACTCCATCCACTTGGGACCTGATTGGGCAGAACAGAAGGAAAACCTCCAAATGGCAAAATCAAAAGTTTACTTACCTATTATCATCTCCCTCTAAAATGTGCTTTCACTTGATTTTTACAAAATGTTGCTTATTGCCTATTCCAACATTACTTCTATCTGGTTATTTAAACACCCCTATTTGTTTTTAGTATAAGTTTCTTGAGCACAAGACTCTCAAGAACTCAAAAGGACCTAAAATTTCATCAATGTAGATTTCATTTCTAATAATACAAGATGGCAGCCTGGTGTGGGCCAACTCTTAATTTTGCGACAAGTTTCCCATAAGGGGTAAACCTAATGTGCCAGAGGCCTTCCCCACTTTTTACTAATACATTTTAAAGTACTAGTGGAGCACAAAGGATGCCTATCCTTTGGTCTTGATCAACTTGTCTTCTTCATATGAGGCTTTGATGATATTCTTTATTGTCATTCTTCATTGTTTCTTATTTGATACATATTGCAGAGTACTTATCACATAGGACTCCAATTACCTCTGAATTATATTCTTGTTTAATTATTTGAAAACTAATATTTTATGCCTCACAGACAGATACCAATACCAGAAAAATATTGTTCTTTGAATGAATAAAATAAATATTTTTCATTTGTAATCTACACATTTTATTGCATATTTCTTGCTATCCTGACATGTTCTTACCTTTGCATTGAAATCACCAAGCCATTAAAATATATGTTGATTTAAAATTTAAGATAGCATTAAATTCTTTGAAGAATTTTCCTTCTTCCTTTTCAACACAGATTAGTGCATAAATGACAATTACTTTCATGATGAGATTTTCAAATACTTAATATGAATATTGAAATACTAGATGATCAGATATCCCATTAAGTGATTTTTCTGGATACCTTTGGACACTCAAAACCAACTCTATCAATCGTTTAACATTTGCTTCTTCATAAATCCATTTAGCTACAACTTTGTTATTTCTTAGGTTTTCGCTTATAATCAAAACTGATACTCCTCGGTCATTTGATAATTATGTCACATTTAGAATACCCATAGTTATAGATGGTCTAAAAACTGTTAGTATTAACATATTGATGGCTGCCTCCTTTTCTACCACTAACACTATGGAAGTCAAAGGAAAATACAAAGGACTAAGGGCGACTTTTGTATTTTTTCTTTATTGGGTATTTCCCTGCCAAAGAATTCATCACTGAGTACAAAGTCTACTTCTAATGAAACTCTACCTAGATCAGTCTTTAGAAAATCTGGCTTGGATTTTTACTAGGAGTACACTCAAAACTTTCCAGAATGAAAGTGAAATAAGAATCAAATGTGTAATTTTTTAATGTATTATTTAACATAGAACTACATACAATAATATACCCAGAAAACTTTTTGAGAACAATAATAAAACAGTAATAAGAACTGATTAAATTTTCAATGATTGAATTATGCTTGGAAAAAATAATAAAGCACTATTTTTTATCAACGTATCTCAAATCTTCTAGGAGGAAAAGGACTTTCTGCAATGAGATCTGTAAGAATTATTATTCGGTAATACTATATAAATGATAATTTAATTATCATTACAACTAAGAAAATAAATTACTCTTTACCATTTCTACTGAAGAAGCTGTGTTCTTGCCTTTCCAAACCGGTGTTTTCTGCAAAGAACTGTATTTTTCATTCCATGTGTTGGACAAGCTTCCCTCTATTATAAAATTACACATTAATACAAATTTAAATCTAGTGCAATGGAGACTACAAGATTTTAAAATACATCAAAGAAAAAGCAGTGTTATACTGTCAAGAACACTAGGTTTGAAGTCAGGAGAGCTGGTCCTAGCCTCATCTCTTCCACTAATTTTATGGATAAACAGATAGATATACATCTCTCTCTCTCTCTCTCTCTGCATATTGTGATATTGGAAATTTGGGGGTCTTAATATTGAGATCCATGATATAAACTTCCTGTGGATGTTTAGGGGACTTGAAAACTACATTTCCCATTATTCTTCTTACATAATACAGGTGACAGGAAGTGTGATTACATAGACATAGGTATAAAGATTCAGAACTTGATTGGGACCCTCCTCTTTCCTGCTGAACAAGCCAGGTGGGCAGAGGTAATGGCACGGTGTTTGAATGAGCTCTTATCAGGCACATGGCTATAACTATCAAAATGGCTTTAAATAAAGCCCTAATATTTTTAAATATATCCTTCTATATCAATTTTATTTGAACAGTGTGTGTGTGTGTGCGCATGTGTGTGTGTAAGTAAAAATCCTGAGCAAGTCACTTAGTGTGGGTACAAGAAGAAAAGGGTATATATAAATCCTGCCTCAAACCTTATTAGCTGAAATAATATATACAAAGGCTTTGTATATTTTAAAGTGATAGGTATGAGCTGTCACTAAATAACTTAGTTTACTCATCAATAAAGGAGCTGGACCATATGAAGTTTATTTTTGCTTTCACTATTTATGATATGAATGTTCCTTTATGATAATAAAAACAGTATCCTCATATATGTGATTGAAAGGTATATTAACACAAATCAATTTTTTGAGTTGTCCAACATAATAGTAAGACATTTTTCTGCATAACTCCAAAATAATTTGAAAATTTCATTATATCATTAACATTCATTTATTTGACAAATATTTACAAGCACTTACTACATGAAAGGTATTGTAAAAGGTAATAAAGAAAATTCAAAGATGATACAAACATTATCCCCAAGAAAATGTAGAGCCTAACAAGGCATGGGATGAAAACGACAATTGTATAAGACAGAATATGAATGCTATTGAAATTTATTATCAGGACAGAGGTTAAAAGTGTCGAAAAGACTTCATTCAAAGGTTCAAGAAGAAAGTTACATTTGAACTAGGCTTTGAAGGACAGATGAAAGGAAGTGAACAAGCAGAACCATTAAGGTGAAGGTGGAATACATTCCAATTATAGGCAATATTCTGACTAATGGTATAGAAATGAAACTTTTTAGGAGATGTTCAGGGAACAAGTTTTTTAGTTCAATATAAATTTGTAGTAAGTGAAAATAAAATAGTGGGAATAAGACTGGATGAATGGTGCTAAATCATTAAACACTTGGCATGCTAAGCAACATAAAGCAATGAAAGACTGTAGGAACTGGGATGAGGAGGTAAGAGGTAATATGATCAAAGCTGTGCCTCAGGGCACAGTAAATTAATTTTACTGATTACTGCAATAGTGCAAGAGAAAGGGTATGAATGTAAAAAATAATTTGAAAGTCAATCAACAGGAATTATCAACTAATTTTTTAAAACTATGCACAAAGGAAAGGACAGCTTTTAAGTTTGTGTCTTATAGAGAAAGTGAAATGGGGAAGTCAAGAGAAAATGGTTAAACAAAATTTTTTTGAAAATTATTTTTATTATTATTATTTGTTATTTTTAATCCTTACTTTCTGTCCTAGTACCAACTTTTTTAAGCTTTTAAATTATATTTTTATTTTGAATATTTTCCCATAGTTACATGTTTCATGCTCTTTCCCTCTCCCCAAGCCCCCCATCCCCGCCCCTTAGCCGACACACAATTCCACTGGGTTTTACATGTATCATTGATTAAGACCCAATTACATATTATTGATAGTTGGACTAGTGTTATCGTTTAGTGTCTTCATCCCCAATAATATCCCCATCAGCCCATGTGTTCAAGCAGTTGTTTTTCCTCTGTTTTTCTCCTCCCACAGTTCTTCCTCTGAATGTGGCTAGTTTTCTTTCTCATAAATCCCTCAGCCTTGCTCTGGATTCTTGCATTGCTGCTAGTAGAGAAGTCCGTTATTAAAGAAAATTTCTTAATGGGGCATATGGTAGCTTTAAAACAAATGTCCCTAATCATATCTGACAATATTTGTCTAGGTCTTACAAAAAATCTCAAAACTCATCTAAGAGACGGACAGCTAAGTGGCTTAATTGATTGAGTCAGGCCTAAATATGGGAGGTCCTGGGTTCAAATATGACCTCAGACACTTCCTAGTTGTGTGACCCTAGAAGTTGCCTAGCCCTTACCATTCTTCTACCTTGGAACCAATACACAGTCTTGATTCTAAGATGGAAAGTAAGGATTAAAAAAAAAAGTCATCTAAGAAAATCCTCTCTTAAAATATAGCTAACTAGTAGATAGAAAACTTCAGTTTTACTACCTCAAAAAGCAGCCCATTCTGTTTATGACACTTCTAATTGTTATTAAGGTTTTCCTTATGTCAAGTCTAAATTAGTCTCTTTGAAATTTTCATTCATTATTTCTAGTTCTATTCTCTGGGCCCCACCCAAAAATATATAATCCTTTCTCTATATAACAGTTCAAATACTTCAAAACAGTTGTCACACATGCTCTCTAAATCTTCTCTATTCAAGGCTATATATCCCTAATTTCTTTAGCCAGTCCTCATACAGAATCAACTTGAGGCCCTGTATGGTCACCCTTCTCTGGACACTCTCCACCTTATTAGTGTCCTTCCCTTGCTTCTTATCTTTTGTGTATTTCTTTTTTTTTTTTTCCATTTTTTTTTTAAACCCTTGTACTTCGGTGTATTGTCTCATAGGTGGAAGATTGGTAAGGGTGGGCAATGGGGGTCAAGTGACTTGCCCAGGGTCACACAGCTGGGAAGTGGCTGAGGCCAGGTTTGAACCTAGGACCTCCTGTCTCTAGGCCTGACTCTCACTCCACTGAGCTACCCAGCTGCCCCCCTTTTGTGTATTTCTTTTAAAATATAAGTTGCTTAATGAGCTCCCTGTGCATTTATACTGGTTTTCTTTTTTAGACCAACTTTTACTTTTCCCCATCACAATTAGTTTTGTTTGTGCCTTCATAATTTTATTCTTAAAAACTGCCAACCCTCTGAGGCTGTTTAGGAATTTAGTTCATGGGAACTTGCCTAAATTCACTTTACAAAAATCTATATATGTCATATTATAGCTGGATTTCCTCTTCTTAAATATAATCTTGGAGGCAGCTAGAGGGCTTGGTATATAGGAAGCCAGGACTGGAGGCTAGAGGTTGTGGATTCAAATATAGCCTCAGAGACTTCCTAGCTGTGGGGCTCTGGACAAGTCATTTAACCCCAATTGCCTAGTCCTTACTGCTCTTCTGCCTTGGAACCTCAGTATCAATTCTAAGACAGAAAGTAAGAGTTTTTAAATAAATAAGTAAATAAATGAAAAAGTAGACAAGAAGGAATTAAATGATTTTTCTAATAAGTCTAATTTTATAATATTTTTACCATGAAACTTTTACTTTAATATCTTAAATAACTGCATGTAAAAATTTAATTAGATTGTACATACTCATTTTCTAGTGCCAAAAAAATACAAAGAATACAGTCAGTATAACAGGTTTAAAAAAGAAATCTCATGCAATAAAACCTATGCATTAGTTGCTTTGTGAAGGTAAATAATATCATACTTCTTTAGCAGCCCCCTTGAAAATGCAAAATATTAAAGGAGGTATTTTTTCTGCCACATAAATGAAAACCAACTGTACATTTTTTAAGACACACGATCACTTTAAGCCAGTGATGGAGAATGTATGACGTGTGCCAGAAAGAGCACACAGAGCCTTTTCTGTGGGCACGCCTACAGTCACCAGCCAAAGTTTGTTACTAGAAAACCAGAGGGGCTGGGGTGGAGCTGTTTCCCTCCCCATCTCCATGCCCCTGAGGACATTCCTCACTTCCCCTCACTCTGCCCAGCAGCCCAATGGATGGATTTTTATAAGAACTAGAAAGACCTACAGTGTAAATGAAATTAATTACTCTAGCCCATCCATAGTCAAAAATCTACTTACCCTAGGCATCTAGATTATATCATCCCCACCTCCCTTAGTTGGGGAGGGGAGATAGTTAATCCCACATGACAATAAGATCAAATCAAGAACAAGGGACTGCCCTTTGGGCAGTCCAAATCAGTGTAGAGGCTGCCATTGGTCCACTTGAATTAGAGGTGGCCCACGGGAAATGACCAGAGACACTATCTCTTTAAATATGTGGGTTACAAGCTGGTGAAGGAGTTCGGGCTTTGGAATTGGTGCTGAAGGTGCTCGGCTGAGACCTCAGAATTCTACTCTGAATTGTCAGGTGGATAAGTTAGGCTGACTTCCTTGGCCTACCTTGGCGTTTCCAAACTCTGCCTTAAGTAGGCTTATAAAGCCTCTCTGATTTCTAAGGTCTTGTGGCTTGTAGCCTAGTTTAATTAGCCTTTTAACCCTCTCTCTCCGTCCAGGCCTCTCCAGGCCTGGACCAGCCTCTCCCTCTCTCTATTTCCCTATCTCTTACCTTAAACCTGATCCTGACTTGGGTCTATTTTAATTATGGGATCAATCTGAATTGTTGATTTCTGGCGACGACATTTTAAATACATATCTATAAATACCTAAAATCTCCCTCTTATACTACATGAATGTCACTGAAATAAGCAAAACCAGACCATTATACAATGAGACTGAAACACTGTGGGATGATCAAATGTGATTGACTTTGCTAGTAAAAGCAATGCAATGATCCAGGACAATTGAGGGACTTATGAGAAAGAATGTTATCCACATCTAGAGAAAAAACTGTAGGAGTAGAAATCCAGAAGAAAACATGTGATTTTTCACTTGTTTATATGGGTATGTGATTTAGGGTTTTGGTTTTAAAGGATTGTTCTTTTACAAAAATGAATGATATGGAAATGGGTTTGAGTGAACGTGTGTGTGTGTGTGTGTGTGTGTGTGTGTGTGTGTGTGTGTGTGTGTGTAACCCAGTGGAATTGCTTGTCAACTTCCAGGATGGGGAAGGAATGAGGGGAGGGAGAAAACATAAATCATGTAACCATTGAAAAAACCTTAAAAAAAGAAAATTTTAAAAAAGCAAACTGGAAAAAAAAATAACTAAAGCCATAAATCAAATTAGTATCTATTGACAGAAAAGAACATATGTTATGGACATATTCCAGATAAGGTTGCAATAACATCACTAATACATTATAGCTAAATACCATACAGATACAAACTTTTGTGGAAACATTGTTTAGTCAAACACATTTATAAATATTACATCCATGTGACAATCTCCTATATCATTTTAACCTAATTTCTGTGGAACTAATTAATAACTATGAAAGGTACATTACTAAAATTGCTCTGCAATAAGTACATATGCAGATTAATTTCACTTGGTTAGTTATCCTCAATACATGCCACATTTTTTTTTTAAATTACACTTACCTTTTAAACTAACAAGTGCTTTGGCTGAAGAACCTGAAATTAAAAATAAAAGAAGTTAATAATTGCATCAGTCAAAAAAGTCTTTGTATCAAATATTTAACAAGAATTTGAAATCCAAAATACACAGACAACTGACTGTAGTAGGAATAGCCAATACTGGAAGGATTATGAAAAGATGGGCATGCTGATGCATTGTTGATGGAGCTGTAAATAATCAATTTGGAAACCAATTTGAAGTTATACATTGAAATTCATTAAAAAGTCCATATTCGTTGATCTAGAAATATCATTGTAAAGTATATACTCCAATCAATATTTATTAAGCATCTGCAATGCTAAGCACAAAAAGATACAAAAAGGTTATTCCCACCTTCAAGAGGTTCACAATCTGATGGGGGACACAACATGAAAACATATTCAAAGCAAGCTATATTCAGGTTAAATAGGAAATCTTTAGTAAAAGAAAGGTACCAGAAAAGACATTAGGAAAGGTTTCCAGTAAAAGATGTCGGGACTTTAGTTGGAAATTAAAAGAAGCCAGGAAAGCAAGTAGTCAAAGAGGGAAGAGTATTCCAGGCACAGGGGACAAAGAAAATGCCTACAGTTGAGAGATGGAAAATCTTATTCATGAACAGCCAGGAGACTAGTGTCACTGGATCATATTTATTTGGGGATTAAGATGGAAAAGTAGGAGGATACTAGGTTATGATGGACTTAGAAGGTTAAACAGTATTTTTTATTTGGTCTTGAAGGCAAGAGAAACCCATGGGAGTTTACTGAATAGGGGGTGACATCAGACCTGTGCTTTAGGAAAATCACTTTAATGGCTGAATAGAGAATGGATTGAAGTGGGGAGACTTGACACAGGTAGATCCAACTGCAGGCTACTGCAATAGTTCAGGGGTAAGGTAAAGAAGGCCCACATTAGAGTGGTGGCAGTGTCAGAAGGAAGAGGTGATATAAAAGATGTTGTGAAAGTAAAAATCAACAGATTGGATATGGGGGATAGGAGATAGTGAGGAGTATGAGATGTCTCTACACTTTTGAATCCAAGGGACTGGGGAAGATAGTGTTGCCCTCTACAGTATTAAGGAAGGTAGAAAGAGCAGGGTTTACCAAGAGAAAATGAAAATATGGAATTTAAGATGTCTCTTGGACTGCCCAGTTTGAGATACTTGAATGGCAGTTGAAGACATAAGATTGGAGGTAAACAGAGAGTTTAGAGTAGAATAGGTAGATTTGAGAATCATCAGCATAGAGATGGCAATTAAATCCATAGGAGCTGATGAGATCACCTAGTTAAGTAGTATAGAAGAGATCCCAGACAGAATACTGAAGGTGTGACACCTCTGTTTAAAGTAGAGGAACCAGCAAAGGAGACAGAAGGAAGGGCTCTGAAAGGTTATTGGAGAACAAAGAGACAATGGTGCCCTGGAAACCTAGAGAGAAAAGATTATCAAGGAGGAGTGATCAATAATGTCACAGGCTTCAGGAAGGTCAAGAATGATTTAAAAGGTCCAATAGACACCAATATATTTATAGTAGCACTTTCTGAAGTAGCAAAAAGCTGGAAACAAAATAGATGTCTACTGATTTAGAAATGGATAAGTAAATTATGGAACAGGAATATAACAAACTATAACTATGTTGTAATATTAATACATACATTATGGTACATGAATGCAATAGACTGTGTTATAATAATATTAATACACAGTAAATCTACTGTATTCACACATACCATAAATTATTTAGGTATTTATAAAACACTTTAAAGTTTGCAAAGCAACTTATATATGTTAGAATCTCCTTTGATCTTTACAAAAACTGTAGGAGGTAGGTGCTATTATTGTCCTCATTTTATAGGTGAAGAAACTTAGAAAAGGAGAAAGTTAAGTGACATTACACAGATAGTTTTTGAGGCAGGAATTGAACTTGGGTCTTCCTGATCTCAGGTTTACTATATCACTATGCCACCTTGTTTGGTTTTTTTTTCCACCTTGAATGATATTTTATTTTGCATTTCAGATATTATCCAGTTGTACATTCTCATAAGATCAGCAATGACAAAAACAACCTATTCTCCAAAGTCTAAATACAAGGGAGACAGCTGTTAATAACACAGAGAATACTTCAGGACCAAGCAGCAATATGACATAGGTTCACAAAAACAAAATGAAATTGCACCATTTGATGATGAACATGATGAAAACAAAAAGAGCCCCACCCCAGACTAAGAGCCCCCCATGCCCTGCCTTCCCCTTTACCCCATACAGGGAAGGAAGCACTCCCATTGGGTTGCTATGCAGGAGAGAAGATGATGAGAAGTATGTGTGTAAAGTGGGAGGAGAGTGGACCCAGCACTCTATTCCTCTCCCCTCCAGCTATGTGCCACACTATGAGCTATGCTCTCCTCAAAGCTAGCTCCTTTTCAATCCCACCACAGGAATCACCTTCACCACAGACTCAACAGGCTGCCATCTGTACCACACCCTCAGGCATCATGTGAGATACCCCTCTGCCCCAGCACCTTACCACAGACAGGGGAAGGAGGAAGCATTCCCACTGGGCTACTGGGAAGAGGGGTGGGGAAAGTGAGGAATGTTTTCAGGTGCATAAAGAGGGGGAGTGGAATAGCTCTGGTCCTTTCTAGTGAAAAACAAAAGCAATTGCAGGTATGCCTAAAGAGAGGGGTATGGGTGATTCCCCCACCCTTTTTTTTTGCACCATAGGCTCTCCATCACAGTACTATACAATAATATACTATTCGATAAGAATGACCAAATTTGTTAAGAAATCTGACCCCTGCTTCTTTGCAAAGTCAAAAAGGATACATATAAAATCAGATTTTTTGATATACTGAATAGTTTTACAGAACTACCCTTCCCTTTCTCTTTTTTGTTTTATTTAAAAAGATGTCTCTCTAAGATGAGACAGGAGAGATAAAAAGTGGAAGTTTTAACTGATGTTAAAATCCATAAAAATTTATATTAAAAAAGCAAAAACAAAAAAAAACAACTCTACCCCTTCTATCTCAGTCACATTAAAAGTTCAGTAAAGAATATCTCAAATTACTAGAATCCTTACTAAAAAAAAAAAAAAAAAAAAAAAAAAAAGTAAAGTGGTGGCCTGTCATCATGGGCAAACAAATGAAAACCTTTTTTCAGAATTCAGGAAATTATTCTGTGAAAGATAGAAAGCTCATAATTTATAAATCTGAAAGAAAGAAGAGCTAGTCTGAAGTAGACAGCGCAGTTAAGCAGAAGCAGCACTGAACATGAAGTCCTGTGGTTCAGTGCCATGATATGCTAGCTGTGTCCAAGGTAGGTAAATTAGCCTCTCTAAATCTGTTTCTTCTTACTTTAAAATCAGGATAATCCTACTTGCACTATTCATCTCAGAGGGGTGCAGTGACAAAATGCTTTTTAAATTTAAAGCACTATAAAAATAAAGAAATAGAAATGCTTATATGCTTTACCTAACTCATGCTGAGGCATGGTAAGGAATATATAAGATAATGTATGGGACAATACAGTGTTATAATAAAGTACCATTTATGTATAAGGTACCATTGCTATTATCATTCCTCTACAAGAGCCTAATGCTTCATTAGGGCATAGAAATGAGCCCAAACTAATCTGTAAAATGAGGGGATAGAACTATGCTTGACAGTAAAGTATACTGGGAAAAATGCTGATTTTGGCATAAAAGAAGTCAGTTCCTGCTACTTATAACAGACTCAGAACCCAAGTCACCCATCAAGTTCCAAGTTCCCTGCTTTTTCTACTCTATCATTCACCTTTTTGATAGTGTATCTCTTTCTGATCCACAGTTTCTATTCCTTTATATTTTATGTACTATACTTGGTATGGTGACTCAGGCAAGACACTCTCAATAGCTCTTGAATTTAGAAGTAACTGGATTAGATGATCTCTAAGACCCCCTTTAACTTAAAATCTTATGATCCTATTAATTAACATGGGCCTGGAGACAGTTTGTGTTACTTAATGGTGACTCAGATAGTTGTTGGATAGACATAAAAAAGTTGGCTATCAAGTAATGATTTTTTAATGGCCTCAGCAACCCGCAAAGACTGCCTGAGGGGTCTTTTGATGTACTAAAGTATTATTTTTATTGTTTTGTTAGTATTATTATTAAAGTCAAGCTCTGGGAGTAGATTAACCATCATACATAACTGATATGGTTTAAGAAAAAAACAAAGTAATTTTACTTAAAAATATGGTATACTGTTGTACACAATTCTCTTCATACATTCATCTGCCACCAATATTTATAATATAAGCAAATTACTCCCTAATGATGGTCAAAATTCAAAAGGAATTGCAATCATGTAAGTGCAAGTAAGGAACATAAACACATTCCTGGTAGCATCTCTTGAAGTGTGTGTGTGTGTGTGTGTGTCAGTCAGAGAGAGAGAGAGAGGTGCCAGCTACGTGGCTCAGTGAGTTGAGAGCCAGCCTAGAGACAGAAGGTCCTGGGTTCAAATCTGTCCTTAGATACTTTCTAACTCTGTGACTCTAGGCAAGTCACTTAACCACCACTGCTTAGCCCAAACAGCTCTTCTGCCTTGGAACTAATACACAATACTAATTCTAAGATTTTTAAAAAATAGGAAAAATATCAATTATCAGATTTAAGGATAGGAGATGAGGATAAGGTTATCAATAAACAAGAAAGGGAGAACACTGTGAGCAAGAAATGGATAATTTTGAGTACATTAAACTAAAAATTTTTGTACAAATAAAACAAATGCCACCAAGATTAAAAGAAAAGCAAAATATCTGGGAAAAAATTTTAGTTTCTCAGGTCTCATATCAAAAATATAAAAAGAACTTTGTAAAATTTATAGGAGTAAGAGTCATTTCCTAATTGATAAATTGGCAAAAGATAGGAACAGTTTTTGGATAAAGAAATCAAAGTCATTTAAAAGTACATGAAAAAATGCTCTACATCACTATTGATTAGGGAAATGCAAACCAAAACAATTCTGAGGTATCATCTCACACCTATCAAATTGGCTAAAATGACAAAAAGGCAAAATGACAAATGTTGGAGTGGTTATGGAAAAGTGAGGCCACTAATACACTGTTGGTAGAACTGTGGACTAATTCAATCACTTTGGAGAGCAATTTGGAATTATAACCAGAGAGTTATAAAACTGTGTATATCCTTTAGATCAAATATTGCTGGGTCTATTTCCCAAGAAAATCAGGGGAAAAGGAAAAAAAACCTATATGTTCCAAAATAGTCAAAGTAGCTCTCTTTGTGGTGACAAAGAACTGGAAATTTAGAAGACAGAATCATGTAATCATGGAAAAAATTAAAAAAGAAAGAAATTGAGATGTCTATCAATAGGGGAATAGCTAAACAAATTGTGGTATATGATTATAATGGAATGCTACTGTGCCATAAGATATGCTGAACAGATTAATTTTTTAAAATACTTGGAAAGAACTTTATGAAATAATGAAGAGTGAAATGAGAAGAATAAAGAGAACATTATATACAGCTACAAATTTAATATATAAAGAATAACTTGTGAATGCTCACCTACAGAGAATGAACTGAGAAATGGAAAAATGAAAGACATATTCTTCACCACCACTCCCAAAACCTTACCTTCCATCGTAGAATCAATACTGGGAATTGGTTCCAAGGCAGAAGAGGAGTAAGGGCTAAGCAATGGGGGTTAAGTGACTTGCCCAGGGTCACACAGCTAGGACATGTCTGAGGTCAGATTTGAACCCAGGACCTCCCATCTCTGAGCCTCTCTCTTAATGCACTGAGCCACCCAGCTGCCCCCATGAAATACATATTATCTTGTTGGATGTTGCCTTCTATGGAGCAGGGAAGGTGGGGAGAAGCTGAATGAACAAATAAGTTTGAATGAATGAATAAATGTAATCCAAGCTCATGTAGGAAAGGGCCAGGCTATGAAGAGCTTTAAAAGCCGGAGGATGTTATATTTGATCCTGAAAGTGTTAAAAAGCCACTGGAATTTACTGACTAGGTGGGTAACACAAACTAGTACATCTATGAAAACCACTTTGATAGCTAAGCAGAGGATGGAATGAAGTAGGGAAGAGACTTGAAGTAGGGTGACCAATTAGCAGGCTATATATATGTTTAAAAAAATTCATTATCATCTCCTCCAACCATCCTCTCTTCCCAACTTTCCAGTTATTGATTTTCTAATCTTTATTTTATTTTAATATATTTCCATATAAGTTTTCCAAAGTTATACGATTCATGTTGTCTCTCTCCCTTCTTTCATCCTCCATCCCAGAGCTGACAAGCATTTCAATTTAGGTTATACATGTATTTTTACAGAAAACATATTTTTATATTATTCATTTTTGTAAGTGAATAATTTTATAAAATCAAAACTCCAAATCATAAACCCAAATAAACAAGCAATAAATCATATGTTTTGTCTGTTACAAATAAAATTAATATAGAAGGATATATTTAAAAATATTAGGGTTTTATTGTAATTCATATTGGTAATTAAAAAAAAAACTCATGGTCCTGCTAAGATCTAATTCAAATGCCCCATGGTGCTTTCCCCCTGGCTGTTTCCTAGGAAAGAGAGCATCCCAATCAAGTTCTGAGTCTTTATGCCTCTGTCTATGCAATCACACTTCCTGCCACCTGTATTATGTGTAAGAGGAATCATGGGAAATGTAATTTTCAAGTCCCCTAAACATCCACAGGAAGTTTATAATCATAGATCTCAATATTAAGACCCCCACATTTCCAATATCACATTCCCCCCTGAAGAGCAGTGAGAGACTGGTCTCCTCGAATGCTCTTGTAAACATAACTAACTTTTAAATTACAGAAATTTGGGGATAAAAAGAAAAGAGGACAAAAACAATGATCCAATGGTTGCTAGCCGCATTGACAAAATACCAATTAGGGGCAGTCCCCTTTGGCATAAGAATATATATTCAAAACAAATGCATTCAACTCCCCATAGTTCAATCAACTGCACCCCAAAGTTCATTCTGGATCTCTTGATGCAATGTAGATTCTTCAGGCATCTTCATGGTACCTTCTCCAAACAGGTTCGACGTCTGGATTCTGGGGAGATGGCAAATTTCTTATCCTGAAATTACTCTCAAAAGAATTTAAACTTTACATTATAGATTATAAAACATACATTCCCTTCTGAGGAGAATTTTACATTCCCCCCTGAAATTACTCTCAAAAAGAGTTAAAATTTTACATTATAGATTATAATACAGACATTATGATTATAAAAATTATACATCCCCTGAGGAGAATCAATAACACACTCTCCCCTGAAGAGGGTACCCCAAGTAAGCTAAGGATACATGGCTGAGTCACGGGGTTGTATGAAATCAATTGGCAAAAGAAATAAAAATAAAATCCAAATAAAAGAGAAAAAATTAACTTGTGAATGAAATGTAAAATGTCAAAGTCTTATGTGCAAAACATGTAAGGAAAAATAAGCTTATAACAGGTCCTTGAATCAAGGCCCAATTAAAGTGATTTAAGCAGTTTGCAATTACCCATTCAGGAGCCAGGACTACAGAAAATTACCATTCTATATATAAGAGAAATAACAGGACCAAATATGTGTTTAAGAGAAGTGTCTTTCCCTGGTCTGATCTGCCTGCACCTTCTCAGGGATAAGCCATAATGATAGCCAATCTTAGGTGCTCGCCTAGGAATGAAGCTCTGGGGGAGTCTGGCCTCTAAAATATGCCAGAAAAGCTGCAACCCCAAACCTCAAACACTAGTTTCAAGCCCTTCAGTATTGGCATAGAACTTCCTCAATCCATGGTCTGCATGACCTTTTGCTCTTTGGCACTTTTCAGATTTTCAGTCAGTCTCCATGACCTTGTGGCTCTTTTGCTCCCTTCTCCTGAAATCAGACAAAGAGACATCAATCACAGTCCCATAATATTTACCAATAATTGGCAGGTTACCATAGTCTAAGGCTTTTGGGGTATGCATTAATATTATAGCAAATATATATTCATATTAAACTTATATTACTGTAAAATCAAAAAAGGATCAACACTGATTATATGTACTTTAAGTACAAAAATGAGAAAAAAGGGAAAAGAGTCAATTACTATAAAAAATTAAAAGGAAAAGCAATAAGAAAATTTAAAAATTCAGGGAAAAATACGTTTTCAAGTATAAAAATGAGAGAAAAAAACATTGTATTTCACATACAAGAAAAAAATAATAAAAGAATGTTTAAAATATATATATATATATATATATAGCTTAGAATTAGTGAAAGGTTTTTCACCCCAAAATGAGATTCATTTCCTGTTAAGCTTTTGCATGAACTGTGAGTGTAAAAGGCTTTTACAAAATAGCAGATTCATAATGCACATTCAAATAAAGTACCAAAATTTCCAATAACACATTTAAAGACAATAGTGAACAAATCCGTTATTATAACCACTTGCTATGATGTTTAAAAATTGTATACTTGTCACAAATTCAACAGGTATAGTAAATCATTCAACCATGGCTAAGATATTTTCTTAACAAACTCTATTACTGCCTCCATGGCAATTGTGGAGCAGAGCCTAAATAAGGACCTGATAAAAAAAACTTCTGGGTCTAAGTTATCCTCAGGAATTCTAGATCCTTCTGATGGGAAGGCAAGCCAAAACATCAAGCATACAGGAGCTCTCCTGTCTTCCTGTGTAATATACAAAAGTTTGGGCAGGAAATCTCCATTTGTTTCCTCTACCCCTTTAAGACAACATTCTTTATAATAAATATATAAAACCATATCATTCATACAGAAGGGTACTAGGCATCTAAAGTCAATTCTAAAGACCCTTTATAAAATTACAATTTATATTCTCAAGGCATCATAGTCTTCAAGGTTGTATACAATTATCAAGATTGAATAAAAACTTTAGGCATGTGATCCTATAGCTGAAATGGCAAATCCAGTATACATAAGGCTTACAGGCTTTTTACAACTTAAAATATGTTTAAGATGTTCATAAATGGTACAGATAACAGAATTAGATTAATATAGATAAACTTTAAAAAATCAAAAACTTAAAGAAATCAAGAAATACAAAAATAAGGAACAGATTATAAGCAATGGAGTAAAAAAAACCCTTTTTTACCAATTCTAATAGATTTGTTCACTATTTGGGAGTTACAATAAAATCATAAACAGAATTAATCTAGCAGCTAAAACTTCATTAGCTTAAATGATCCAGTGTAACAGAAAAAATCAATGTAAAACAACAAAATTAAATCACAAAACAACAATCAGCAAAATACAATAAGATACAAAAACCATTCAGTCTGTTAAAATCCACCTCTGGTCCAATTCAAGTTCCTTCTAACTGAGCTCTGCACTGAGCACAGTGTGGATGACTCCATAAGGGTATATAGTTCAAAGTCTTGATCAGGCCCAAATTGCCAGCATACGTAGGCAAGATAAGGAAGAAAAAAAAACATCCCAGAACTGGGGTCTGCTAGGTCCACATGCTAACTCAATCCCCTCCTCCAAAGCAGAGCATGGAAGCCAATTTGGGGTAAGGACTAGAAAAGCCTCGGGTTGGAGATCCCACGTGGATCAAGGGTTGTGGGGGGTGCCTAGGTCAGGTTTTAGAAGAACCACATGGATGGCGGTAGTGGAATAAAAGCTCCCTTCAGTTTAAAAGTCATTAATGTCTACGAGGAAAACTCTCAGGTGTGTGAAATGAGAAAGAAGGGGGTTTTTTTCTTTGTATATTTCCCAAATCTTGGATTCCTCTGAGGAGCTCTGGGTGGTGGCTGGGGATCAGCATCAGAGGCAGACGGGGCAGCTGGGGTGGGTGGCAGAGGCATCCAAGGGGATGGGGAGTCAGAATCAGGCAGGAACAGTTAGGGGTCAGCAGCAGAGGCAGAGGCAGCAGCAGGCATCTGGGTCAGAAATGGCTTTCCCTCAGGGAAATAAGACCCCCAAATTTCCAATATCACATCTGCATTCCTACTCCCACAATTCTTTTTCTGGAGGCAGATAGCATCTTTTTCATAATCCCTCAGAATTGTCCTGGATCATTGTATTGCTGTTAGCAGATAAGTCCATCACATTTGATAGTTCCACAATATTTCAGTTACTATGTCTAAAGTTCTCCTGGTTCTGCTTATTTCACTGTGCATCAATTTATATAGATCTTTCCAGTTTCACAGAAATCCATCAATTCATCATTCCTTATAGCACAATAGTATTTTATCACTATCATATGCCACAATTTGTTTAGCCATTCCCCAATTAGGAGACATTCCTTTAGTTTCCAATTCTTTGCCACCACAAAAAGTGCAGCTATAAATATTACTGTATAAACAGGTCTTTTCCATTTTTTTATCTCTTTTGAGATACAGACCTAGTAGTGGTATTACTGGATCAAAAGGATACATTCTTTTATAGCCTTTTGGGCATAATTCCAAATTGCCCTCCAGAATTATTGGATCTATTCACAAGCCTATCAGCAATGCATTAGTGTCCCAATTTTGCCACATTCCCTCTAACTTTTATTATTTTTCTTTACTGTCAAACTGGCCAATCTGATAGGTGTAAGGTGGTACCTCAGAGTTGTTTTAATTCTCATTTCTCTAATCAAGTAGGATTTAGAACATTTTTATATGTTTTTGACAGTTTTGGTCTCTTCATCTGAAAACTGCCTAGTCACATTCTTGGATGTGAATTTATCAATTTGGGGAATAACTCAGATTCTTATAAATATGACTTAGCTCTTTATATATTTGAGAAATGAGGCCTTTATCAGAGAAATTTGTTATAAAAATTTTCCCCAGTTTGTTGATTTTCTTCTAATCTTGGTTGCATTGGTTCTGTTTGTATAAAACCTTTTTAATTTAATATAATAAAAATTATTCATTTTATATCTTGTAATGTTCTCTATCTCTTGTTTGGTCATAAATTCTTCCCTTCTCAATAGATCTGATAGGTGAGCTGTTCTACATTCCCCTAATTTACTTATAATATCACTCCTTATGTTTAAATCATATACCCATTTTTACCTTATCCTGGTATAAGGTGTGAGATATTGATCTAAACCTAATTTTTGCTATATTGTTTTCCAATTGTCCCAGCAGTTTTTGTCAAACAGTGAGTTCTTACTCCGAAAGCTGGGACCTTTGGGTTTATCAAACACTAGATTGCTGAGGTCATTTATCCCTAGTTTATTCCACTGATCCACCCTTCTATTTCTTAGTCAGTACCAGATTGTTTTGATAATTACTGCTTTATAATATAGTTTAAGATATGGTACTGCTAGGTCCCCATTCTTTACATTTTTTTTCATTAGTTCCTTTGATATCTTTGACCTTTTGTTCTTCCAGATGAATTATGTTATTATTGTTTCTAGTTCTATAAAAGTTTTTTTGGTAGTTTGATATGTATGGCACTGAATAAGTAAATTAATTTAGGTAGGTAAGATAAGCTCAGCTTGCCCAAGAGCAATTAAAGTTTTTCCAACTGTTTAGATCTAATTTTATTTGTGTGAAAAGTATTTTGCAAATGTGTTTATACAATTCCTACATTTGTCTTGGTAAAAAGATTCCTAAACATTTTACGTTGTCTAGAGTGTTTTTATTTTATTTTATTAAAGCCTTTACCTTTCATCTTGGAGTCAATACTATGTACTGGCTCCAAGACAGAAGAGTGGTAATGGCTAGGCAATGGGGGTCAAGTGACTTGCCCAGGGTCACACAGGTAGGAAGTGTCTAAGGTCATATTTGAACCTAGGACCTCTAGGCTAGGCCTGGCTCTCAATCCACTGGGCCACCCAGCTGACCTATCTAGAGTGATTTTAAATGGAGTTTCTCTTTCTAACTCTTGTTATTGAGTTTTGTTGGAAAATAGAGAAATGCCAATGATTTATGTGGGTTTATTTTGCATCTTGCAACTTTGCTAGTTATTAATTATTTCAACTAGTTTTTTATTTGATTTTCTAGGATTCTCTAATTATACCATCATATCATCTACAAAGAGTGATAGTTTAGTTGCCTTGTTGCCTACTTTAATTCCTTCAATTTCTTTTTCTCTTAATTGCTAAAGCTAGCATTTCTAGTATAATATATTAGATAAGTGATGATAATGGGCATCCTTGCTTCACTCCTGATCTTACTGGGAAGGCTTCTAACTTATCCCCATTGCAGATGATACTTGCTGATGGCTTCATTCATTCATTCATTCATTTATTTATTTATTTTGGGGTTTTTTCCCCCCATGGTTACATGATTCATGTTGTCTCCCTTCTCCTACCCTCCCCCCTCCTGCAGCTAACAAGCAATTCCATTGGATTATACATGTATTATCACTCAAAACCTATTTTCCATATGATTCATTTTTATAATAGAGTAATCTTTTAAAACGAAAACCCCAAATAATATACCCACATAAACAAGTGATAAACCATATGTTTTCTTTTGTATTTCTACTCCTGACAGTTCTTTGTTTAGCTTTGGATAGCATTCTTTCTCATAAATCTCTCAGAACTGTCCTGGATCACTGCATTGCTATTAGTAGCAAAGTCTATTACATATGATCATCCCATCATGTTTCGGTTACTATGTATAATGTTCTCCTGGTTCTGCTTACTTCACTCCGCATCAGTTCATGTAGGTCTTTCCAGATCCTAAAGAAATCAACCGGTTCATCATTCCTTACAGCACAATAGTATTCCATTGCCATCATATACCACAATTTGTTCAGCCATTCCCCAATCGAGGTCATCCCCTCATTTTCCAATTTTTTTTTTGCCACCACAGAAAACACAGCTAACAGGTCCATCCACATTTTTAAAAATCTCTTTGGGATACAAGCCTAGTAGTGGTATTGCTGGATCAAAGGGCATGCATTTTAAATTACTGATGGTTTTAAATAAATACTGCTTATTATTTTAAGGAAAGGCTCTTTTATTCCCATGTTTTCTAGTGTTTTTAATAGGAATGGGTGTTGCATTTTGTCAAAGCATTTTTTTGCATCTATTGAGATAAGCATATGATTTCTGTTAGTTTGATTATCGATACTGTCAATTCTGCTAATGGTTTTCCTAATATTAAGCCAGTCTTGCATTCCTGGGATAAATCCCACCTGGTCATAGTGAATAATCCTTGTAATAGATTGCTATAGTCTTTTTGCTAGTGTTTTATTTAAGATTTTTACATCAATGTTCATTAAAGAAATTGGTCTATAATTTTCTTTCTCTATTTTTGATCTTCCTGGCTTAGGTATCAACACCATATTTGTTATCATAAAAAGAATTTGGGAGGACTCCTTCTTTGCCTGTTTTGCCAAATAGTTTATATAGTATTGGGATTGTTTTTTAAATGTTAAATAGAATTCACTTGTGAATCCATCTGGCTCTGAGAATTTTTTCTGGGGTGCTCAATTTCTTTTTCTGAGATGGGATTATTTAAGTATTCTGTTCCCTCTTCTGTTAATCTAGGCAATTTATATTCTTATAAATATTCATTCATCTCACCTAAAGTATCAGATTCATTGTCATATAAATGGGCAAAATAGCTCTTAATAATTGCTTTAATTTCCTTTTCATTAAAAGTAAAATCACCTCTTTCATTTTTAATATTGATAATTTGATTTTTTACTTTCAATTTTATTTCTCCTTTGATTTTTAGGAATTCCAATTTAGTCTTTTTTAATTTGTTCTTTTTCTACTTTTTTTAGTTGCATGCCCAATTCATTGATCTGTTTTTTTCTCTATTTTACTGATATACATTCAGGGATATAAATTTTCCTGAGTACTGCTTCGGCTGTATCCCATGAATTCTGATATGTTGTCTCTTCACTATCATTCTCAATAAAGAAATCAGTGATTGTTTCTATGATTTGTTCTTTGATCCATCCCTTTTGAAGAATGAGACTATTTAATATCCAATTAATTTTAATTTGTCTTTTTTATGAATCCTCATTGATTATAATTTTTATTGCATTATTATCAAAAAAAGTTGTATATTATTTCTGCTTTTCTGCATTTGGTTAAGAAATTTTTATGCCCTAGTACATGGTCAATCTTTGAATATATACCATGTGCTGCTGAAAAGATCTATTTCTTTTTATCCCAATTCAATATTCCTTTTTATACCTATTCAAAATATCTAGATTTTCCTCAGCTATCTATTAAATCTAAATTTCCATTCACTTCCCTTACTTCTTTCTAAGCTATTTTTTGGTTAGATTTATTCTGATAAGGAAAGGTTGAGATCTCCCATTAATATAGTTTTACTAACTATTTCCTCCTTAAGCTCCTTTAGTTTTTCTTTTAAAAATAAAAATGCTATACAATTTGGTGCATATATGTTAAGTACTGACATTTCTTCATTTTTCTATACTACCTTTTATCAGGATATAATTACCTTCCTTCTCTCTTTTAATCAGATCTATTTTTGCTTTAGCTTTGTCTAAAATCATGACTGCTACTCCTACTTCTTCTGTCTCAGTTGAACCCTAATAGATTCTGCTCCAGTCTCTTACCTTTACTCTGTGTGTGTCTGCCTGCCTCAGGATTCTGGTTTTTAATCCACTCTGCAATCTGCTTCCTTTTTATGGGTGATTTCATCCCATTTACATTCACATTTATGATTACTATCTGTGTATTCCCTCCATCTTAATTTCCTCTTTTAATCCTGTCCTTTCTCCTTTTACTCTTTCCCTGCACACCAGTGTTTTGCTTTTAGTCAATTACTCCTTCCCCCTTTTTTTATTTACTTTTTACGCTTCTCTTGAATTTTGTATTTGGACCTCAAATTTTCTGTTTTAGTATGGTCTTTTCTTCAGGAATGCTTACAAATCTATTTTATTAAATTACCATACTTTCCTCTGAAAGAATATAGTCAGTTTTGATGGGAAGGTGATGCTTGGTTGTAAACCTAGTTCCCTTGCTTTCCAGAACATTACATTCTAAGACTTCTGGTCCTTCAATGTGGAAGCTGCCAGATCCTGTGTAATCCTGACTGGGGCTCCATGATATCTGAACTGTTTCTTTCTGGCAGCATACAGTATTTTCTCCTTGGCCTGGGAGGTCTTGAACTTGGCTATAACATTCCTGAGAATTGACATTTCAGCCTTTTCTCTTGGATACCTATCATTGTCTTTTATAGAGTCTATATTTCAGTCAAAAGTAGAAAATTCTCAATTTTCTCTTCTGCCCTTTCCTACCTTCTTGTACTTGCTCATACTAACCACTCTTGAAATAGACTCCTTTTCTTCCCAGTATCAAAGACCAATTTCCCACCAGCAGCATTCTTTGACACATCTATCCCACTACCCAGGTGAAACTATTAACACCATACCCAAATTTCTCATAGCACTTTGCCTTTTACCCAGTCCTTTTATCTAGACAAGTGCAAAGAATGTATGATTTTAGGACATTGCAAAACAAAATTATCATAAATACAATGAGGAGACATGCTATAAAGCTTAGTTTCCTCATCTTTAAAATGGGAGGAATGGACTAAATTATCTTAAATTCTCTAAAATTCTGTTTAGTAGAATATATTATTCATCCCTGGACTTGCTAAAGAACTTTGAGCAGCTCTACCTGGTGATTACTAGGAAGGAAGAAACCAAGTGAACAACAAAGAAAGGAAGAAACAGAGGGAGGTTAAAGATGGAACAAGTATTTATTAAGCATATGCTAATAATGCCTTATTTACAATAGAGAAAACTGGGGGAGGCAGAGGTTAAGTGACTTGCCCAAGAACACAAAGCAAATAAGTGTTTGAGGCCAAATTTGAGCTTGTCTTTTATTCCAAGCCCAGCAATCTATCCACTAGATAACTAAACAATAGAAGTGAACAGCACAAACAATTAGGTAGCTTACCAAAGTATAGTAGCTTGTTCTGAGAAAGATAATCTTGCAATCCATCAGAAAGGCAAAACCATACAGTTTACCAAATAATGGCTAGGATTACAAACCTACATAAGGTTTATACTCATTGTATAAAAAATGTTACAAAATTAGGTATTACCACTACACTTATAGAACATTATATGGTTTACAAAAAGCACATTCCTGTGAGGTAGGAAATTCAAGTATTAACAACCTCATTTTACAACTGAGGAAATCAAGACTTGGATTGACTGACTTGACTATTGTCACACCTCTAGTAACAATAAGAGCTACTATAGGTATTTTGTTCCCCATTTTACAGATGAAGAAACTGAGATTTAAATTTTTAAGTGATTTGTCCACAGTCATATAACTAGTAACTTTTGGAAGCAAGATTTAGGTCTCTTCTAGGATATCTCATTTACTCAAATTTCTTCTCTCTCCAATCCATCTTCTACACAACTCACAAAATAATATTCCTAAATAATTTGTCTGGTCATGTCAGTCTTTTTTACAATAAACTCATATGGCTTGCTAACATTACTTCTAAGATGAAAGTCAAATTTCTTTGTATGGCATTTAATATTCACAACAGAGGGTGGATAGAATAAGGGAGGTAGTGGTCAAAAGCAAAATAGACTTCTATGGGAAGAGGTCAGGGTAAAAAAAAACAAAAAAAGAATAAACTGAAGAGAACAGGATAGAGGAAAATAGTTAGCAAAATCATAACTGAATGCAAATGGAAAGAACTTGCCCATAAAAAAAAGATAGCAAAATAAATTTGAAACCAGAATCTAATAAACAGATTTGTTTATAAGAGATACACTTGAAACAGAAGAAGACACGTGAAGCAAAATAAGGGGCTAGAGCAGAATCTATTACAATTCATGTTAAGCAAAAAAGGAAGGGTTAGCAATTGTGATTTCTGACAAAGCAACTGAAAAATAAGTCTAATTAAAGAGGAAATCAGAGAAACCACATTTTGCTAAATAGGAGCCACAGACAATGGATTAATATCAATACTGAACATATATGCATCAAATGGCATGACCTCCAAATTCTTGAAGGAAAAGTTAAATGAGTTAGAGGAGGAAATAGCAAATAAAATTATACTAGTAGAGAACCTCAATTTATTCCTCTCTAAGCTAGATAAATCTAGCTCTAAAATAAACAAGAAGTTGAGATTAATAGAATTTTTTAAAAGTGAGATATAATAGATCTCTGGAGAATACAAATGAGAACAGAAGGAATATACTTTTTTCTCATCTATGCAGGGTCCCTTCATATGTGGGCATAAGAGTAGCTAGGTGGTGCAATGAATAGAATACTGGGCCTAAAGTCAGAGACCCAGTTCAAATCCTACCTCAGAAAGTTATTAGTTGTGTGATCCTGAGCAAGTTACTGCACCCTTTTTGCTTCAGTTTCCTCATCTGTAAAATGAGCTAGAGAAGGAAATGGCAAACCACTCTAGTATCTTTGCCAAAAAAACCCCAAATGGGGTCACAAAGTGTTGGATATGGCTGATCAACAACAAAATTAGGTCATAAAACCCTCAAAAACAAATGTAGAAATAAACCCTTTTCAGACCATATTGCAATAAAATTTACTTTGAATAAAGGGCATAAATTAAAGTATGGATTAAAAATTAGTTAAAAAATAAATAATCCTAAAGAATGAGTGAGGCAAAGAACACATCATAGAAAAAGCAATCATTTCATTAGAGATAATGATGGAAATGAGGCAATATACCAAAGTTTGTGGGATGTGGCCAAAGTAGCACTTAGTGGAAAATTTATAATGCATCTCTAAATGCTTACATCAATATAGAGCAGATCAACAAATTGAGAATGCAACTAAAAAAATTGCGAAAAAGTACAATAAATTTTTTCAACTAAACACCACAATAGAAATCTTGAGCATGAAAGGAGAGAATAGTAAAAACTGAAAGTAAAAGAAAGGATCAATTGATCACTGAAACTAAGTGCTAATTTAAAAAAAAAAGCAAAATAAACTATTGACTAATTTAATTTTTTAGAAAAGAAAACCAAATTGCCAGCATAAGAAATGAAAAGGTAAATAAATGAAAAGCCAATGAAGATAAAATGAAGTCATTAGAAACTATTTTGCCCAACTACATGGCAATTAAATTGACATTCTAAATTAAATGAGTCAATATTTACAAAATATAAATTTCCTAGATAAAGAGAATAGAAATAGAATAATAAATGAATAAAATAGAAAAATTCTATTTTAGATAAAGGAATTGAATACTCTATTATGAATTTCCAAAAGACAAAAAAAGGAACCAAAACCAGATGTATTTCTAAATGAATTTTACCAAACATTTAAATAACAATTCCAATATCATATAAACTATTTGAAAAAATAGGTAAAGAAATCTTAACGAATTCCTTCTATGACGCAAACATGGGTTTGATGCCTAAATCAGAGACAGCAAACAGAGAAAGAAAACTACACAATATTTTCCCACTAATGAATACAAAAATTTTTAATGAAATACTAGCAAGGAAAGATCAGGATATAACAATATATATCAATATATCGCAAATTTTTTTAAAAGAATGCCAAATTACCAGAATAAAAAAGCAAAACAGTGACTGTACAGCCAATGAAAGATAAAATTAAAACAGTATCAGAATCTATTTTGTCCAACTATGTACCAATAAAACTGATGATCTAAATAAAATAGGCGAATAATTACAAAAATATAAATTAACTACTATGAACAGACTGGATTTATGCCAGAAATGCAAGGATGACTCGAAATTAGGAAAGCAATAAGCATAATTAGTTATATCAATATCAAAACAATAAAACCATATGATTATATCAATAGATACAGAAAAAAAGCTTTTGACAATCTACAACTCCCATTCTATTAAAAACACTAGAAAATATAGGAATAAATAGAATTTGTCCTAAAATGGCAAGTATTATCTAGAAACAAGAACAAGAATTCCAATAGGGATAAACTAGAAGCCTTTCCAATAAGATCAGGTAGTGAAGCAAGGTTCACCATTATTGCTATTATTATTCAATACTCTGGTAGAAATGTTAGCTCTAGCAATAAAACAAGAAAAAGAAATGAAAGGAATAAGCCTAGATAATGTGGAAACAAATCTTTTACTTTCTGCTAAGTGGTGCAGTAGATAGAGCACCAATCCTGGAGTCCAGGAAGACACAAGTTTAAATCTGACCTCCAACACTAGCTATGTGACCCTGGGCAAGTTGTTTAATCTTTGTTTACCTTAATTTTCTCATCTGTAAAATGAGGATAATAATAGCATCTACCTCCCAAGTTTGTTGTGAAGATCAAATAAGATAACTGTAAAGTGCTAAGCAGAGTGTCTGGGCTACAAAAATGTTAGCTTCTATAATTAGAAAAACCTAGAGAATCAACTAAAAAACTAGCTGAAACAATGAACAACTTTAGAAAACTTTTAAGAGAAACTAAATTCACATAAACCATCAGCATTTCTATATTACCAACAAAACCCAGAAGGAAGAGATTTTTTAAAAAAAGAAATTTCATTTAAAAGTAAATGCTCACTCTTCTGCCTTGGAGCCACAGAAGGTAAGGGTTAAAAAAAAAAAAAAAGTAAATGTTGAAAATATAAAATACTTAAGGTGTCCATGTGCCAAAATACACAGAGGAATTGTATCAATACAACACCAAAACATTCTTCACATAAATATAAATCTAAATAATTGGAGATATATTAATTGCTCGTGGGTTAACTGAACCAATCAAAATACCAAAAGAATTATAGAGCTAAAAAAATAACAAAATTTATCTGGAGAAACAAAAGGTTGAGAATATCATGGGAAAAATGGAGCAGGTCAAAATTTCCTGTAACAATCATCCAAGGGACCAGGTTTCTTCAATTCCAGTCTGGGTGAGATAAGGAGATCAAGTCTCAGGGGAAAAAAAAAACCCTACTTAGTGGAACATAGTTCACAAGACCTAGAAGCACAGCATTTGATAAACAAAAGGTATCATTCAACTTCTGGATTAGATTTACCAACACACAAAAATTGCTGGAAAACAAGAAAGCAGGATGATAGAAATTGGATATAAACTAACATCTCATACTATGTCCCATGACAATACCAAATGGAAATAAGCCCTAGGATATCATAAATATATTGGAGGAACAAAGAAGGTGGTATTTTTCAGAACTAGGGTAGGGAAAGAGTTCTTGACTAAACAAATGATAAGAGAAGATCACTGAATATAAAATGGACAATTTGAAAATTGAAAAGTTTTTGAACAAATAATATCCATACAGTTAAAATTGTGTATGGAGAAAGAAGGAATTGGTATACAAGCTATTTATTAAGGGTCTACTGTGTGCCAGGTACTATACTAAGGGCTTTACATTCAATCTTCACTAACAATTCTGTGAAACAAATGCTAGTATTATCCTCATTTTATAGTTGAGAATATTGAGGCAGATAGAGGTTAAGTAATTTGCTTGGGGTAACACAAGTTAAGGTGTAAGGCCAAATTTGAACTCAACTTCTTGACTCTAGGCCCTGAGCTCCATCTACTATCACACCTAGTTGCCTAGAGAAATAGCTGGGTAAAAAATTTTCATAACAAATTTCTAACAAAAGTGTTGCATCTAAGATAAATAGGAAATTGATTTCATATAGAAAAACAAATTCTCAGAAACAAAACATTCTGGTTAAATAATTTATGAAAAGATATGAAAAGAAATCTATGCTATCAACAATCATTTTTTTAAAATGTTCCAAATCACTAATAAGAGAAATGCAAATTAAAACAACTCTGAGGTTTCAACTTATATTTATCAGAGGGCAACAATAACAACAACAAAAAAATGACAATTGCTGTGGCAGGAATTAATGCACTGCTGGTAGAACTGTAAAGTGGCCTCATCATTCTCAAAAGCAATTTGGAAATATACTCCTTGTTGTTCAGTTGTATCTAACTCTTCATGATCCCATTTAGGATTTTTTTTTTTGGGGGGGGGGGAGGACAAAGATACTAGAGTGGTGATTTGTCCAGGGTCACACACATCTTAAGATGGATTTAAACTCAAGTCTTTTTTATTCTAAGCCATCAATATACTGTCTACTGTGCCACCTAGTTGTTCAAAAAGCTACTAAACTATATGACCCAATGACATAACTTTTATACCTAAAATTGGTCAAAGAAAGAGAAAAAGCACTTTTTTGTTATAGCAAAGAATTGGAAACAAAATAGATGTCCAATAACTAGAGAATGGTCAATGATATCTTAATGTAATAGTATATTATTATGTCATAAAATATCATAAATGAAAAAAAGGGACAGATTCAGAAAAAGCTGGAAGGAATTGTGTGAACTGGTACAGGAGTCAAATGAAGAGAACCAAGAGAACACTTATATAAAGTCTAAAACACTGTAGTAGTATTTTTCCCTAACATTTAAATGAATGTTAGAGTCTTCATGACCCTTAAAACACTGTAAAGGAAAACAATTTCAAAAAAATTAAGAAACGTGATCAATGAAATGAATAACCACATAAGATTCCAGGAGAATGATGATGAATTGTTTCCTATCTTTTGGTAGAGAGGCAATGGAATAATAAAGATGAAGAAAGATATGATTTCAAAACACAGTCAATATATAGATTTGTTGTATGTAACCATATTTATTCAAGGGAAACTTTTTTTAGGGGCGAAGAGGGAAGTTTGAAAGGGGGTAGGATAGAGAAGAAAGAGAAGAAAAAATGTTAATGAATGATTTTTAAAATACAGAGAATATAAGGAAAGTCAGAAGGGCACAAACAGACAAGGCAGTTTTACAACTACCATGTTATGTTAAAAATATACTTTTAAGAAAAAGTAAGCCATACACACAGTAGTCTCATGATTTCATATGTATTCTTCTTTATGTTGTTCTTTGTATATAGAAATGTTTGCTTTTAAGTAAGAAAAAGGAAAAAAAAATTGGGGGCCGATTTTTCATTCCTTAAACAGAAGCCTTATACATATACTGAATGATTACTTCCTAATTTTCCTAGCTTTTAACCTCCTCCAAAAATTAACCTAATTTATTTTGTATGTAGTTTTTTTCCCTAATAGATTATCAATAGATATTTATTAAACGTCTCCTATATGAAAGACATTGTGCTAAGTGCTAGGAATACAAAGAGATTTTTTAAAAGTCCCTACTCTCAAGGAACTCAGTCTAAGGAGGGAGACAACATGAAAACTCCTGTACAATCAAGCTATGAACAAGATAAATTTAAAATAATCAATAGAGGAAGAGTTCTACAATTAAGAGAAACCAGGAAAGGCTTCCTGTTTAGAAGTCAGATTTTAGCTGGGACTTGAAGGAAGCCAGGAGGCAGAAATTCCATAGGGGACAGAGAATGAAAATTCAGGGAGTTCAGGGATGTAGCATCTTGTCTGAGGAACAGTAAGCAGTCCAATGTCATTGAATCAGAGTAAACTTATTAAAGGCAAAGATTGTTTTATTTTTCTTTGTAATCCCAAAAGCTAGTACAATGCCTGGCATATGGAAAATAAGCACTAAATAAAAGCTTTTTGATTAACTGAAGCAGAGAGTTGGGGCATGCTTGGCATGGCAAGCATAGAAATATAACTGCATATATATACTACTACTTTAAGTTCTGCAGAGAGCTTAAAAGTTATCTTATTTGATCCTCATAACAACCTTGTGACAATAGGTACTACAGGTATGATTATTCTAACTTATTATATGTAGGAAGGGCTCTTGAGATTAAGTGACTTCCTCGTGGGAAGCCACTTAACTTCTCAGTGCTCTAGGCAATTAAGTCTACAAGTTACAGAGAAGGTATCCACCTACATTTGTGGATTCATCCACTAATGAAATCACAGCTCCAGCCTCCTGTCCCTATTATAAAGATGAAGAGATTGAGGCCGAGATAGGTTAAGAGAATAATCCAGGATCATATAGCTAATAAGTATGAGAGGTATTTGAACTCAGGTCTTCTTGACTTCTAAATCCAGTGCTCCTTCCATTCTATTGCCTAACTGCTTATAATAGATGCTTTTCAAATTTTCAGATGACCCAAAGTTGGGCAGATAGCCAACATGTTAGATGATAGTCAAGTCATAATTCAAAAGACTTTAGAATAGGCCAAAATAGAAGTAGGACAATTTACTAATTAGGTTTTGAACTGGAAAGGACCTTAAAGGTCAAATGCTTCATTTTAGAGTTAAGGAAATTGAGATCAAGGATGATTTAAATTACTTGCCTATATTCACAGATACACAAAAATGGCAGAGTAAATGGCAAAACTGGGGTCTGAACCCAAATTCCTTGACTCTGAAGACAAGATGTACAAGAAGACTCCAATGTACCATGCTGCTGATTTATTAAATAAAACTGACTAGGGGCCAATATAAACCTGCACAATTCAATTCAATTCAATTAACACTTATGTGTCAAGACAAGAGGTAGAGTTATAAGTATTATAGTCTACAGGGTGTGGGCCTTGGAGCCAGGAAGTCAGTCAATAAATATTTATTAAACACTTATTCTGTGCCAGGAACTGTACACAGAAAGAAGCAAAAGACAATCCCTGACCTCAATGAGCTCACAATCTAATGAAACAATAAGCAACAAATATATATATATATATGATAAGCAGGAAATAATTAACAGAGCGAAGGTACCAGAATTAAGATGAGTTGGTTGAGAAAGGCTTCCTATAGCAGATGAGACTTAAACTGAGACCTGAAGAAGTCAAGAAGCAGAGATGAGGAAGGAGAGCATTCCAAGGACTATGGTCAGCTAGGGAAAATGTTCAGAATAAGGTGATAGAATTTCTTGTTTGTGAACTGGCAAGGAGGCCAGTATTATTGGATTGAAGAGTATATGGTAAGGAATAAGGCATAAGAAGACTACAAAAATAGTGTGGTTGGAGGATTGGTTATGAAGGGCTTTGCACTTCAAAAGATTTTGTACTTAATCCTGGAGGTGACAGGAAGCCAGTGGAGTTTATTGAGTAGGCTAAACTCTTTAAGAAGCCATTATATTTATTCTTTAGGAAAATTATTTTGGTGGCTAAAGAGAGGATGAACTGCAGTAGAGAGAGAATTGAGATCGGCTGACCTATCAGGAGAGTACTGCAAAAGACTAAGCATGAGGTGATAAAAGCCTGGACCAGGGTGGTGACAGTATGAGAGGAGAAAAGGGAGCATGTTGAATGTCACAAAGGTGAAACTGACAGGCCTTGGAACCGATTAGAGGGATGAAGAATAGAGGATAACACCTAGCTTTTGATTCTGCGGAAACAGGAAGATGGTGTTAGTTTTAACAGGGATAGAGTAGTTTGGAGTGGGAGACGGGTTAGGAGGAAAGAAAATAAATTAAGTTTTGGATATCTTGAGTTTAAGGTTACCACATGGAATGGTTCTCTAGGAGGGGAAGGGGGACAAATCCTTGGAATATAGGGATGTAAGAAGCAGAAAATAACAATAAAAACTTGTTTAAAAATGTCTACTGGGCATCTATTTTTAAGATACCTGAAAGATCTGAAAGACAGTTGGAGAAGTCAACACAGAGATATAGGACAGGGAGAGTTGAGAATCATCAGACTGAAGATGATAATTAATCCATGGGAACTAATAAGATTGTAAAGCAGTAAAGGGAAAAGAGAAGGTCCAGGATAGAACCCCGTAGGACTCTATGGTTAGAGATTGTGATTTAGCTGATCTAGCAAAGTAGAATGAGGAGAACCATTAAATAGGTAGGAGGAAAACTAGAAACGATGTCCCAAAATCCTAGAGAGAAAAGTGAGTTGGTTGGTTGATTGTTGTCCTTTGTTCACAAGGGAGACCAAAATGACTTTACTAAGTCTCTTCACCTCTCTCAACTTTGGTTGCTTCATCAGTATATTCTGAGAGTCCCTAATCAAAGTCTTCAAGGTTATAAGTTAGACAAGAGTTGCTGATATGCACTGGTAGAGGAGTTTTCTATTTAATTTAAAAAGCATTTATTAAGTAGCTAGTAAGTCTCAGCTAAAGAATCCCTTTTGTCAAGAAGTCTTTTCTTAATTTTGTGCCTTATAAGATTATCCCATATTTACCCTATATCTATCTTGTTTGTACATAGTTGTTTAAATGTTATTTTCCTCTTCAGACTGTGAGCTCTTTTGAGAGTAGTATTTTTTGCCTGTCTTTGTATCCACAGTGCTTAGCACAATGCCTGACACATAGTAGGCATTTAATAAATGCTTATTGACTGACGACAGATACTATGCTACAGGCTGAGGATACAAAGATAACAATTAAAACAGTTCTTGCCCTCAAGAAGTATAGATTCTGAGGACAGGAAGAACAATCTGTACACAAGGACACAAAAAAATAAATACAAAGTAATTTTGGGAAGGAGAGACATACAAATTGAAGCATTAACAATTGTGGAGAGGGATCAAGAAAAGCCTTCTGTAAAAGGCCATACTTGTGTCAAGCCTTGAATTCTAAGAGAAGCTAAGGAGGATGAATATGCCAGGAAAAGAAGAAAGTCTGCTTGAAGCAGAAAAGTGATTGTAGAGAGGACAGCAAATAGGCCAGTTTTGTTTGGACTACAGAATGTATGAGGACAAATAATATAAAGTAAATCTGAAATATAGAGTTAGAATGGGAGGAAAAGACCTCAGAGGTCATCTAGTCTAATACCCTCCTCATTTTAAAGAGGAGGAAACTGAAGTCCAATTAAATCGTTCAACCAAGGTCACACAGGAAGTAAGTAGCAGAGCTGAGAGTAAACCCTAGTCCCGACTCTAAATCTAGCTCTACAATGTATGAAGTCATTTTGAAAAGCTTTAATTGCCAAAGATCTATCTTATCCAAAAAAAAAAACCAAAAAAACTAAACTGGGAGCTACCAGAATTTCTTAAAGCACATATTTGCCATCCACTTGCTCAAGAATATCAATTTGGCTTGGAGAAAAAGACTGAAGGTAAGAAGACCAATTAGGAGGCTACTACAGTAGATTAGATCAGAGATCAAAAGGGTGAGTAGAGAGAAAAGGATGCGTAGAAGTAAAATCAATGATATTTAGTCACTGATTACATATAGAAGGGGGGGAAGAGTACAAGATGACCTCAAGGTTGAAAACCTGGATGACTAGAAAGATATTGATACCCTTAGAAGAAATAGGGAAATTGGAAAGAAAGATGGGCTTTGTGGGAAAGATAATGAATTGTGCTCTGGCTGTGTAGAATTTGAGATGTCTATAGGACATCCAGGTGGAAATATCTGGCAGAAAATGATGATGTTAGACCAGGGGTCGGCAACCCTTTTGACCGTGAGAGCCATAAACGCCACATTTTTAAAAATGTAATTTCATGAGAGCCGTACAGTGCTCACAGTGCGCTCCTGTAACAGTGCCTGAAAAAAAATTGACTTTATGGCTCCTGCAGAAAGAGCCAGATATGGCTTGAGAGCCATATGTTGCCAACCCCTGTGTTAGACTGAAGACCAAGAGAGACCAACATGTTTATTTGCGAATTATCTGCAGAGATGAAAATTGAACCCATGGAAACTAGGGGGTGGGAGGTGGCGGGAGGCAGAGGAAAGGGGAGAGGGAGAATATAAAGGAGGAGAGACGGAGAGACAGAGAGTGAAAGAAAGAGGCCTTGGACAGGCCTTTAGGATCATGGATGATCAAAGACAAAGTGGCCAAGCAGGTAGGAGAACAATAATTGAACAGTATCTGAAACCCCAAGAAAGAAAGAACACTCAGGAAAGGTAGTCAACACTGAAAAGAGTTGCAGAGAAGTCAAGAAAGATGGAAAAAAAAGGACAGGCTTCTTGGAATCCCCTCTATTAACATAAAATTGTAGTTCTGTTGTTTTTCATCCTTCATTTTCAAAGAGTACCAATGACATCATGGGGTGATGTCTTGACTTGCTTGTCATTCTGTACTAATGTGAAAGGCACTGTGCTTGGGATTGAAGATAAAAAAGAAAAATTAAACAGTCATGCTCACAAAGAACTTACATTCTACTATGAGCCAGATACAGGCTCACAAACAAAATAACATTAAGGAGAAGAGATCACTAACAGCTGTGGAAGTCAAAAAAGGCAGGCGTACAAGACTAGGAGGATACAGAGGAGTCAAGAAGCATTTATTAAATACATATTATGTGTGCTAAGCACTATGCTAAGACCTGATGTTAAAAAGAAAGGCAAAAACAATCCTTACCTTCAAGTACCTCACAATTTAATGGAGAAAACAATGTGTAGATAAAATACAAAACAAAATATATACAAGATAAATTGGAGATGATTACAGAGAAGGCACTAGGGACTGGCAGGCTTCTTGCAGAAGGTAGGATTTTAAATAAGATTTGGAGAAAGTTAGGAGCCAGAGATGAAGAGGGAGATCATTTTAGGCATAGGGGAAAGCCAGTAAAAATTCAGATTTGGGAGATGGGAATTTCTTGAACAAGATCAGTGTCACTGAATTGTACAATACATGGAGGGTAATAAGGTGTAAGAAGATTAGAAAGGCACCAGGTTATGAAGAGTTTTAAAAGCAAAATAGAGGGGGCAGCTGGGTAGCTCAGTGGATTGAGAGTCAGGCCTAGAGACGGGAGGTCCTAGGTTCAAATCAAGCCTCCTTCCC
Organism: Gracilinanus agilis; assembly: GCF_016433145.1. NCBI lineage: Eukaryota > Metazoa > Chordata > Mammalia > Didelphimorphia > Didelphidae > Gracilinanus > Gracilinanus agilis. The sequence goes on from NC_058133.1 coordinate 135,892,981, forward strand.
AGCTGTGTGACCCTGGGCAAGTCACTTGACCCCCATTGCCTACCTTTACCACTCTTCCACCTAGAAGCCAATGCACAGAAGTTAAGGGTTTAAAAAAAATAAAAAAGCAAAACAGAATTTTCTATATGATTCTGAAGGTGATAGTCCCTGAAGTTTATGGAGTAAGGGAAAGACATGGTCATACTTGACTTTAGGAAGATTAGCTTGACAGCTGAGAGGAAGATGGGCTAGAGTGGGGAGAGACTTGAGGCAGGGAGGTCAACCAGCAGTCTATTTCAGTAGTTCAAGGGTCAAGTAATGAAGGCCTGCATCAGAATAGTTTCAGGGTCAGGAGAGAAGTGGGAATACTCCTGAGAGATGTGACAAAGGTAGAATTGGTAGGTCTTCACAACTGATTGGCTATGGAGAATGGGAGAAGAAGAAGCAGAAGAAGACACCTCTGTGGCAAGTCTGGGCAACTGGGAGGTTGTACCCTTAATAGTAATAGGTAAGTTAGGAAGAAGGGAGCGGAAAAGATAACTGAGTTCAGTTTTCGACATGCAATGAGTTTAAGATATATAAGGGACTTCTGGTTTGAGATGCCCATTAGGCAGATAGAGATGTGAATTGAATAGGGGTCAGGAGAGAAGTTAGGGCTGGACAAACAGCCTGAGGAACATTTGCATAGAAAAGATATTTGAATCCATGGAAGCTGATCAAGTGAAATAGTATTGAGAAAGAAGAGGGCCCAGGTTAGAACCAGAGAGAGAGAAAGAAAATGCTTTAGTTAGTTCCTTGTCAGGAAAGGCTGGAGTGGGGTTAATGGATGAAGATCCAACAAATAAGACTAAAAAGGAAAAGTTAGATGGGTAGGAGAACCAGGAAAACAGAGAAGAAAGTGATCAATACTGTCAAACGTTTCCGAGAAGTTAAGAGGGATGAGGATTGAGAAAAAAACATGCATTGGTAACTTTGGAAAGGGCAGTACCAGTTGGATGATAAAGTCAGAAGCCAGATTACAGAGATAAGAAAATGAGAGGAAAGGAAATGAAGGCATCAACTGTAGATGACCTTCTCAGGAGTTTGGCCATGAAAATAAGAATAGTATAGAATGATAACTATCAGCGATGGACAAAGATCGAGTTGAACTAACTTTTTGAGGATGGAGCATGCATAAGAATATTGGTGGGCAGCATGGAAGCAGCCAGAGGACAGAAATGAAGATTAATAAAAGAGTAGAAATGATAGAAAAATCAATTTCTTGAAGATGGGATAAAATTGGATCATCTGGGTAGAGAGGCATATCCTTGCCTATAAGAGACCTTAATCTCTTCATATGACACTGAGATGAAGAATATAGTACTAGAAGGCACCTGAGTCATATTAGATGAGATGGGGAGATGACAGAGCTCTCCCCAAATGGCATCAAGTTCTTTACTGTAATATGAGGCTGAAAAAGTTTGAATAAAAGTTGCTGAGTTGAATGGGTTAGTGAATCTTTTAGGGATGTTTAAATGATTACTTTGCTGCAACAAGGACTCAGTTGAGATTATGTAACATAAACTTGTAGCCACCCCATTCTGTACTTTCATGATTTTCTCCAGTTTTGTTCAGCAGTAAATGAAACTAGGAGGGTAGGAGTAATCTTAAGGCTAAAATTTAGCAGGTGAAGTATGGCAATAAGACAGCAATGGCAAACCTTTTAGGGATGAAGTGCCGGGCTCTGCCCTCACCCCAACCCCCAGACCAAGTGCTGTGGTGGTGGTGGTGGTGGTGGGTGACAGGAGGGGGGGGGGGGCACATGCTGGGTATACCCTGCACCTTCCTTATCCCTTTACACAAGGGAGGGAGAAAGTGCTCCCATTGGGCTGCTGGACAGAGGAATGAAGTAAGGAATGTCCTTAGCAAGTGTAGAGAGGAGAGGGGGGCCTGAGAGTTCCACTCCCCCCAAGCTCTGATGCCTGTGAGCCACCCACCTTACTCCCTGTGTACTCCCATTGGGCTGCTGAGCAGGGGAAGGGTGATGTAAAAAAATGTCATCTGGTTAAGTGGAGAGGGGGAAGGGAGCAGCTTTGGCCAAGTCCCTCTGCCTTTCTAGTAATAAACTCTGGGGGTGGGGAGGGAGGGTGGTCGAGTGCCCAGAGAGCATTCCCCATGCCATCTCTGGCACCCATGCCATAGGTTTGCCAACAATGTAATAGGCTAAGAGGGCAAGGGATTCAAGAGAATTTCATAGTGTAGAGTTGAACTGGTTCATCAAGGGGTCAAAATGGGAAAAAGAGAGTCTAGTCAGAGTAGGGGTCATGCCCTGGGAAAAAACAGTTATGGAAGAACTGGAAGACATAGTGAGGTTACAGTTAACTAGACTTGACTAACAATTAGAGTTGTCCCAAAATTTAATGAGCTGCCTCAGAAAGTAGATTTCTATTCACCAACCTACTAGTAAAGACTAGATGATCACTTATGAGAGATACAAGGATTTTTGTTCAGGTACAGGTCCAGTGATATGAGAGCCTTTGTAATTCAGGCATTAAAGGTAGCTTTCTCATCACTACACTCAAAACCAGGAATAGGTGCTAGATAAGGGAACTCAAAAAAGGGATCTTATGTAAACCTGAGCCTGGAAGTCAGGAATCAGTCTGAGGGGATGATGGGAAACTGAACTGGGAAAAGGGACCTAAGATAAAACTACTAGGAATTAAGCAGTCTCTAAATAGCCAGTTTTAGGATACTGCATTCTCAGGTTATTCCCTCCCAGAGCTGGGCTCCTCTCCCTGTGGTCCTCTCCTTAATGATTTCTCTTTTTTCTTCTTTTATCTCCAAATTTCTTTCCCCTGCCTGCTCTTTCTCTGTCTCCTTTCCTTCCTTCTTTTTTGTCTCTTTCTCTACCAATCTGTGTCTATACCCACAAATCATAGAATGAAGCATGGCTCTGGAATCAGTTAACTGGAGTTTAAAATCTATCTGCTACCTGAATGACCCTTGGCAAATCACTTAACTTGCCTCTGACTCCAAATCTATTGTTCTTTCAATTGTACTGCACTAGGTATTACTTTGTTTTCTCATCTGTAAAATAACTGAGTTGGACTGGATGGTCTCTGAGGTCCTTTCCAACTCTTTCTAGATCTATTATGATGCAATAATAATTTCTGCTCTGGGCTTCTAATGCATCTCTGGACCAAGATATGTGCAATGACATTTAGGTATACATATAAAATTTTAAAATATTTCTGAATGTGGATTGGGCCAATACAGAGTAGAAACTCCCTTAGGCAGACTATAGGAAACTAGCTTCCAATGAGAACAGGATTTCTTGGATGAGCCATCCCCCCCCACCCAGCCCTGATATTTACTAGTTTACCAAGACTCCTTTTGAGTGTTGACTTGGATTCACAAAAAGCCAAAGTCTATTCCTAATAATTTGGATACCTATTATCCTGGGATTTGGGTTTTGTACAGTAATGGGCATTTCTCTATTAAAAGAGAAAAAACAAAATTGATACCTTGCTTTGACTAGCCAGAACAAATTTGGACTAACAAATAACCCTTCCAGAAAAGTATCATTTTTTTAATAGGCAGTGGCCTACCCTGATGAAAGAAGTACATTGGAAAGGCAGAGTAGTGCAATGGAAAGAATAGTAGGTGTGGAGTCAGAGGACTTGCATTCAAAACTCAGTTCTACAACCTTCCTATGCTGTAAACTAGGACAAGTCTTTTCTTTCTTTCTCAATTTTCTTATTTGTGTAATGAGGGGATCTCAGAGGTCCCTTCTAGCTTTATATCTATGACCAGTAGCTGTGTCTTTGAACACATCACAACCTGAGATTCACTTTCAAAATCTATAAAAAGTCAAGATTAGAACTAAAATACTCTTCCAAAGTACCTTCCAGTTATAAAGTGCTAAGATTCCATTTCCCTACAAGAATTTTCTCTTCCAAATGAATTGGTCTACTCAAACTATGCCCTTTCTCTTTTTTTTGTTTATGCTGTTTCTCTGGCCTACAATACCCTGGACTTTCTTCTCCTCATTATATACATCCTTCCAATCCCACCCAGATCCTGCTTCCACTATAAAGTCTTCCTTGACTATTACAGAATATAGAAGTTCATCCCTCTTAAAAGTTTTAACACTTATCACTCATACACTGTCTTGTAGCATGTAATATTGTTATTTAAACTTTTTTATATGTTTATATTTTGTCTCCCTCGGTAATATACATATATTTCTATTATAAACACCTTGAAAACAGGAATCCTGTATTATAATTCTTCATATTCCTCAAAGAACCTGGCACAATGGAATGTACATGGAGCAGCTAGGTGGCTCAGTGGAGACAACCAAGCCTGATTATGGTAGGTCCTATGTTCAAATCTGGCATCAGACACCTTCTAGCTGTGTGACTGTGGGCAAGTAACTTAACCCTAATTTGCCCAGCCCTTACTACTCTTCTGCCTTGGAACCAATATACAATATTGATTCTAAGATTTAAGGTAAGGTTTTAAAAAACAAAACAATGGAATACACACAAAAGATTTTCAATAAATATCTATTAAATGAAAGATGATAGTTAAGTTGGGTCAAGTAGGAATAAGCAGAAAAAAGGGGAGGGAGGAAAGGAAAACAAATCTAAAATGAAGGAACCAGTATAAGCAAATCAGAGAGTAATGAAAATGGTATGATTAAGAGATAGTAGGCCTGGTTAGAGTGTAGGATTCACATGAGAAGAGCAAGAGGTAAATCTGCAAAGAAATGTTTTGGTTTAGGTGTAAGGACTTAACTATTCTACCTTTCTTACTCTTATTAGTCCAATCTTTTCAGTTTCTTTGGTTATTTTCCATCAGAAACATATTTCCATTCCTTTTTAACTGCTGGAATAACCTGTTTCTCCATCTGGCAAATCATATCCTCTGCTTGCCACTTAAGCACACTGTGACCATTTACTAAATGTTTATTATTATTAGTAGTGGTAATATTTACATGATTCTAAAATATATTCTTCCCACAAAAAAATTAGTTTAATGAAGTAATAAGGAAAATTATTCAAAAATATTAATTGATATACATTGACAAGAATTATATAGCATAAGAGAGTATGTGTCTCTTATAACATGCACCAATTCTGGAATTATCACACCAATAAGATTCACTCAAGTATTGAAGTAACTCTTTAACTACATAAATTAGCATTTAGGTCTTAAAGAAATCAGTAACACTCCAAATAGAAATGTAGAATCTCAGGCTTTTACTCAGTTTTTGGTGGTAAATGATTATCTTGAGTAATAAAAGATGGAATTAAAAGTAAGGACTAAATTGATAAACAAAGACTGAGACCAGGGAAGATTCTGGAACTGTACATAATTCATATTTACCTATAAGGCTGAAGTAATCTTAATCTCCGCTGAATCTTTTATACTGACTAAAGAGTATACTTCCGTTAATTTTTTATATAATAAGTAACAATCAACTAAAAGAAGTTTATAAAAAAGCAAACAGACTATGCTCCAAATTGCCTTCAATATGTCATTTATCAGATTAGTCCCTTATATTTTTATGCTCTTATAGATAACCTTCTTTTCAGTTATATTGTAAGCAACTTAAGGTCAAAAGAAGTATAGAAAACGTAATAGCTCAAAATCATAGGATTTTGAGTTAGAAGGAACTTTGGAGGAACTAATCCCCTCATTTCACCCTCTAGGTTCATAAGTCAAAAGAGGTTGGTACTCATAAAAGCAATAATGCCTATAAAGATTTAATTCTCCAATGCTGCACCAAGAAGAAACTATCACACCCTAGAAGGCAGTCAAATTCTACAACTGCTATATTTCACATAGAACTTTTTTTCTCTGTATGAATTTAGTTAGGTAATTCTGATTTTTAATATTTAGTGAATCAAACAACAATCCATAATAAAGCATGTATATATTTGTAAACATATACCTACCTATGCTTTTGACAAATTCTTTTCCAATATATTTTTCTGACTAGAGGTAGATATCAGAAGATCTGGGTTCAAGCCTTAGCTCTACTACTAACTACTTATGTAACCTTTAAGTAAGTCAATTCATCTCTGAGCCTCAGTTTCCTTGCCTGTAAAATGAAAGAAATGGACTAGATTTCTAAGCTGTCCTTCAGCTCTGATAGTCCATGATTTTATGAAGAACCATACTTTATACCTCTTTACATCCTACTTCTAGCAAAGTGCCTTGACATATATTAGGTGTTCAATAGACCTGTATCTATTGAACATATAAGAATGAAGCCAAACATATCAATGAACTTAAACCAAAAGGAAATAGGCCTCATTTTCAGCAGGTATTTATATATCTACATATACTATAGATAACTAATCAATAACTATAGCTCTATAGACTTTCTGGGTTAAAAGAAACACAAAAATAGCAGTGAGAATATAATCTTTAGAGAGCGCAGAGGATAAGCATTCCCTTATTTTAGAACATCTGGATCTCAGTGAAGATCTGGTCACCTAGGGTGATATATTATTGAAACAAGGATCTGAAAAGGTACTTTGACAATGCCATAAGAACTTGTCTGTAGTAATTATAAAACCTGAAAACACTAACACAATTCTTACCATTAACTTTTATTTCACTTTTAGAAGAGAGTAAATTCATAAAACCTGTAGCCTTTTCTATAAGTACAAAAAAACCTAAGGGTCCACCCAAAGAAAAGACATTCAACAGTTTCTTATCCCTCACATCCAATTGCCTTGTGCACTAAGAATTTTTTACTAGTGCCTGAACCTATTCTCTCAATTGTATTGATAGCTTATTGTACACAGTTGTTTGCACGTTGTCTCCTATCACACTGAGCTCCTAGAGAGCAGGGACTCTTGTTTCTTTGTATCTTCAACTCTAAGCAAAGTGCCTGGCACCTTGTGGGCGCTTAATAAATGCTAATAAAAATCCTTTAGAAATTGTAATTGTAACGAACTGAATTGATGACACACATCAATGTCATCAATATATCAATATAGCAACACTGGGCATTTACAAAAGGAATTTATGAATTAAAACATTCTGTATATTTCAATATGTGAATACACTAGGTTTCTCCTGGTAGTTTGTTAGAGCTCCTGAATTAGAAGTACGAATAAATACCATGGATGTGTATACTTCACTAAACACAAGTATGCCTGGGCTTAACACTTAATTGAATGGCTGAGTGAACATGACTGGGGGTACACCTGCATGTAGACAGTGTGTCACGTATGCCTGCTGGCCATATCCATATGTTGACATAGAACTCCAGGAGTCTTCGCAGCAGACTCATGTACACATAGCGGGACGTCTAAGATGGGGATGGGTAAGGGGCTATCTGGACACCTGTGTCACCTGGGGAGAGCAACGAAAGCCACCTGTACACCCAGGGGAAAGGACCAGGGCCCTGACACGGAAATGTTTCCAATGGGGTAGCCACCCCACCCGAGCTGCTGCAGGGGGGGGGGGCGTAGGGAGGAGTCACGAGTGACTGAGGAGGCTAGGGCGGGGGCCAGGATAGTATGTGGGGCCAAGGGGGCCACGGCGGGGGCAGCGCCCACCGGCCTCCCCAGCCCAACCTTGCCCTGGCCCCAGGATTGGCGACTTCCACAACTACGCCTTCAGAGGCTGCCTCCGGGAATGCCGCTCTCCCCTCTAACCTCCCACCCCCGACCCAGGGCCCGGGCCGGGGGAGGGTTTGGGAGGGGGGACAGCCCGGACTCCGGGGCTTTCGGTTTCCGGCCCCTGCGCTCTCACAACAACACAACCCAACACCCAGAGACACCATAACAAAGGCGGCGACGGCAGCGGCGGTAACCTCGGGGTGCGGGGAGGGCGGCAGGTCCGGCAGCCCGCACGCCCGTCAGGCGCGGGGCAGAGCCCCCACCCCCCCGTCCAAGCCCGGGCAGCCCCGAGGCAGCCGGCCGGCGGGGAGGAGGGGGAGGGGGGCGATTGGAGGTGCTACTCACTCTCGTCAGGCAACTGGTCGAGCTCCGCCATCTTGAATGAGCCGCGCCGCTTTTTCAAAGGCTGCCCGCCGCGGTGCATTGTGGGGCGGAGAGAGCCTTTGCGAGGGAGGTTCGAATGCAGGAGCTCACTCTCTCTCCCGCTCGCCCTCTCTCTCCCTCCCTCCCCGGGCTCCCCAGTCTCGCGGCCTGGCCCGCGCGCGGGGACACCCCGGCGCTGCGCAGAGGGCGCGCGAGGGGGCGGGCGCGCGGGGGTTCGCGCCGGCCCCAGGAAGGGGGGAGGGGGCAGGGAAGCTGAACCCGCCGGCCCTCCAGCCCCAGGCCGAGGTGCCCCAGGGTTCCCTTAGCCCAGCCCCAGGCTGCTACTGCAGCTGCTAGCCCTGCTAGGGAATCGAGAGGTAACGGGGCGGGGCGGGGGGTGGGGGGGAAGGGGAGGGCCGGGAAGAAGAGTAGGCAAAGGGGACAGACCTGGCGGTCCTGGGGCCGAGGATGCCCAACTACTAGCACATTTCTGTGCAGGTGGCCTGGTCTGCTTGGGACCTCCCCTATTTAAACCCGTCCGCCCCCCACCCCCCACCCCTCCGCTGGCTGCTGAGCTTGACCCTGTTTACGCCTCAACTTCTTCCTGCTCGCCTCCCCTCCCCCCACGGAATAGGGCCTGGGAGGGAGGAGATGACGGCTCCGGTAACACCCGGATGGCACGGGCTTTGTCGCTGCAAGTCCCTGTGTCTCCGGAATGACAGGTGGCCTGAAACGCTTCCTGCCGCCCGGGAGTGCGTAACTCCCCCTAAAAAAGCGCTCTTAAAGAGCACAAGATCGAGAAAAGGCAATCTGCTTTTGAAACCTGGCTCAGGTCCTTGACTACCTGTGTGACCTGCAGCTGTCATCCTCAGTTTTCTTATCCTTAAAATCAGAGATGTTGACGAGATCGAGATTCTAAACCAGAGGTCTATGAAGTTGATGTTTTTCTTTTTTAATATTTTGATAACTTTAAATATAATTGATTTCCCTTCTCATCGCGTTTATATTACAGAAAGCTAGAAGAGAGCTTCAGAAGTCCCTTTTCTATACTTCTAAGATGAATTATTCCTAGATTATCCATCCTAGTCAGATTAAAATTTGTCCTGAAGGAAAGGAGACTCCCCATATTCTCCCTCTGTAACCCATACCAATGATAACCACTCTGTCCCTGCAGCTAGGTAGTGCAATGGATAGATTGCTAGGCCTGGAATCAGAAACACTCGAGTTCAAATTCTGATTCAGACACTATAGCTGCCTGACTCTAGGCAAGTCACTAAATTCTGTTTGCCTTACTTTCCTCATCTGTAGAATGAACTGGAGAAGGAAATGGCAAACAACTTTAGTTATCTTTGCCAAAGAAAATACCAAATGGTGCCACAACGAATTGGACACAATCTGAAACAATATAATGACAAGAAAAGCATTTTAAACCTTGAGGTTTAAAAACGTTATATCCCCCAGACAACTTGGGGAGGTGGATGCTATTATCCCAATTTTACAGATAATTGAGAGACTTGCCCAGGCTAGATTATAAATTCTGGTCTTCCTGACCCCTTGGTCCTACATTCTATCCACTGAGCCTCCTAGCTACCTACAGTTTTATCTCAATTTTTTCTTGTTGTAGGTATGGAAAGGTGGAATAAAATTAAAAAATAAAACTTTAAGCCTTGTCTCCAATTTTCTTTCCTATATAGGAAACATCTTAGTTGATTTCTCTTCTATCATTTTCCCCTTTTCCAAATAATTAATAATATTAGTACCAGTGACCCTGAACATACAACTTCATCTCTCTGAGCCTCAATTTTCCTAACTGTCACAAGAAGGTGCTAGATTGGATAGTCTCCAAGATCTCTTCCAGCTCTGAAATTCTATGCTCTTAATAATAACTTAATGTGTTTTTTCTTCCTTTCTGAAAATAACTTTCTGAATAACTTTCAGTCATCTTATTCATTCTTGGGAGGAAATAGCAAGTTTGCTGCTCAATACTTTAAAGTCAATAAGTATTTATTAAGCTCCTAGTACTATAAACCAGCCACTGTGTTGTACCAAGGATACAAAGAAATACAAAAGACAATCCCTGCTCTCAAGGTCCTGTGATGTCCAAAGGGAAACTTCCTTCACAGATTAAGACCTATAATTACTCTTTTTGGTAGAAGGTATTGAGAGTGAATATGATTGAAAATTCATTGCCCTATGGTGAGTCTGATGGTGATTCTCTCCCAATTGAACCGATCCTCTCTAAACTTAGGGTGCCTAGTCCTCAACATCATAATTTGTCATTGGGCTTATGTTCAAAGCTTTTTTAGTATGATAGAAACTGCCAGAATTTGTGTTGCTCTGACCCAGCCTTCTAAAGAAATACAATATCCATTGTAATGGGACCTTAGTGGAGGAGAAAAGCAAACATTAACTCAGTTTTTCTTGTTGGGAGACAGGCCTGAGGTGCCTTATCTTCTTTCTCCTGGAACTAAGTTTGTGAAGGAATTATTTCAATTCCGAAGTTGTTGCTATAGTCCATTTGCCAAATATTCCCAAGAATGCCTGACAAAGTTCTACAAACATAGTACTAATGTTCCATCATTTCTGGAGCAAAGTAGTAAAATGAGAAAAGATCAGTGTCTCTGATGAACACATCATATCAATACATATCCAGGGGCTCTGTGTGCTATATGTGCTTAGTCAGTGGAAAGAAGGGTATAATACAAAACTTATATAAGGTACAGTCATGGCTGTTAGATAACACAATGGATAGAGAGCCAGGCCTGGAATCAGGACTTGGGTTCAAATGTAATCCTGGGCAAATTACTTAACTCCCATTGCCTAGCCTTTGCCTTTTTTCTATTGTTATAACAGAAGGTAAGGGTTTAAAAAAAAAAAAAAGACAGTCCACTGCCCTCAGGAAACTTACCTAGGCTCAATTCAAGTATCATCCTTGACTCCTCAGTCTCATCCCCACTGTATCCAATCTATAGCTGTCACATCAATTTCACCTTCCTAAAATTTCTTGAATACACCCTTTTCTCTCCTCTGATACTGCCACTACTCTGATACAGGATCTCATCACTTGACATCTGGATCTTTGCAGTAGTTTGCTGATTGGTCTCACTGCCTCTAGTCTCTTCTCATTCTAATCCATCCTCCCCTCAATTGTCAAAGTGATATTCTTAAATTGATCATGTTATCTCCTTCAGTCCAATAAACTCCAGAACAAATGTCAAATCCTCTTTTGGGCAGCCAAACCCCTTTGTAATCCTCTCCTCCCATCTCTCCAGTTTAATTGCATTTTATACCCTCTACCCCAACCTGAACTACATTCTCTGCAATCCAGGGGCCTCTTTGCTGTTTCTTGAACAAGATACTATATCTCTAGACTCTGGGCGTTTTCTTTTCCTCATGCTTAAAGTTCACTGCCTCTTCATCTCCACCTCCAGGCTTCTCTGACTTCCTTCAATACTAGCTAAAATCACTTATATGAAGCCTTTCCTGACCCCCCACAATAATAATGCCTTTCCCCTGTTGACTATCTCCAATTTATTCTGAACATGACATTTTTGTACATAGATGTCTGCATGTTGTCTCCACCATCAGATTGTGAGTTCCTTGAGAAGTGTCTTTTACCTCTCTTTTGCATCCCCAGTGCTTGGCATAGTGCCTTTCACATAAAAGAAGCTTAATAAAAGTTTATTGCCTGACTTCCTGCAGATTGCAGAAGAAATCTCATCTTTGCCTCTCAGCAGCAACAGTAGTGACAATTTGAGCATATGGCAGCAAAAATATGTGCTTTCCTAGATGTGTCTGAAACTATAAATGATATCCCTGGCTACTTCTTCCATTTTGATTTTTTTCCCTAAGTTCCTATCACCAACTAATACTGAGAAATGAATATTTCTAGTTCCGGAAGTAATCATATGAGAGTTTGAAAGATCAGTAATTCCTGATTTCATTCTGTAGCTCTGCAGAAAATGCTTTCTGTAACTCTATCATTACTTAGAGAAGATGACCACTGCCAGATCATCCGCCACTCAAATGATCACAGTTTTCAATGAAAGAACTAAGAAAACCCAATTCTTGATGGGGCTTCCTAAAAGATTTGGTACCTGTGACTCTCTCAGATAGTATAAGCATTAGTTGAAAGTGAAATGTCTGTTCAGTAGTCTCTTTACCTCCCAGGAGTATAGAATAGCTGTGATATGTTATTTTTTTTAAGTATTTGTTAATATACACTTATGAGTCTTTGTAAGTTTTAAGAATTTCTATTGAGATAGAGCAAATAAATAGCTATCTTATAATTAATATGTACTTCATGCATTAAGTGTTTTTTCTAGAAGGGACCCTGTTCATTTTGGGGAGACTCTAAATTGACTACACAAATTTTATTTAAGAGATTTTTCCCTGGGGTTGGGTCATAATAAACTAGATATAAGGAAGAATCTTAATCTCCTCTCTTGGGGTTAGGTTCTACCAAAAGTGAACCTGATTCATGAGAGTCCATTTCAAGAATTTCCCAGGAGGGAGCCCATCTAGGCAGAGAGTAACATGCAAATAGAAAGAAGCCATTGGAGATGGGGTGAGGGGCAGCTTGGTAACACAATGGAAGAGTGCCAGACCTGGATTCAGGAGGACCCGGGTTTAAATGTGGCCTCAGATACTTCCTAGCTGTGTGACCTTGGACAAGTCACTTAATTCCAATTGCCTAGCCCTTGCCACTCTTCTGTCTTAGACTTAATATTCTAAGACAGAAGGTCTTAAAAAAAAAGAAGAAGCCATTGGTAAGGAAGTGAATGGAGATATGTGACTTAGAAGGAATCACTACTAGAATAAAGTCATCAAGAGGTGGGAAATAATGGAATCACGACCACAAGTAAATATAATTAACTTTAAAAAGTAGTAGAAATTTTTCTTCTGAAAAGAAATGAATAATAAAGCTGAAAAGAGAGCAGCCTCAATCCCAGAGAAATAGGTAGTGATATCATCTGCTATTATATAGCAGATAGGTAGAATTTGTGGTAAAAGAAGAAAAGAAAGGCTTAGAACAGTGGCTACCATAAGAAACAATGGGGGTGGGGGGACAGCTGGGTAGCTCAATGGATTGAGAGCCAGGCCTAGAGTTGGGAAGTCCTAGGTTCAGAGCCAACCTCAGACACTTCTCAGCTGTGTGACCCTGGGCAAGTCACTTGACCCCCATTGCCCACCCTTACCACTTTTCCACCTATGAGCCAATATACAGAAGTTAAGGATTTAAAAAAAAAAAAAAAAAAGAAACAATAGTGGCCCAAGAGTACCACATCTTAAACTGTACTATAAAGCGGTGATCATCAAAACAATATGGTACTGGTTAAGAGACAAAAAGGAGATTCAGTGGAATAAACTTGGGGTAAATGACCTCAGCAAGACAGTGTATGATAAACACAAAGATCCCAGCTTTTGGGACAAATATCCACTATTTGACAAAAACTGCTGGGAAAATTGGAAAACAGTATGGGAGAGATTAGGTTTAGATCAACATCTCACACCCTACACCAAGATAAATTCAAAATGGATGAATGACTTAAATATAAAGAAGGAAACTATAAATAAATTAGGTGAACACAGAATATTATGCCTGTCAGATATATGGGAAAGGAAAGATTTTTAAGACCTAGCAAGAGATAGAGAATATTACAAAATATAAAATGAATAATTTTGATTACACTAAATTAAAAAAGGTTTTGTATGAATAAAACCAATGCAACCAAAATTAAAAGGAAAGCAACAAATTGGGAAAAAATCTTTATAGCAAAATCCTCTGACAAAGGTCTAATTACTCAAAATTTATAAGGAGCTAAATCAATTGTATAAAAAATCAAACCATTCCCCAATTGATAAATGGGCAAGGGACATGAATAGGCAATTTTCAGATAAAGAAATCAAAACTATCCATAAGCACATGAGAAAGTGTTCTAAATCCCTTTTAATTAGAGAAATGAAAATTAAAACAACCCTGAGGTACCACCTCACACCTAGCAGATTGCCTAACCTGATGGCAAAGGAAAGTGGTGAATGTTGGAGGGGATTTGGCAAAATTGGGACATTGATGCATTACTGGTAGAGTTGTGAATTGATCCAACCATTCTGCAGGGCAATTTGGAACTACGCCCAAATGACTTTTAAAAACTGCCTGCCCTTTGATCCAGCCATACTCCTGCTGGGTTTATACCCCAAAGAGATAATTTTTTTTAATATTATGTTTTATTTATTTAATTATTTTAGAGTATTTTTCCATGGTTAAAGGATTCATATTCTATCCCTCCCTCCTCTCACCCCCTCCCATAGTAGACGTGCAATTCCACTATGTTTTACATGTGCCATTGATCAAGACCTATTTCTATATTATTGATATTTGCGCTAGGGTGCTCATTTTGAGTCAGTATCCCTAATTATATCCCCATTCATCCATGTGATCAGGCAGTTGTTTTTCTTCTGTGTTTCTACTTCTGTAGTTCTTCCTCTGAATGTGGATAGCATTTTTTCTCATAGGTCCTTCATAGTTGTCCTGGATCATTGCATTGTTGCTAGTGGAGAAGTTCATTACATTTGATTTTACCACAGTGTATCAGTCTCTGTGTACAATATTCTCCTGGTTTTGCTCCTTTCACTCTGTATCAATTCCTGGAAGTCATTCCAGTTCACATGGAATCCTCCAGTTCATTATTCCTTTGAGCACAGTAGTATTCCATCACCAACAGATACCACAATTTGTTCAGCCATTCCCCAATCGAAGGGCATCCCCTTATTTTCCAGGTTTTTTCCACCACAAAGAGTATTATTATAAATATTTTTGTGCACGTCTTTTTCCTTATGAACTCTGGGATATAAACCCAGCAGCAGTAAGGCTAGATCAAAGAGCAGGCAATCTTTCAGCACTCTTCCCCAAAGAGATAATAACAGTGATATACTATGGAGTTGAGGTTGTTATGGACCTAATGAAATAATACATATAAAGTAATTTGCAACATTTTAAATGCTGAATAACTGCAAACTATTATGGAAGCAAATGAAGCTAGAGTAGGGAATAGGGATAGTTTAATAGACTAATGTCATGAATAGAAGTTTGGAATCAGAGGGAAATTCCCTAGTTCTAGAATTTGAAAGTAATAATATTCCAAAAGATGGTAATATGTAAGCTATTTCAGTATGTGATTGACATAGAGACCAGGAGATTGCAGGAGTTTAGATGGAGGAGTTGAGAAGTCAAATTGTTAAGATGCATTATCAACATGAATGCTGAAATATTTAAGGCCAAAAGAAAGACTATAAGCAGGATCCTATACACACTCAGAAAGCTGTAAGAATGACATAGAAGTAAATTGATGACCACAAAGAGTGAACAAAGAGTGGTATGAAAAAACTTAATGGACCCCAAAAGAACACAGATCGAAGTTAGTAGAGGAATGGTGGATAATTGACAAATATTTATTAAGTACTGTGCTAGGAGATACAAGCTAAAAAAGCTTACATTTTAATGGGGAGAGATAACAAGTATACATACAAATGTGTACAGGATAATACAAAGGAATAAATGTAAACATATACAAAATAGATAACAAAGGGTAGTTTTAGAAGGAGAGTTCTAACAATTGGGGCAATTAAGAAAGATTTCTTGTAGAATATGGTACTTGATCTGCATCTGAAAAGAAGAGAGATACTCTATGATGTGTAGATAGAGAGAGAGTCCATTCCAATCATGGGACAGCCAAAAATAAATAGCAAAGATTATGTCCACTCCTCCTCTTAGCCCCATGTATTATGTGCCTGTGCCTGCATTATTAGCAAGCTAGGTAAGTTAGGAATGGATGGTTAGGTTGGTAGTCAAGGTCCAGGAAAGTCAAACCTAGAAAAGCTTATAATCTTCAAAGGATACCAAGCTAGAATTATATGTCTGTCACTCCTCAAATATTTCTTGCTTAGGGCTATGAGTTTGGGTTCAGAAGGAAAGCTTTTTTGCTAATCAACTGTCTTTGTTCTAAGACAGAAGAGTGGTAAGGGCTAGGCAATCAGGGGAGTGACTTTCCCAGAGTCACACAGTGAGGAAGTGTCTGAGGCCAGATTTGAACCTAGGACCTCCCATCTCTAGGTCTGGCTCTCAATCCACTGAGCTACCCAACTGCCCCCCCTAGTCATTCTTAAAAGATGGACTTGATCTTAGCTTATTCTCACTAATTTTGATCCTTCTTAGCAAATCCTGGTCATACCAGAGACCATCACAAATAGCCAATCAAGCCATTTAACCAAACAGAAATCTGAGAATTATATAGTTTAGAATATACAAAAGAGTATGTGAATTCTCTAGCTGGGAGCAAGATTAAGTTCTTAGCTCAAACTAGGAAAGAGGATCCAATCTCACCCAAAGTGAAGTGTTCTCTCCAAAGTCTCTGGGGAGGCGTTTAAAATCAGGCATCTACAGCTTTTCTCTCTCCATCTCTCATCTCCAAATATTCTCCATGAGTATCTCTAAAACTAAATGTCTCCTATATATGTATAAAATATCACACTCAACATTCTCTTCACCAGTCATCTCAACCTTCCCCCTACCTCCTCTCAGTACATAAGCAGTACATAAAATCTCCTAGGTTCTGTTGGTCCTATTATCTTCCTTATGCTCAGAGTGACCCTCTAGGTTAGGTTAGTACAACTATTATTATTCCTGTCTTTTGGAGATGAAATCCAGGTTCACAGATATTAAGTAGACTGCCTATTGGCACACTAGTAATAAGAGTTAGGATATGAAGAAGTGTCGTGACAGGTAGTAAAGCAAAATTTGAAAGTCAGTCTCCTGAAACCAAAAAGAACTTAGTTTCTTCTATACCATGATATCTCCTGAGAAAGTCATCTATTCATCCTTGCTTTCTTAAATAGAGCATATTAACCATGACATAATAATGTAATCTTTTAATGTTAATTCAACAATCATTAGGAACACCGATTATTTGTACTGTGCCATATGTCCACCTACAGCAGTATCCTCAGGGCCCATTAAGCAGCAGAGAGCTGTTTGCCCCCTGCACTACATGACCCTGTGTTGCTAAAAATTTTTAGTTTATCTTTTTTTTACAACTTTTCTGGCTCTTGTTGTTAGGACTCTATTTCTGATTGCTGTTGGTCTGTCTGCCTTTAGATAATAGTTCTTAAACTCAGGTCTGGGAACTTGTTATTTATTAAAATAATATTTTGATAAATGTATTTCAATTTAGTTGTTTTACTTTTTAACCTTATGTATTTTTATTTATGAATTTAAAAACATTCTTCTGAGTCCAAAGGTTACATTAGACTGCCAAAAGAGTCTCTGACAACAAAAGTTTAAGAAACCTTGCTCTAACAGGTCACTCACTAATCATTCATAAATTAGATAGCAGGTACTATGAATAATAACTCATTTATGTGATATTTTAAGATTTACAAAATGTTTTTCTTACAATAATCTTGTTATACTATATGGTCTACATTCTGCACATGGTCAACCTGAAAAATGAAAAAGTAAATTTACTTGTGTATAGCCATACAGCAAGTAAATGCAGAGCCTAAATTAGAACCCAGGTTTTTTGGCATAGGTTTTGCCACATCTTATAGCCAAGCATGTTAAATACCATCATTTTATACCATATTCCACAGTAAGCCCCAAATGGATACATGACCTAGATATGAAAGATCATGTAATAAACAAATTAGATGATGAGGGACATAGATACTTTTTCACAATTATGGATGAAGAGAAGAATTCTTGGTCAAGTAATGAATAGAAAGAATTAGAGGACAAAGTGGACAAGTTTTTGCACAAACAAAAACAATGGCAGTTAATTAGAAGTATACTTTTGCAGCATATTTTTCTTTTTTTTTTTAAACCCTTACCTTCCGTCTTGGAGTCAATACTGTGTATTGGCTCCAAGGCAGAAGAGTGGTAAGGGTAGGCAATGGGGGTCAAGTGACTTGCCCAGGGTCACACAGTGGGAAGTGTCTGAGGCCAGATTTGAACCTAGGACCTCCCGTCTCTAGGTCTGGCTCTCAATCCACTGAGCTACCCAGCTGCCCCCTGCAGCATATTTTTCTGATAAAGTCAATAACCATTTATTGAGCTATATGCCAGGGATAAAATGAAAGGAAACAAAAAAAAATAGTCCCTGTTCTCAAAGAATTCACAATTCATTCGGAAGACAATACACAGACAACTATGTACAAACAAAACATACAAGATAAATTGGAGACAATCTTAGAGGAAGGCACTAAAACTAAGGGGGATTAAAAGTAGGGAGACAAGGATGATGCCTATATGGTGACTGGAAGGATGATAGTAACCTTGACACTAATAAAGAAGTTGGGGAAAAGGGAGGGTTTTGAGAAAAGATACTGAGTTTGGTTTTGGACATGTTGAGTTTAAAATATCTATGAAACACCCAGCTCATGATATCTAATAGGCAGTTGGAGGTGAGAGAATGAAGGGAAGGAGAGAGGTTAGGGCTAGACAAATAGATCTGAAAACAAGGAGAAGCTGATGAGACGACAGAGTGAAATAATATTGAAAAGAAGAGGGCTGATCACAGAGTCTTGGAGGACACCAATAATTAGCAATTGACCTAGATGAAAATCCAGCAAGAGATAGAGGTAGGCAAAGTCAAGATGGTGGATTAGCAGGATAAAGTACAGCCGAGTTATCCCTCCAAAACTTCTCCAAATAAATCTAGAAAGCATCAGACCAAATCCTGATCACAAAGTCCAAGAAATAGGGACCTACCAGGATGTTAGGACTGCATGGAACATTTCAGCACCCAGGAACTATATACCCAAGAACAAATCTCATATAAGATGACTTCGTATAGAGCTTGGGAATATGTGCCAACTGGCAAATGCCAACGAAGCACTCAGTTCTAAGCAACAGATTCAGAGTGGACTGAGGAAGGGACCTTTGCCCAGTGGTGGCATTCTGGAGTCAGGAATAGTTAAGAGCTCATGATTGTGTATTGAGCTAAGAGCAAGTTCAGAAACAAACCGAAGTTGTTTCACTCAGATCTCAGGAACAGAGTAGTCTTAATTCTAACTTTTATCATAGTCTGAAGCCTGAAAAGGAATCATAGAGCAGGAATCCCAGACCAAAGAGGAACCTATAGTTCTGTCATTTCAGTAAAGCCTCCCAGCCATCAAGTCCAGCAGCAGTCTATTATTGCTCAAACTCAAATCCATCTCAGGAATTTGAAAGGCTCACAGGTAGAAGTGATCAGACTTTGTCCTGGATCAGATCACTTTGAAGGAACTAAAACTTGCAAGGCCCCAGTCTGAGTTGCCTGAGAGCAATAGGTCTAGACTAGACCTTCACTCCAAAAAGTGCAATCTGTTCCTAACATAAAGTCTGAAGTCAGAAAGTTGGCTGTATGAAGGAGCACATAATTTAGTACCACATAAAAAGTTATTGTGATGGCAGACCTGCTCAAGACACAAAACTAAAAAAGAGAATGATTCCAAAATAGCTACAAAGTCACAAATTCTTTTAGAATTCCCAGAAGAGATGAAACATCTTTTAGAACCAAAGGACAAGGTGGACCATCTCCTGAAACAAATCCCCAAATTAAAATTCCTAGCAACATTATAAATCCAGAGCTTCTAAATCAAAGGAAAAATACTGCAAGCAGCAAGAGAGCAAGTATTCAAGGACTGAAGAGTCATAATCAGTATCATACACTATTTAGTAGATACTATTTTAAAAGAGTTGAGAGCTTGGACAATGTTATTCCAAAAGGCAAATGATATAGGCTTCCAGCCAAAAACAATATAATTGAATATAATTCTACAGGGGAAAAACATATTTAATGGAATAGAGGACTTCCAAACATTCCTGATGGAAAGATCAGTGCTTTATAGAAATTTTGAATTACCATCATAGATATTAAGTTTAACTTAAAAAGATAAACATAAACAAACAAACAATCATAAGGAGGAAAAACTGCTTACATTCCAATATGAAGAGATGATACAGAGGTCTCCTTTGAACCATATCATCATTGTGGATCATAGAATCTACTTAGAGGACCTAGGAGTAGTTCTATTATGCCTTGATGATCTTAAAAGAAGAATGGAAAGTGAAGAGAAAATGAATGCACTATTAGGATAAGAAAAAGGAAAGCTATGGAAAATCAACTCACATAATTAGATTTCAAATATATAGTTGTATAAACAGGGAGGAATGAGTGGGAGAATGGATGTCACTTGAACATCACACATCTGAAGTGGTCAAGGGACACAGAGTTCAGCACAGAAATCCATTTCATCCAAAAGGAAAATAGAAATGAAAGAAGAAAATGAAAAAAGGAGAATTTGAGAGAGATTAGGTTAAGGGAGGAAGCAGCTAGGTGACTCAGTAGATAGAGCAACAAGTCTAGAGATAGGAAGACCTGAGTTCAAATCTAGCATTAGACATTGGTTGTATGACCTTGGGCAAGACACTGAACCTCTATTTGTCTTAATCCTCTAGAGAAGGAAATAGCAAATCACTCCAGTTTATCTTTGCCAAGAAAAATCCATGGATAGTCTGGTCCATGGAGTTATGAAAAGTCAGACACAACTGAAGAACAATTATTGGTTAAAGGAGGGATTTGTCCTAAACAAAATGAACCTTGACTAAAAATTTACAAAAATACTTGTAGCTTTTTTTGAGGCTGCAAAGAATTGGAATCTGAGGGGATGCCCTTCAATTAGGAATTAGTTATGGTATACAAATATGAAAAGGCCAGTTTCAGAGAAACCAGAGAAGACCTATATGAACAGATGCACAGTAAAGTGAACAGAATCAATATAACAGTTTATATAATAACAATAAAGAAAAACAACTTTGAAAGAGTAGCTAAATAGCTCAGTGGATAGAGCACCAGACCTGGAATCAGAAAGACCTGGGTCCAAATCTGGTCTCAGACATTTCCTAGCTGTGTATCCCTGGGTAAGTCATTTAACCCCCAAGAGCCTAAACCTTACCACTCTTCTGCCTTGGAAATAATAAGAGTTGGTTCTGCTTTATTTTTATTATTATTATTATTTAAAAAAACTTTTAATTCCCATTTTTCCTACAATTTCATAACTCCTAAATTCCTATTTAATACCTTCTGTCTTAACATCAATGCTAAATACTGGTTCCAAGGCAGACGATCAGTAAGGCTAGGCAATGGGGGTTGTAACTTGCCCACGATCACAGAGCTAGGAAGGGTCTGAAGTCAAATTTGCACCCAAGACTTCCCATCTCTAGGCCTGGTTCTCAATTCACTCAGCCACAGTGGACTCTGCCCTCCCCCCAGCCCCCAACCCCACTTTATTTTTGGTTTTGTATCTCCACCATCTGGTAAGTGGTAGATGCATAATCAGTGCTTATGGAATGATTGGCTGATATCTAAATCACAGATATGTAAAAAGGATTAAATAAGATAATGTATATAAAGTGATAGAGAATTTGGTCCAATTTATTCCTCTAATAACAAAGGAAGAAGAACAGAGAGAAAGATCCTTTTATCAAACATTCCCTTAAGATCCAGATTTTCTAGTTCATTTTTTAAAGGAGATTGAGAAGAACTAAGACAGGTAGGAAGAGAACCCTGGAGAGAGCAGTGTCATAATAACCTAGAAAGAAGATACCATCGAAGAGAAGAGGATGATCGCTATTGTCTCTGCCCACAAGCTACCAGCTAAGTTCAAGTCTTAATCTTCCCTCACTGGCTATTGTAATACTTTCCTAAATGGTTAGCCTGTCTCAAGTTTCTCTCCTCTCAAATCCATCTTCCACAAAGCTGCAAAAATGATTTTCCTAAGGTACAAATCTGTCTGAGTCACTCTCCTGCACAATTAATTCCAATGGTACCTTTTCACTCTAAGATTAACTATAAGCTCCTCTCTTTAAAGTTTAAAATCCATTACAACCTGACTCCAGCCTACTTTTCTAATATGCATTTATGGGTCTTGCCAAACAACTCTTCTTGCTGTTTCACATTCCATCTTCTTTTCTCTTTTCCTTTGCTCAGGTCATTCTCCATATCTGGCATGTACACACTTTTTATCTCCCCCTTTTCGTATTCTAGCTTCCTTTAGAGTTTAGCTCAAATATAATTTCCCATATGACTTTCCTAATCCCCTTCATCTGAAATTACGGTGTATGTTTTTGATTTTTTGTATATATGTATATATATGTGTGTATACATATATATGGAGAGAGAGAGAGAGAGAGAGAGAGAGAGAGAGAGAGAGAGAGAGAGAGAGAAAGTCTCCTTCAGAGACTTTAAATTCCTTTAAGGCAGGGATTATTTCTTACCTGTCTTTTGTATCCTCAGTATCTAACAAAATTTATCACACATAGTGACAAAAATCATCACCCATATAACACATTAAAAATTATTTTTACATGTCAATATAAATTTTAATACATGTTTTCTGACCATTTGCAATCCATGTTCTCTCCCTCTCTTCCCCTGCCCCAGGTTGCACATGTGGTATCATCTAATACATATTTCCATGTTCATCATGTTGTGAAAGAAGATACACTAGATAAAACTTCATAGAGGAAATAAAGTGAAGGATAATATGTTTCAGTTTGCATTCAAACTCATCAGTTCCTTTTATGGTGGTGAGAGGCCTTTTTCATCATGAGTCCCTCGGAGTTGTACTGAATCCTTTCATTGTTGAAAATAGCATTATTGATAATTCACAGTTGATCATCATGTATTATTGTTGTTATTTTGTATAACGTTCTCCTGGTTCTGCTCACTTTCCTTTGCACCAGTTATTTCCAGATTTTTTTTATGATTGTCTTGTTCATCATTTCTTGTGGCACATAGTGTTCTATTACAATCCTATTCCATTACTCTTTCAGCCCAATTAATGGACATCCCTTCAGTTTCTAGTTCTTTGCTACCCCCAAAAGCGTGTTATAAATATTTTTGTACAAGAAGGTCTTTTCCCCTCTATTTGATGTCTTTGACAACATGTTCTTTTTAGCATGCTGCTTTCAGTGATGCTATTGGACAATGAGGATGAAAACAATATGAAGGTTAACTACCTCACTAATTCAACTACTGTGAATTATTTAACTTGAAAAGATTACACGCCAATACTAAAGTGAAGGGAGAGAATGTTCTATTCACAGATGATTGTTCACTCAGTGCAGCCTCTGAGACTTAGATGCAACAGAATATGAATCGGACACATGCTCATTTTGACCAGACAATGAACACCAAAGAAAAAGAAGTCCTCTACCAGCCAATATGATATCATCTATATGTGGAGTCATCAATTACAGCAAATGGAGAAATTTTTTATTCTGTGGATAAGTTCACTTATCTTGGCACTATACTTTCCTGGGATGTCCACATAGACGATGAGGTTGATGCACACACACTGCCAGATCTAGCTCAGTGTTTGGGAGACACTGAAGGAAAGTGTGGGAGAGAAGTATTAGACTGCCTGCTAAGCTGAGTCTACAGAGCCAGTGTGCTGGCCTCACTGTTGTATGCCTGTGGAACCTGGCTAGTATATAGGTGTCATGCCAGGAAACTGAATCACTTCCAATAGAATTGCCTTGGGAAGATTCTGAAGTTTACCTGGCAAGATAAAGTACCAGACCCTGAAGTCTTTTCTTGAACTAAACTGCCAAGTATTCAGACTCTAATGCAGAGAGCACAACTCCAATGAGCTGGCCACATTTATCACATACCAAATGTAGGTTTGTCTAAAGGACTATTTTGTGGAGAATTAACACAAGGAAAGCACTCATGCAGATGTCAAAAGAAGTGATACAGGAGCAGTGAGGTGGCTCAGTGGATTGAGAGCCAGGTCTAGAAGTAGAAGGTCCTGGGTTCAAATGTGGCTTCAGATACTTCCTATCTGTGTGACTCTGGATAAGTCACTTAACTCCCATTGCCTAGACCTTCCTGCTCTTCTGCCTTAGAACCAGTACACAGTATTGATTCTAAGAGGAGGTAAGGATTAAAAAAAAAAGTGATACGAGGACACTCTCAAGGTCTCTAAAGAACTTTAGTATGGCTATGGAAACATGGAAGACACAGGCACAGGATTATCAAAGATGGCTCTGTGCTTTGTGAGCAAAGTAGAATTGTAGTAGTTCGAAAAAAACGTGAAACCTCTCCATCCCAAATATTCATACAGGTTATTTGTACCCCATCTGTGGTAGAACCTTTCAAGCTCAAATTGGTTTGATCAACCATAGTCAAACACTTTAAACATTGACCCTCTCCCCTCCAATATAACAATGTCATTTTGATCCTCTTCAAGTATTGAAGGACAACAACCAATCTAACAAAACAGATCACACAGAGTAGGTGTTTAGTAAATACTTGTTAATTGATTGTTTCTTTCAGAGCTGCCTTTAAAAAAACAAATAACAGTTGTTTGATTGAAAATCCTCTTACAAACCACTTTTTGGCAGACTGTGCCCTTTGTTTAGGGGAAAAGCTACAAGATAACCTGGGCTTTAATCTTGATTCCAAGTCTGCCCAGCTTTACATCACTAAATAAATCAGTTTCCTTCTCTGTGGCTCAATTTCCCTATCAACAAGGGAAAGATAATAATGGCTACCATAGTCCACAGAATTGTAAGGAAAAAAATAAGATATTAATTTGAAAATTATCCCTCTTAGCTTAAAAATTGCATATTCCAGATGCAGAGCTAGAATCATTAGTTGAGATAACCACCACCCTTGTGAAAATTGTGGTTTTAATTTTTGTTGGAAATCTTATTCTTACATATGTTTTTTGTTTATTGGCTTAATTTTGCCTTAACTTAAATTTGTCAAGTGTTCAATATTCAAGATAATCATAGGTATATAATTTTCATGCTATTTGTTTCTATCAAATTCTCTTTCACTAAGAGAACATTTAAGCAATTCAATTCAATTAACATTTTATAAAACCCTACCTTACCCTGGGATTAGAAAGACTAAAAAAAAAAAAAGATATCAATGTCTCAAAGTCACAGTATTTAATATAAATTCAAAAATAAAGGAAACACTCTAGTATCTATATGAAATAATTGCAACAAACTCATACAAGAATGCCCAAAGTCTTGTTTTTATGATCTCTTTCCTTCTTCTCTTGCCAAACATGTAATTTTCCCCTCTACATAATATTCTGGAAAAAGAAGCAGCTCATATTGGTCCCAACCAGCTGCAGAATCTCCTGCAACTGAATTCCTGGCAGATTCTGTCTGTTTCCTCAGCAACATCATCTATAGGAGGGCCACTGAAAGATATTGAACATCTGTACCACACTCTGTCCCAGATGATTACATGATGAAATAATGATCCTCTTTTGAAGTGAATCAGATTCATTAGGACTTAAGTGCCAGAATCTTCTCAAAAAAAAAAAAAAAAAGAATTGGCTCTAAACACCTTGTGGACAAATAGAATTTGTTTATATCAAGAAAGTTTCATGATCCTTTGGCTGCCTTAAGTGCTACTCCTACTGAGAATTAGGTACCCAATCTGTCAATCAACTAGCATTTATTAAGCACCTCCTATGTATTAGGAACTATGCTATGTGCTAGTGATACAAAGAAAGGCAGAAAAATAGTTCCTGCTTTTAAGGGACCCCAAATCTAACAGGAGAGACAACATACAAACAATTTTGAATCAAATCTACAACTCATAGGATAAAGGGGGTAGTCTCAGAAAGAAAGCATTAAAAGTAGGGACTGGAAAAGCCTTCTTGCAGAAGGTGGGGTTTTAGCTGAGACTTGAAAGAAATCAAGAGAGAGAGATGAAAAGGGAGAGAATTCCAGGCAGATAGCCAGTGAAAATGGTTGGAGTTGGGAGATAAAGTGTCTTGTTTGAGAAAAAGCAAGGAAGTCAATGTCACTGGATCACAGAGTATGTGGAGAACTGTAAAGGATAAGAAGACTGGAAAGTCAGGAAGGGCTCATTGTGAAGAACTTTATTTTATTTTATTTTGAAAACCCTTACCTTCTGTCTTAGAATCATAAATATGTATTAGAAGGCAGAAGAGCAGGCCATGGGAGTTAAGTAACTTGTCCAGTGGCCAAATTTGAACTCGGGATCTTTTGCTTCTAGGCCTGGTTCTCTATCAACTGAGCCACCTAGCTGCCCCGTATGAAGGACTTTAAAAGCCAAACAGAAGGTTTTTTAAAAAAAATCTGATAGGGAGATATTGAAATTTATTAAATATGAGAATGGGGGGAGGTGACTTGGTTAAACTTACCTTTAGGAAAATCAGTGACAGTTGAGAGGAGGATGGATGAAGCAAAGGAGAGACTTGAAATAGGAAGACTAACCAGGAGTCTATTGGAAGAGTTCAGGCATGAAGGGATAAGAACCTAGGGTGGTGAGAGTGCCAGAAAAAAGAATTGCACAAGAGATGGTATGATGATAGAGATGATAGGACTTGATGACTGTTTGACTATAGGAAGGGAAATAATGAGAAGTCAAGGATAACACCTCAGTTGTGAGCTTTGATCTCCTTCCCTTTCTTTATTAATCTCTTTTGCTTCCTGTAACACTTATCAACCACAGTATAAACTTCCAGGAATGACATTCAAAGAATTGTAGATTCAGATTTATGAGCTTAATATTTGCCAACCTCTTTGAATTCCATTTAAAAAGACTCTCAAATATATTACTTAATAATATTTATTTTCTCTGTTAACCTGAGTTCTTTTCTTGAGCCCTTTTAATACCTGTCTTTTTTAAACTCTTAAGTTAAGAGGTGGTGCATAATATGTGTACCAAGTCAAATACCACTTTGTCTTTTTGAGATTGCTTTTCCATTTATTTATGCATGCATCAGACAATTATTGAACATCTACTTTGTTCTAGGCACTGAAAGGGACAAAAAAATGAATAAGACAGATTTTTCCTGTATGTAGCATGTAATATAACAAGATAGATAAGAAGCAAGCAAAAGTAACTATAAAACAAAATAGAGCTTAGTAAGCATATAAAAGAAGTGTTTCTATAAAGTTTTATAAGAATTTAGAGGAAGAGATTAATTCCAATTGTGAAGACCAAGAAATATTTCTTGACAGATTTCACAGGCTCAGACAAGGGAAGGTGGAGATAAAATGGGGTGAACAATCCAGTCACTGGGATATAGGATGAGCAAAAGCAGAGGCAGGAGAACTCTAATAGGAGGTGTTTCCTTTTGGGGGGGGACAGTTATAAGGTCTGAACATTGGAAGGGACTTCAGAGGCTATCTTATCCAACCCATATATTAACAAAAATATTTTTGACCATTACTCCACAAGTGGCCATCCTACTCTTAATATAAGCCCTTCAAGTGAAAAGGGATCACACTACCTTCTGAAGTAGTCCCTTCCACTTTTGGAAAAATCTCATTTTAGGGAATTTTCTCCTATTTCAGCTTCTTTTCAACTTTAACTTCTTGTGCCTTGTTCTGTCCTCTGGAACAAGCAAAATGACCAAGTATGATCCCTTTACCAAACAATAGTCTTTTATATATTCCAAGACAGTTACCATTATCTCCCCTGAAGGATTATGCTCAGTTTTGCTGGGCAAGTGATTCCGGGATGAAGTCCTAGCTTCTTTGCCCCCTGAAATAGTATATTCCAGGACCTCTGATACTTTAATTCTTAATTTATTAATTTAATGCTAATTCTTGTGTCATCCTGACTGTGGCTCCACAATATTTGAACTGGGATTTTTTTTGGCTGTTTTCAAGATTTTTAACTTGTCCTGAGAGTTCTGGAATTTGACTCTAGTGGAGTCTTTCTATTTCTATTTTACCCTCTGGTTCTAAAATATAAGGGCAGTTTTCCTTGATAATTTCTTGAAAGATGAGGTCTAAACTTTTTTTTTTTATCATGGCTTTCAGAGAATCCAATAATTCTGAGATTATGTGTTCTGGATTTATTTTCTAGGTCAGTTTTCCTATGAGATATTTCACATCTTCTTCTCTCTTTTCATTCTTTTGACTTTATTTGATTGTTTCATGATGTCTCATGGAATCATTAGCTTCCACTTGCCCAGTTCTAATTTTAACACATAATTTTCCTGGTTGAACTTTTGTTCTTTTCCATTTGGCCAATTCTACTTTTCCTTAGTGAATTTGTGTACCTCTTTTTCCATGTGGCCAATCATGCCTTTTAAAAAATTCTCTTCAGGGCATTTTTTAATGTCTTCCCTTTTGGCCAATTCTACTTTTTAAAAAGTTCTTTTCCTCAGTGAATTTTTGTGCCTCTTTTTCCAATTGACTTATTCTGTTTTTATTTCACCCCATCCTTTTATGGGTTATGCTGCTCCAGAATTTGTTTTGAGGTGTTATGCCATAGTTTTTTGGAGGGTAATTTGGTAGAGATCAGGTGGGTCTGTGAAAGGGAATTTTTATTCCCTTTGTCTATTTTAAATTAATCAATCAAGAATTTGAAGTATCCCTCCTTTCACACTTACTTAGTAATAACCTTTTATTAGAAACTCCAAAGACCACAAGCACTGCCTTTTGGGCAGTGCCAGGTAAATTGGGAAGGCTGTGATTGGTTCCTGTGAAGTGGGAGAGAGACAGGAAGTAACATGGAGAAACTGCTTATAAAAAGCCCAAGGATTCCTAAGGAGATATTTTAGGAGGAATTTGGCTGAAGAGGAGGTTTTTTCTGAGATTCATTCTGCAAGGCACTTTACAAAGATACATTTGGCATTGGTAAGTCAGGCTGAAGAAGCATTCTGTGCTGCATAGATTCGGCATTGTGACTCAAGTTGAAGGAAGAGGCTTACCCTGGTGAGGACTCTTGTTGAAGAGGCTACTGGACTTCCACGTGGAGATCAGAACTTTGTTGGGGAACAAGCTGAATTTCTTTGGATAGGAGCTCTAGGGTGGTAGACTAGGAAATATTTTCTACTTCTCTCATACATTTCCCTCCTTTTACTGTATTTATATTAAATTAAATAATTAAGAGCTACTAACAACATTTTTGACTTAAGAAGGTAATTTTATATATGGTGACCACAATTCTTTTTTTAACCATTATTATTTTTGTCCAACAAAATTTTTAACTATTTCATTTGGTCTCACAATTTTAATTATTACACTTCTCTTCCATCTTGGCTCTGTCCCCACCCAATAAACATTTATTAAGTGCCTACTAAGTATCAGGCACTGGGCTAAGCACTGTGTCCTAATCACTAAGCTAAGGACACAAAAACAAGACAAAAAGATCTTTCTGCATCCTGGTGCTGTCATTCAGTGTTTAAGCTATCCTTTAGCTTTGCCTCATCTACAAACTTGATATGCCTTCAACTAAATTATAAATTAAAACTGTAGTATACAGAATTGGGGTCATATAGTTTTTTCTAGCTTTGGCTGAGTTCCAAAAGCTGTTAGGCTTTTGGAATCTTGAGAAAGGGGCAGTTGGCTGGATCTTCCATGGAGGGAGGTTGTGAATCAGCTGAGCTGCTTTGAATACCTAGCTTTAATATTGAAATTTAGCCTAGCTTTGATATATTTACTTAAGAAATTATTATTTTAGATAAACCCTTTATATTTTCCTTCCCATTACCATTCCTGCCTTCCCTCCCTTATCTTATATGTTTGTGGAGTTAATGAGGAGAGTAATTAGAGAGGAGTTAAATCTGTGAAGAGTTACCTAATTGACAGCATCAGTTATAGTTAGACAGTCATCATTTATTACCTTTAGATAGCCATAGCATTTTGTAAAGCTGAGTTTAAAAAGGCAGGTCCTTACTCAGACTCCATCTTTACTTCCCTTCCCCCACCTGAGGTTCCTGAGACAACTGATAGGGCTTTCCTTTGATCCACCTTCCTAACAAACATCCTTCAAACAAAATAAACCCTTTTGTGTTTCAACAGCCCTATTAGTATAATTTGTCTGTTAGTTATCAAGTGGGAAGAAGAGGGAAAGAGACAACATACTCTGGGCTTAGAGGGAAGCTGGGGCATCCATCTTGAAGGAAGGTGTTACTTCAAAACAAGTCCCTTCCTGTGAAATTAACTAAAGCCTGTTTGTTAATTTCAGTCTAGCCTATTTCCCTCAGCTTGTGTTTCAATTGAAGTCCCAGTCTGTAAGCCTGCTGTGTTTGTCTGTTTAGTTTAATTTCTCTTCTCCCTAAAAGATCTGTTTCCCTTCTGTGTTATACTCCTGACTTCAGTCCTATTATACCCTGAATCTCCTTTAATCCCAGCCTACCTGTACCCGAGATTACCCACTTAGCAAGTCTCCACCATCCTCCTTTCAAACTTCCTTATACCCCACCTTTCTTCAAATTACCCACATTACAAAACACAGGGCCAAATGTAGATCCTGGGGCACACTATAGGAGATCTTTTGATTCAGTTCATTCCATCAAACATTTATTGTCTACTGTATGCAAGCACTGTGCTAACAATTACTATACCAATACATTAATTAAATGCAAAAATGAACAGTCTGATGACACCTCCATGTAAGTTGGGGTAGTTTTTCTTTAAAAGGTATTGAGAGGGGCAGCTGGGTAGCTCAGTGGATTGAGAGTCAGGCCTAGAGACGGGAGGTCCTAGGTTCAAATCTGGCCTCAGACACTTCCCAGCTGTGTGACCCTGGGCAAGTCACTTGATCCCCATTGTCCACCCTTACCACTTTTCCACCAAGGAGCCAATACACAAAAGTTAAGGGTTTTAAAAAAAAGGTATTGAGACCATCTTGAAGAATTGGTTGGCTCAAACTCTTGACATCACTTTCTGATCACCAAAATATAAAACAACCTCAAGGAGCTCTAGATGTTCTCTTTCATACTTGGCTGGTAAGAAAAGAAAAAGGTAATTCAAGGCAAGTAAACTTGAATCAACTCAAAGTGTTCCTAGTATCTATCCTTATTGAATTTTCTTCTATTATGGCCAAGTAAATCTTTTATTTAACTATTAAAGTGTAATGAGGGGCAGCTAGGTGGTACAATGTATAGAGCACTAGGCTTGGAGTCAAGAAAGATTCATCTTCATAAGTTCAAATCTGGCCTGTGTGACCCTGGGCAAATCATTTAACCCTGTTTACTTCAGTTTTCTCAGTTATAAAGTGAACTGGAGTAGGAAATAGTAGACCACTCCAGTATCTTTGTAACCCTCAAATGAAATCACACCAAAAAAAAAAGACTTCACAACAACAAAGTCTTTTATTTTGTTCTAGTATTGAACTAAAACTACCCAGCTCAGACCAAACACATAGCCAGAAGAGCTCTCAATCTCTCAGTGTCACAAACCCAGTAACCTACAGATAGATAGAGCATTTATTAAGCATTTACTATTTTGCAGGCACTGTGCTTAGCACTGGGAATACAAATATATGAAGGGGAAATAGGAATCGCAAAGGAAGAGATGGTTTAGTGTGGCTGCTCTCAAATGGAATTTGGGAGAGGAACTCACTAGCCAGAATTTATATAATACCTGATGGATGTTGAGGGTTTTATCTGATTGTATTGCGTTTGCATAGAGTTTGAAAGCTTCTCAGTGGTAAGCCAAGAAACAATGGAGTTGGTCTGAAAGCCTAGGAAGATTAAGAGGGAATAAGCATTTATATAGCACTTACAATGTACCAAGTGCTTTTTACAAATATTTCATTTGATCCCTATAACAATCTCCTGTGAGGTAGGTGGTGCTATTACCCTTATTTTACAGTTTGAGAAACTGAGGCAAACCAAGATTAAAGTCACACAGCTAGTAAGTGTCTAGGGCTCAATTTGAACAGGGATCTTCCAAACTGTAAGCCTAGCATCCTGTCCATTGTACTACTTCACTGTCTCTATGGGTAAGATCCTTTTGAGGCAGATCACTCCACTTTTGTCTGAACATTTCTAACACAGTAACCACCCTAAATACAGACCCATAGTCACTGAATCTTAGTAATTAGAAAGTCACAAGGGGGCTCTGGTGGAGACCTATTGTGCTTTTCAAATGGTTAGTCTCATTCATGGAATCACAGATTTATAGGATTGGAAAAAACTCTAGGTGTCAATAATCTAACTTTGCCTGGAATTGTGGCTGTCTACATCATCTCCAATAAGGTTTCAGGGACAGGAAGCTCACTCACTGCCCCATGAGGCAACCCATTCTATTTTTAGGAAGCTTTGTTAGGAAGTGTTTTCTTATGTTGAACCAATATCTACCTTTCTATGTAACTTCCAACACTGAACCTTAGTTTCCTCTGTGACTAAGCAGCACAAGTCTAATTCTTCTCTATGACAGCCCTCTAAATATTAGAAGGATTCCTTGAACAAGGATCAACTTTCCTAGGCTTTCTGCTCACCTTGAGACCTTTGGCTTCTCTTCATTCACCAAAATTTCTCCAATATCATTAACAATTACTCAGCAGTCACAGCTGCCAGTTCCTTCTGTAGCTTAGTGTATAATTATTTGAGGTCAGGTGATCTGTACTCAATGAAGCCAGTTTGATGCTGGCTTACCTCTCTTCATTTAATTAGGAACTTCACAGAATAATAGAATCTCAAAATTGTAAAGACCTCAGAGTACTTATATCTGAATAGTAATTCCCTCTATATTTCTATTTATCTCAATTCAACAAGCACTGATTAAGCACCTACTATAGGCAAGACATTCTGTGCTTAGTGCCAGGAATCCAAAAAACAAAATGAAAATGATTTTTGGTTCTCTGTGACCTTTTATACCACTAGTGGTGGAAGTGGGGATGAATGCAACATTTACACAAATAATAATGTACAAGGTAAATTTAATGGGAGAGAAATTTCTGGAGATGAATTAGAAAAGATTTTGGAAATGGCATTGAAACTTGAAAGAAATTGGATTGCAATATTAATAATAATAACTAATACTAATTTAATATTTTAAAGTTTGCAAAACCCTTTATATACCTTATTTCATTTGAATCTCACAATGGCACTGTGAGGTAGGTACTATAGGTATAATTATCCCCACTTTACAGATGAAAAAACTGAGGCACAGGAAAAATTAGGGTGGTCATATAGCTATAAGTAAAAAAATTGTGGTTACATATCATACTACATCAATATATTGAAAGCCAGGCCTAGGGAGAGAAGGTCCTGGATTCAAATGTGGCCTCAGATACTTCCTAGCTATATGACCCTGGGCAAGTCATTTAACCCCCACTGCCTAGCCCTCTTCTACCTTACTGCTCTTCTACCTTAGAACCAATGCACACAGTAGTGATTATAAGACAGGAGGAAAGGATGAAAAAAATAAAAATAATATTTTTAAAGTATTCTAAATACTTGAAAAATATTTTAATTTTTAAATATTTTAAAGTCAGCTAGATAGCTCAGTGAATAGAGAGCTATGCCTGGAAATAGGTCTTGTTTTAAATCTGGCCTCAGATAATTCCTGACTCTGTGACCCTGAACAAGTCAGTTAACCCCAATTGCCTAGCCATCTCCACTCTTCTGCCTTGGAACTGATGCTTAGTATTGATTCTAAGATGGGAAGTATGGGTTTAAATAAAAGTATAAATGATGGGTTTTAACCTAGATCTTTCTGACTTCAAGTGATACTCTGTCTAGAACTCACTTTATCCCCAAGAAATGGAACTGAGGAGAGTACATTCAGGGCACCCAAGAGACAGCCCAGGCAAAAGACTGGAAGAGAAGAGTGATATGAAACAAGTCTATAAAGGTAAACTGAAAACAGGCTGTGAAAAGGTTTAAAATGCCAGGATGAGATCTTGTATTTTATCCTAGAGGCTAAGAGGAATGATAAGGATTTTTTTTTTAACCCTTGTACTTCTGTGTATTGACTCATAGGTGGAAGATTGGTAAGGGTGGGCAATGGGGGTCAAGTGACTTGCCCAGGGTCACACAGCTGGGAAGTGGCTGAGGCTGGGTTTGAACCTAGGACCTCCTGTCTCTAGGCCTGACTCTCACTCCACTGAGCTACCCAGCTGCCCCAAGGATTTTTGAATAGGCAAATGACAGACTAGACTTGACCTTAGGAAGGTTTTTTAGGGGCACCTTTGGGAAGAATGGCTTGAAGAGGAAAGAGCCTGAAATAGGAATGCCCACTACAAGATGATTGCTTATGGCAATGATGACAAACCTTTTAGAGACAGAGTGCCCAAACGGCACCCTCATGAGGCATGTGAGCTGCTCCTTACCCCAGACAGGGAGGGAGGAAGCGTTCCCACTGGGCTTCTGGGCAGAGGAACGGGTCATGTCAGAAATATCCTCAGGCTGTGGGAATTGCAGTGAAGAAAAACCCATTATCTCCTAAGGATGGTCAAGTAGCTCCTTCCACTTCTGGTTAGCTCTGATGCTTGGGAAATACTTCCATACATTGAACCTAAGTTCCATCAGCTGTTCCCAGTTCCATCCGTAGAAGCTTTCAGTCTAATAGTCTGACCTAATCATGCCTGACATTCATGTGATACTTTATGGTTTTTACAGGGTTTTACATGCATGCTTACATTTGAGCCTCACAACTATCCTTTAATGAAGGTTACACAGGTATTATTATCCCCATTTTATAAATGAATTGACTGATCCTCAGAGAATGCACATGCTCAAATATATAACCAGTAGGTTTTCAAGGTGAAATTTGAATCCTCTTCCCTGATTCCAAGTCTAATACTCCTTGCATTGTTATGCCTCTTAATTCAAATGATGCCTCAACAAATAGAATGAAAATGCCTCTTAAAACACATGATACCTTTTAATACATACAATGAAAATAAGAATATAAATTGCAATATGATTAAATGAAGGAAAAATCAGTTTCATCAAGGCAGAGGTGTCATCAGGGTAGCTTTGATGGTGGGGGTAATATTGGAGTTGTGTCTTGAGTAAAGTGACATATAGCAAGATATTTGATCTTCAAAATAGTATATGGAGCATAGATTTTAACCTAGAAGCAAATTTATTTATTTTTAAAGTTTAGTCATTTAATTAATTAATTTACAAGATTTTTCCATGGTTACATGATTCATGTTCTTTCCCTCTCCTCCTCCTACTTCCTGTAGTCAATGAGCAGTTCCACCAGGATTTACATGTTTCATTGATCAAGACCTATTTCCACTGTAATATTTAGATATTTGATATTATATAGATATATATTTTAAGGTGTGGTCACCGGGAATCAATAATTCAGATTGATTCCATAATTAAAATAGACCCAAGTCAGGATGGGTTTTATGGTAGTTTAATTACAATTAGGAAGGTAGAAGGTAGGGAAATAGAGAGAGAGAGTCTGGAAAGGCCAAGGTAGGCCAAGGAAGTCAGCCTAACTTACCCACGTGACAATTCAGAGGAGAAGCTGCCTGAGGTCTCAGCCGAGATCCTTCAGCACCAAGTTCAAAGCTGGAACCCCTCAACACGAAGTTACCAACATACTTGAAGAGATAGTGTCTTTTTGTCACTTCCCGTGGGTCCACCTCTAATTCAAGTGGACAAATGGTAGCCTCTACACTGATTTGGACTGCCCAAAGAGCAGTCCCTTGTTCTTGATTTGTTACTTATTGTCACATGTGGGTAACTCATCTCCCCTCCCCACTAAGGGAGGTGGGGATGACATTATCTCTGGTGGCTAGAATTTTAACTATGAATGGGCTTAAGCTAATTCCATTTACACACCATATTATTAATATTTGCACTAGGGTGATTATTTAGAATCTACATCCTCAATCATATCACCATCGACCCATGTGATCAAGGAAATGTCTTTTCTTCTGTGTTTCCACTCCTGCAGTTCTTCTTCTGAATGTGGATAGTGTTCTTTCTCATAAGTCCTTCAGAGTTGTCCTGGATCATTGCATTGCTACTAGTAGAGAAGTTCATTACATTTGATTGTGCCACAGTGTATCAGTCTCTGTGTACAATATTCTTCTGGCTCTGCTCCTTTCACTCTGCATCAATTCCTGGAGGTTGTTGCAGTTCACATGGAATTCCTCCAGTTCATTATTCCTTTAAGCACAATAGTATTCCATCACCAACAGATACCACAGTTTGTTCAGCCATGCCCCAATCAAAGGATATTTCCTCATTTTCCAATTTTTTGCCACCACAAAGAGCATAGCTATAAATATTTTTATACAACTCTTTTTCCTTATTATCTCTTTGAGGTATTCACCCAGCAGGAATATGACTGGATCAAAGGGCAGGCAGTTTTTAAAAGCCCTTTGGGCATAATTCTAAATTGCCATCCAGAATGGTTGGATCAATTTACAGCTCTACCAGCAATGCATTAATGTCCCAATTTTGCCACATCCCCTCCAACATTTATTATGTTCCTTTGCTGTCATATTAGCCAATCTGCTAGGTGTGAGGTGGTATCTCAGAGTTGTTTTGATTTGCATTTCTCTAATTATAAGAGATTTAAAACACTTCTTCATGTGCTTATTGATAGTTTTGATTTCTTTATCTGAAAATTGCCTATCCATGTCCCTTGCCCATTTATCAATTGGGGAATGGCTTGGTTTTTTGTACAGTTGATTTTAGCTCCTTATAAATTTGAGTAATTAGACTTTTGTCGGAGGTTTTTGTTATAAAGATTTTTTCACAATTTGTTGCTTCCCTTCTAATTTTGGTTGCATTGGTTTTATTTGTATAAAACTTTTTAAATTTAATGTAATCAGAATTATTACATTTTGTAATATTCTCTATCTCTTGCTTGGTCTTAAATCTTTCCTTTCTCATAGATCTGACAGGTATAATATTCTATGTTCACCTAATTTATTTATAGTTTCCTTCTTTATATTTAAGTCATTCATCCATTCTGAATTTATCTTGGTGTAGGGTGTGAGATGTTGATCTAAACTTAATCTCTCCCATACTGTTTTCCAATTTTCCCAGAAATTTTTTGTCAAGTAGTGGGTTTTTATCCCCAAAGCTGGGATCTTTGTGTTTATCATACACTGTCTTGCTGAGGTCATTTACCCCAAGTCTATTGCACTGATCCTACCTTTTTAGCCAGTACCATATTGCTTTAATGACCACTGCTTTATAGTACAATTTAAGATCTGGTACTGCTAGGTCCCCATCCTTCACTTTTTTTTTCATCATATCCCTTGATATTCTTGATCCTTTGTTCTTCCAAATGAACTTTGTTATAATTTTTTCAAATTCAATAAAAAAGTTTCTTGGTAGTTTGATAGGTATGGCACTGAAAAGTAAATTAATTTGGGTAGGATTGTCATTTTTATATTGTTAGCTCATCCTACCCATGAGCAATTAATGTTTTCCCAATTGTTTAGGTCTAGTTTTAATTGTGTGGAAAATTTTTTGTAGTTGTGTTCATATAATTCCTATGTTTGTCTTGGCAAATAGATTCCTAAATATTTTATATTGTCTAGGACAGTGATGGGCAAACTATGGCCCATGGGCCAGATTCAGCCTTTCTCCTTCATAATCTTTTAGTCATTAATAGGGCTTAGTATCACAAAAAATACAAGAATTTTGTAAAATGTATCATTGTTGTTTTTTAATAAATTATATTGGCCCGCCTAAAGTTTTTTTCCTTTCCTTTGGCCCCCTCTTTAAAAAGTTTGCCCATCACTGTTCTAGGATGATTTTAAATGGAATTTCTCTTTCTAACTCCTGCTGCTGAGATGTGTTGGAAATATATGGAAATGCCAATGATTTATGTGGGTTTATTTTGTATCCTGCAACTTTGCTAATGTTGTTGATTATTTCCACTACCTTTTTAGTTGATTCCCTAGGATTCTTTAAGTAGACCATCATATCATCTGCAAAGAGTGGTAGTTTAGTCTCTTCATTGTCTATTTTAATACCTTCTATTTCTTTTTCTTCTCTGATTGCTACTGCTAGTGTTTCTAGTGCAATGTTAAATAATAGAGGTGATAATGGGCATCCTTGTTTCACTCCTGATCTTATTGGGAAGCTTCTAATTTATACCCATTGTAGATGATACTTTCCGATGGTTTTAAATACATGCTATTTATTGTTTTTTTAGGAAAATCCCTTCTATTCCTATATTTTCTAGTGTTTTCAATAGGAATGAGTGTTGTATTTTGTCAAAGGCTTTTTCTACATCTATTGAGGTAATCATGTGATTTCTTTTGGTTTGGTTGTTGATATGGTCAATTATGTGGATGGTTTTCATAATATTAAACCATCCATGAATTCCTGGTGTAAATCCCACCTGATCATAGTGAATAACTCCCGTGATCACTTGCTGGAGTCTTTTTCCTAATGTTCTATTTAAGATTTTTGCATCTATATTCATTAAGGAGATGGTCTGTAGTTTTCTCTCTCTGTTTTTGGTCTACCTAGCTTTAGAATCAGTACCATATTTGTGTCATAAAAGGAATTTGGTAGAACTCCTTCTTTGCTTATTTTGTCAAATAGTTTGTATAGCATTGGGATTAGTTGTTCTTTAAATGTTTAATAGAATTCATTTGTGAATCCACCTGGCCCTGGGGATTTTTTCTTAGGGAGTTCTTTGATGGCTTGTTCAATTTTTTTTATCTGATTTGGGGTTATTTAAGGATTCTGGGGCATCTGGGTAGCTCAGTGGATTGAAAACCAGGCCTAGAGATGGGAGGTCCTAAGTTCAAATCTGGCCTCAGACACTTCCCAGCTGTGTGACCCTGGGCAAGTCACTTGACCCTCATTGCCCACCCTTACCACTCTTCCACCTAAGAGCCAATACACAGAAGTTAAGGGTTTAAAAATTTTTTTTAAAATTAAGTATTCTATTTCTTCCTCTGTTAATCTAGACAATTTATATTTTTGCAAATATTCATCCATATCACTTAGATTGCAATACTTATTGCCATATAATTGGGCAAAATAGTTCTTAATAATTACATTAATTTCCTCCTCATTAGAGGTGAGATTGC
The DNA here is from genome assembly GCF_016433145.1 of Gracilinanus agilis. Classification (NCBI taxonomy): domain Eukaryota; kingdom Metazoa; phylum Chordata; class Mammalia; order Didelphimorphia; family Didelphidae; genus Gracilinanus; species Gracilinanus agilis. The sequence continues at coordinate 135,931,754 of NC_058133.1, forward strand.
CCTTTTTGATACTATTTTTTTCTTTCCTTTTTTATTAGATTAACCAGTACCTTATCTATTTTATTTGTTTTTTCAAAGTACCAGCTTCTAGTCTTATTTATTAATTCAATAGTTCTTTCACTTTCAATTTTATTAATATCTCCTTTAATTTTTAGGATTTCTAATTTAGTTTTTATCTGGGGATTTTAAACTTGTTCTCTGTCTAGTTTTTTTATTTTGCATGCTTAATTCATTGACCTCTTCCCCCTCTGATTTGTTAATATATGCACTCATGGATATAAATTTCCCCCTTAGTACTGCTTTGGTTGTATCCCAAACATATTCATATGATATCTCCTCATTGTCATTCTCATCAGTGAAATTATTGTTTGTATGATTTGTTCTTTAACCAACCAATTTTGGAGAATCATATTATTTAATTTCCAATTAATTTTTTATTTGCCTATCCATGTGCCCTTACTAATTATTATTTTTATTGCATTATGATCTGAAAAGGTTGCATTTATTATTTCTACTTTTTTGCATTTGTTTGCCATGTTTTTATGCCCTAATACATGGTCAATCTTTATGAATGTACCATGTGCTACCGAAAAGAAGGTGTATTCCTTTTTGTCCCTATTTATTTTTCTCCATATACATATTAACTCTAATTTTTCTAAGATTTCATTCACATCTCTTACCTCTTTCTTATTTATTTTTTGGCTTTATTTATCTAGATCTGATAGAGGAAGGTTCAGGTTTCCCACTAGTTTTACTATCTACTTCCTCCTTGAGCTCCAATAGTTTCTCTTTTAAAAATCTGGATGCTAGGGGCAGCTGGGTAGCTCAGTGGATTGAGAGCCAGGCCTAGAGACAGGAGGTCCTAAGTTCAAATCCGGCCTCAGACACTTCCCAGGGCAAGTCACTTGACCCCCATTGCCTACCCTTACCAATCTTCCACCTATAAGTCAATACACAGAAGTTAAGGGTTTAAAATTAAAAAAAAAAAATCTGGATGCTATACCATTTGGTGCACACATGTTGAATACTGATGTTTCCTCATTGTCTATCCTGCCTTTTATCAGGATGTAATTACCTTCCCTATCTCTTCTTCTTTTTTTTTTTTTATAAACCCTTAATTTCGGTGTATTGTCTCATAGGTGGAAGAGTGGTAAGGGTGGGCAATGGGGGTCAAGTGACTTGCCCAGGGTCACACAGCTGGGAAGTGGCTGAGGCCGGGTTTGAACCTAGGACTTCCTGTCTCTAGGCCTGACTCTCACTCCACTGAGCTACCCAGCTGCCCCCCCCCCATCTCTTCTAATCAGATCTATTTTTACTTTGGCTTTGTCAGATATTATGATTGTGACTCCTGCCTTCTTTTTCTCAGTTGATGCCCAAAAGATTTTGCTCCAGCCCCTAACAAAGGTAAGACACACCTTGTATGTGTCTACCTGCCTCATGTGTGTTTCTTATAGACAACACATGGTAGGATTTTGGTTTCTAATTCACTCTGCGATTTGCTTCCATTTTATGGGTGAGTTCATTCCATTCACATTCAGAGTTATGATTAACACCTGGGAATTCCCCATCATTTTGATTTCCTCTCCTAGTCCTGCCCTTTCTTCTTTCACTATTTCTTTCTACACTAGTGTTTTAATCCCCATCTTTATTTTACTTCCCTTCCCGCCCCTTACCTTCTTATTCCCCTCTTATTTTTCTTTAGGGTTCCCTTCCCTTCCTTTCCCCCTCCTCCTCGCTTTTCCTCCCTTTTGGTACTCCCCACCCCATTGCCCCCTTGATTTTTCCCTCTCAAATTCCCTGCAGGGTAAGATAGAATTTGATACTCCAATCAATCTAGATTCTTTCCCCTTTCAGAACTGATTCCACTGAGAGTAAGGTTTAAGTGTTACCTATTAGCACTCTCTTCCTCTCCTTCTTATAATAGTATTCTTCCCTTCCCCCTCCCATGCACCTCTTTATGTGGTATAATTTATCTTATTTTTCTTATTCCTTCAAGTTTCTCTTGGTGCCATCTTCTATTCCCACCCCCTCCTTTTCTTTTTTTATATATCATCTTAAACTACTTAGTACCCCAGCCTCTACCTATGAATAATTCTTCTAACTACTATGATAGTGAATGCAGTTTTTGAGAGTTACAAATAACATTTTTCCATATAGGAATATAAACAATTTGACCTTACTGAAACCCTTAAATTTTTTTTTCTCTCTTTTTCTTGTTTACCTTTTTATGTACTCTTGAATTTTGTATTTGGAGACCAAATTTTCTGTTTAGTTCTGGTCTTTTCTTTACAAATACTTGGAAATCTTCTATTTTGTTAAATACCCATTCAGTTTTGATGAGTAGATGATCCTTGGTTGTAGACCCAATTCTGTTGCCTTTCTGAATATCATATTCCAAGCTTTGTGGTCCTTTAGTGTGAAAGCTGCCAGATCCTGTGTAATACTGATTGGTGCTCCTTGATATCTGAATTGTTTCTTTCTGGCTTCTTGCAATCTTTTCTCCTTAACTTGGAAGCTCTTGAATTTGGCAGTTATGTTCCTCAGGGTTGTCCTTTAAGGATTTAATGTAGAAGATGATCTATGGACTCTTTCTTTTTTCATTTGAATAATTTAATCTAATTAATTAATTTAGAATATTTTCCATGGTTACATGATTCATGTTCTTTCTCTCCCCTCCTTTCACTCCCCTCCCGTAGCCAGTGAGCAATTCCACTGTGTTTTACATGCATCATTGATCAAGGCCTATTACCATATTGTTAATATTTTCATTAGGGTGATTGCTTAGAGTCTACATCCCCAATGAAATCCCCATCAACCCATGTGATCAAGGAAATGTCTTTTCTTCTGTGTTTCTATTCCTGCAGTTCTTTCTCATAAGTCCCTCAGAATTGTTATGGACTCTTTCATTGTCTATTTTGCCCCCTTGTTCAAGAATATCAGGGCAGTTTTCTTGGATAATCTGTTGTAATATGATGTCAAGGTTTCTGTTTATTTCCACATTTTCAGGTAGAGCTATGATTCTCAAATTGTGTTTCCTGGATTGTTTTCCAAGTGAGCCCTCTTCTCAATGAGATATTTCATGTTTCCTTCTAATTTGTCATTCTTTTGACTTTGCTTTATTAATTCTTGCTGTCTTGTGAGATTATTAGCTTCTACTTGCCAAATCTAGTCTTTAAAGACTAGTTTTCAGTTATGATCTTTTGATTTTCCTTTTTAGTTTGATCTATCCTGCTTTTCACGGCTTCCAGAAGTTCATTTCTGGTCTCCAATTTGTTTATCATTTCATATGATTTCTGAGCTTCTTTTTCCAAGTGGGTGATTCTGTATGTTGAACTGCTATTTTCTTTTTGAACTATTTCCCACTTTTCTTGTGAAGTCTAAGTGAGGAGGGTAGACAGGTCTCTGTGTATTGAGCTACAGAGCAGTTTTTGCCCTGAGGCTATTTTTCAGTTTCTGCTGCATCTGCTATGGGCAGCCCCTCTCTGCCCTATCTCTGAGCCCAAACTCCATGTTCCTCAGCCTCCTGGGATCCTAAGTCTCACTGCTCTCAGGAGTAAGTCTGTGGTGTCCTCAACCAGCCTCCTAAGAACCTAGAGATTGCCCCACACTCACTCTGACTCTGGTACCTTAGGTGGAATAGGGGCAGGGTGATCAACTCGTCCTTTGGTAGGAGTAATTTTACCCCCTTATAGTATGGAAAGGCCCAAACTCTGCCTACCTTCAAGGCTGCACCCTACAGTAGAGCCCTTGCATTCATCTGATTTTGATTTTTGTCCTTTTGAGGTGCTTTACATTGGTCAGTGGTGAGGAGAAGAAGACCCTTGCTTCTACTCTGCAGTCATCTTAACCTGGAAGTTAGAGCAAATTTAAAGAGAGTCTCATCTAAACCCTTGTTTTATGAAGGATGAAACTAACACTCAGAAGTTGACTCCTGTAGCAGCAAAATCAGGATTTGGACAAAGGTGCTCCAATACCTAGTCCAATAGCATGCTTTCTGCAATATGCTGCTTCATGGTTAGTTCAATTTCAAGCAAAAAAAAAACATTGAAAAATAATGAGTAAAATGTAGCATATAATAGATATCCTTGATACCTGAATATAGTATCTTCATGATATAAAGACGGTGATATGTTTTTAGACAAATTCACAAATTGTTATAATTCTTACTATATCTCTCTTACAGACCCCCTACAATTAACACAGCACTACTTATGTATTTCATTTTGATTGTATGCTTTCTCTTTTGAATATTTTATTGGACCCCCTATTTAGCAGCATTGTTCAAAATTTAAAAGCAGTTGAAAATTCACTAGAATATTTTTGGATTCTTGGTAACAAATTATCAAAACACACCACATAAAACCAAAGCATATGCATTCAACATTCTACAGCATTAGTATCCAAGGACACAGTACAAGTTGCAAGAATAAGAACATCATTTCCATAATGCTTTAACATTTTGGTACTTAGGATAAGTCTCATGAATAAGAATATCATTTATGGAGTGTTTTAATGTACACAATGAACTTTCCGTACAATCTCTATGATATCAATATTATAATCATTGAAGCTTCATAACAAGTCTCCAAGGCTATTGTTTCTACCAGTATTATTATTCCCATTTTATAGGTGATAAAGCTAAGATACAGAGAAATTAAGTAACTTTCCTGTGGGTCACTTATTTAGGAGATACCAAGTATAGGATTTGAATCCAGATCATCATCAACCTGACTCCAAATCTAGTATCCTGTCAAACAATATCACACTGTTTTTCCACAAATAGGCCCTTGAATCAACTTTGTAATTTAGGATATGAATATAAACCAAGAAGTTATCAAAACAAATTCAGTTGATAGGGGTAGGGAATAATTAGTTACTTTAACATCCTATCTTAACAAATTATTTTTGCTAAAGAGGTGCTTAATTATGTATGGTGCGTGTTTGAATTTTGTGTACCCTCTATATTTCAGTGTTCTAGGACAAAGTCCCAGATACTCTGCCCTAATTGTAGCTCTTTATCCGTTCTGAAAATGGGTTTTCATTTCAATGGAGGAAGATGGCCCATACATGAATTAAACATATATTTCTCTTTTAAAGGTGGCATTGCTGGTAATAATTACAATCTGTATTTTTGGAAATGACTAAATGGAGCAATGAGGAAGAATAATAATCCTTTCCACAATAAACACAATGAAAACAGTCCTCTGATTTTTAGGCTCCAAAAGAGCAACTATATTCCTCAAATCTTCATCAATCATGGGGAGGGGAGGGCAGACCCCAGAGTGATTTTTCTCTTTCTGTTTCTGTGCTTACCACAAAACAACTCTAAGAAAATTTATGAGATTCTATAAATATATAAATTCTGTCTGTTATAGTTGTTTCCTAGGCATCCAGATATGTCACCTTGCTTGATACTCTTTTTCATCGCTTTCCCTTTCCTTCCTTCCTTCCTTCCTTCCTCCTTCCATTCCTTCCTTTCTCTCTCCCTTCATTCCTTCCTTTCTCCCTTCCTTCCTCCCTCCCTTCCTTCTTCCCTCCCTCTCTTTATTCCTCCTTTCCTTCCTTCCTTCTTTCTTTCATTCCTCCCTCCCTCTCTCCCTTCCTTCCTTCCTCTTTCTCTCCTCTAACTCTCTCTCTCTCTTTGTCTCTCTTTCTCAAAGGTCCATTCCATTCATAGTGGAATTTAGACCTGCTTCATTACTGACTTGGCCTAATTTGGCTTGGGGCTGTTTTTCAATAAAGTTTTCAAGAGTTTTTTCTGTCCTTTCTGCTTGCAGTTGTGCCACTTTAGCTTACCATTCTATGGCTTCTTGGGCATCCTGTGGCTCACTGTTCATACATGCCTATGTCAGAATATCTAGGCGGTGATGAGAATCATATCCTTACCCAGGTCTGGGACTCTTTTGTTGGCATTCTGATGTACCCTGGACCCAGGTGGTCCCAGTAAGAGACTCTTGGTTCACATGGAGCTGGGTTCAATCATGGGGAGGGGAGGGCTGACCCCAAAGAGTGATTTTTCTCTTTCTGGTTCTGTCCCCACCACAAAACAACTCCAAGAAAATGTATAGAATGAATAAATGTGGCTGTCTAGGAGTTCCTCAAAATGTAGACTCTAGTATCTCTTCTTCAAAAGTAATTCAATGTAGAATACAGCTATAAGACATAAGACAACTGTTTATTTCCTCCATCGCAAAAACTATTTAAGATGAAAAAGATTCATAGACATGAATTTAAAAATACAGAAATCATAAAACATCTCAAATAGCCATTATTTAATTTTTATTCTGTCTACTGCAAGAATTAAATTTTAATGGTTGACTAAAATATATGAAAATTATAAATAATATGGTAGTTGCTAATTCAAAGTATTATTGCTCAAAGTCAAAATGATCTTTAATAGTTTTTATTTACAAAAGAGGTGGAAAGAGTGAAAGTAGAGAAATACAAAAGGGTAGAGAAGACATTAACCTCTCTAACTAAATATTGCTCTGGTGCTCAACTCAACCAGGACTTGTTGATCTTCAACAGGAATTAAACTCTCTCCAGAAGACAGGAAGGGACTCACCCAAGTTCCCTCCAAGAGGCAGATCAAGACAATGACTCAAGCTGAAGGTGACACTTGAGGCCAACTTTCTTCCTTGATCAGATCTTCTTGAAGCTGACTTCCCTCTTGAAGTCCAACTCCTTCTTGGAGTCAACTTCCTACCCTAACCCCAGAAATTCAGGGCCTTTTATAGCAGATTCTTATCTCTTCCCCTTTTCACAGGGGCCAATCATAGTTTCCAAATTGTCTAGCACTGCTCAGGGGGCAGTATTTGTGGGAACCAATTCTTACCTTCTGGAAGGGTAACTCATCAAAAGGGTTCACAGATTCATGGCTGATTGAGTTTCTGAGGGTGTGAATTCTCTAAGGGGTTTGAATTTCTCCACCTAGTTCAAGCTTTTGTTGATTTAATCAAAAAGTAGACAAAGAAGAGTTAATCCTGTCTTCACAATCTAGTGAGGTACTAAGTAGGAGTACTTAAGTTATTTTTAACCAAAGTGTTAGTTCCAACTAGTCAAAGAGAATAAGGGATTCCCTTTCATAAGTGTAAACTCAAAGAGAACAAAGAATTCTCTTTTCCACTACCCACCCCACTCCCCAAAAGGTAAAGACATCTTTGTGGAGCACCTCAGACTTACACTGTCAGAACAACTCACAAGGTCCAGTTCTCCTGATCAGTCCAGGGCAATGGCTTTTTTTTTAGTCTTCAGTGTTCGCAGCAGTGGTCATCATCTCCAGAGAAACATGCTGCTGTGGAAATCCTTCTATAGGTTGATGCTCATAACCTGAACTCATAAGCTAATCATCTAGGCAGGGAAGGGCCATTTCTCAGGTTCAGGAAAGAAAATGGAAAGTAAGAAGCCAGCCAGTGATCCAAAGGCCCATGTTAGGTTTACCCAAGCAAACCAAGCATCTACTTTCTGCTGCTATCAGGGAGCAGGAGAGAAAACCCTTTTCCCTTTTTGTTGGATGCAAATGTAGGTGTATGTGGGGAGAGGAGTATGAAGGGAATGTAACACCATTCCTCCCAACTCACCATGTTGTTAAATGTGGGATTTTTAATTAACAGAAATCTATTTCCCCTCCTTCCCACCTTCAACCTCATTTTAGAGATGAAGAACTGCTCTCTCCAAAGCTACTGATGGTCAAGTCTATTTGCCCTTTCTTGAGTCTCATTCTTGCCTTCTCAACAGCATTTGAGTCTGTGGACTGCCCCCTCTTTTAATTCAGAAGTCATCCTAAAGTCCATAAACATTTTTTTAATACTTTGGTAACCATAATCCAATATAATTAATTTTCTCTGTGATTCTATGCATTTTATTTTAGTCATTTAAAATATTTTATGTTAAAAATACTAAATATTTTAGATAACTAAAATTAAAAAACTAAAATATTCTATAAAATAGAGGATTACAGAGGAAATAAATTTTTCTGGATTATTATTACCAAATATTTTTGATAGTCTAAAGCAGTGATACCAAACATTTCAGAGATGGAAAAAAGTGTGTCTTTTTTGGCATGCATGCCATAGGTTCACTATCACTGGTCTAAAAGGAGGGCATGATCCACAGTGTCAAATACATAGAGGGGTGAAGGATGAGGATCAAAAAAGGCAATTAGTGTTTGTGGGTAGGCCTAGCCAACATAATAAAAATGACAATTCTAAAATTAATTTACTTAATCAGTACCATATCAATTAAATTACCAAAAATTATTTTAGAGAACTAGAAAAAAGAGAAACAAAATCCATCTGGCAGAACAAATGGTCAAGAGCATCAAGGAATCAATGGAAAAAAATGGGAAGGTGGTCTACCAATACCAAATCTCAAACTGTATTAGAAAGTGGTAATAAAAAAATGGTAATTATCAAGTCTGGTACTGGCTAAGAAATAGAATAGTGGATCAATGGCAGTAATAAATGATTATAGTAATCTAATATTTGACAAGCCCAAATATTCAAACTTTTGGGACAATAATTTGTTACTTGACAAAAATTGCTGGGACAACTAGAAAGCAATTCGGCAGAAACTAGGTTTAGTCCAATATCTCATACCACAAACCGAGATAAGGTAAAAATGGATTCATGATTTATATATAAAGAATGTTGCCATAAACAAATTAGGGGAGCATGGAAGATTTTACCTGTAAGGTATGGATAAAGGAAGAATTTATGACCAAACAAGAGATAGATAATATTATGAGATGTAAAAAGGATAATTTTGATTATATGAAATTAAAAAGGTTTTGTACAAACAAAAACAATGCAACCAAAATTAGGAGGAAAGCAAGAGGGGGCAGCTAGGTAGCTCAGTGGATTGAGGGCCAGTTCTAGAGATGGGAGGGTCCTGGGTTCAAGTCTGGCCTCAAATGCTTCTTAGCTGAGTGACCTTGGGCAAGTCACTTAGCCTCTATTACTAATCTATACCAGTCTTCTGCCTTGGAACTAATACACAGTATTAATTCTAAGATGGAATGTAAATGTTTAAAAAAAAAGGAAAGTAAGAAATCTGGAAAACAATTTTTATAGAAACTTACTCTGATAAAACTCTCAGTTTTCAAATATAAAGAGAACTGAGTCAAATTTATAAGAATATAAGTCATTTCTCAATTGGTAAATGGTTAAAGGATATGAACAGGCAGTTTTCAGAAGAAAAAATTAAAATTATCTATAGTCATATAAAAAAATGTTTTAAATCACTATTTATTGGAGAAATGCAACTGAGGCATGACCTCACAATTCTCAGATTGGCTAATATAATAAAAAATGTAAATGACAAATGTTGGAGGGGATGTGGAAAAATAGGGACATTAATTATTGTTGATAGAGTTGTGAACTGATTTAACCATTCTGGATTTGGAATTATGCCCCAAAGCCTATAAAACTGTGCATATCCTTTGACCTGGCAATATCACTATTAGATCAATATCTCAAAGAAATCAAAGAAAAGAGGAAATGACCTATTTGTATAAAAAATATTTATAGCTGCTCTTTTTATTGTGGCAAAGAATTGGATATTGAAAGAATGTCCATCAATTGGGGAATGGCTGAACAAGTTATGGTATATAAATATGATGGCATGATAGTGCAATAAGAAATGATGAGTAGGATGCTTTTAAAAAAATCTGGGAAGGGATGCAAAGTGAAGTGAGCAGAACCAGGAGAACACTATATACAGTAACAGCAATATCATCATAATCACCTATGAATGATGTAGCCATTCTCAGCAATACCATAATCCAGGACAATTCTGAAGGATTTATGATGCAAAATTCTATCTACCTCCAGAGCAAGAAATGATGGAATCTGAATGCACATTGAAGCCTATTTTTTTACTTTTTCTTGTTTTGTTTTGTCTGTGTTTTCTTTTGCAACATAGTTAATATAGAAATGTTTTGCATAATTGTAGATGTATAATCTACGTCAATTTCCTTGCCTTCTCAAGGAGAAAAGAGAAGAGGAAGGAAAGGACAGAATTTCGATCTCAAAAAACTTAAAAAAAAAGTTAAAAATTTTGTTTACATGTAATTTAAAAAATAATTCAAAGGTTAAAAAATTAAAAATCTTCTATAGATTTTACACGTGTACTCATATAAAACATTTTCTATATTAATCCTTTTGTGGAAGGAAAGTCAGACCAAAAAAAAAAATTAAGAAAGAAAGTGAAAAAAGTTTGCTTTAGTCTGGTTTTTCTCTCCATCAGTTCTTTTACTAGAAGCAGATATTTTTATCATGAGTCCTTGGAACTGTTTTGGATAATTGTATTACTGAGAATAGCTAAGTCATTCACAGTTGTTCATTATACAATATTTCAGTGTTGTGAACAATGTTCTCCTGGTTCTGCTCATTTCATTCTACTTTGGTTTGTGTAAATCTTTCTGGGTTTTTCTGAGCTCCTCCTGCTCATCATTTCTTGTGGCACAATAGTATTCCATTATAATCACATACTATAACTTACTCAGCCATTCCCCAATTGATGGGAATTGAATTATTTGCCCCCACAAAAAGAGAAGCTTTAAATATTTTTGTACATATAAGTCCATTCTCCTTTTTTGCTTTTATTTCTTTGGGCTATGAACCTAGTAATGGTATTGCTGGGTCAAAGGGTTTGTATTGTTTTACAAGCCTTTGGGCATAGGTCCAAATTGTTCTCCAGAATGGTTGAATCAGTCCGCAACTCCCCAACAGTGCTTTAGTGGCTCAGTTCTCCCACATCTCCTCCAAATTTTGTCATTTTCCTTTTCTGTCATAATAGCCAATCTGATGAGTGTGGGGAATTATTTTAATTTGCATTTTCCTGATTACTAGTAATGTAGAGCATTTCTTGGTGTGGCTATAGAAAGTTTAAATTATTTTGTCTGAGAACCATCTGTTCATATCCTCTGAACATTTATCAATTGGGAAATGACATGTATTATATATTCAACTCATTTCTCTATGTATTTAATAAATGAGGACTTTATTAAAGAAACTTGTGAAAAATTTTTGCACTATAATGATTTATGTATATTACTTTCCCTTCTATTTACTCCTGTTTAATCTCTCACCATCACACCCCCCCACACCAATTTGCCCTCTTTTCTATCAGTCCCATCCCTCCTCTTTTATATCCTTCCCTTCCAACTTTCCTGAAGGGTGAGATAGCTTTCTGTACCTAATTGATTTTATGTGTTCTTCCCCTTATTGAGCCAGTTCTGATAATGATACATGTAAAATCCAGTGGAATTGCTGGTTGGCTCCAGGAGAGGGGAGGGAGGAGAGAAGGGAAAGAAAATGAATCATGTAACTATGGAAAAATATTGTAATTAATTTAAATAATTAAAAAAAAGAGAATTGGAAAAAAAAGACTAAGATTCACGGGCTCTCCTCCTGAATTCCCCCATCTTCCCTCAGTTTGGGGGAATTCCCTTTTTTCAGTTCTCCCAAGGTGGTATGAGGTCAGGAGAGGCGTGCTTCATGCTCTCCTGGTCTGTGAGTGACACCAAGCACTCCATTGCTTCTTGGACCTGTGAGCAGGGTTGCCCGATCTCCTGTGATTGCAAGTGCTGGTGCCTGCTGGTGCCTGCTGGTGCTTCTCCTCAGCCTGAGTCTTTTTATGAGAATATATAAATATAAATTAATCTATGAGAAACTAGTAGGTGTTTTGGGCAACTACCACTCACAGATTAACCTCACAAAGAAGAATAGGGTATCAGAGGCAGAGTAAATCTGATAACCCTTTACTAAAGGAATAACAGTTGGGATTACTGGTCTCTGTCACAAACCAGGAATTAACACAAAAATTAACTACTCATACACTATGGGTTCTTTGAGGTGAGGAGTATTTCTATAACTAGGGTTAGTTATTTCTATAACAGACAAGAAATGGAGTCCTAAGAGGGAGTTTCTCTGTCAACCCAAGTTCAGTCAGTCTGACAGCCTTGACTGAAGACTAGGGGGAGAGAGCTGGATATTGGGATTTCTCACAAATGGTCCAGGTAGCTTCTTTGATGGCTTCAAGAAAACAGGAACTAACTTCTTGCACAGCCAATAATCCAATAGATACCAGGTAGGGAAAAATGCCTGCAAACTGTCCACCAGAAATAGACACTGTCCACTACCAAAGGTTGTCTTGAGAGATGTTGTCTTCGAGCTTCTCCAATCCCAAAGATCCCAAGCTCATAGAGTCACTGCTGGCTGGACTTTTCCAAACCCTTCTCACATCAGCACTGACAGTTTTTTCCTCCCCCAGTTGCATTCTAATTCAGAATGCTCAAAGCTGACAGACAAACTCCTATAAATTTCTATTCTATTCCCTAAATTACTTCATTATAGTCTGCACCCTTGGACTGTGACCGGATTCTACCTACGGGCCATGTGACAAAAGTCTTGCGCCCAGAGCCAGGAAAGGGACTTATGATCTTTTTCTGAGCTGTCTGAGCACCCCTTACTGTGTGTGACTGACCAACAGCTCCTTTGCTGCTGATCCAGCTGTATCCAAAGCCTGTTGCCATGGTCCTGCCTCAGGTGTGCTGCCCTGTGCTCTGCTTCCATCCTTGTGCAACAGATCTTTTGGGCCAGCCTTCTAACTTGTTTTGGGCTGAAAAAGTATTTTGTCCTGTTTTTTTTGTGAATTAGAATTCATTCTGAGGCATTATGTCACAGTTGATGTTTTTTTTTAAAATCTTCCCTTCCCTCTTAGAATCAATAGTGTGTATGGGTTCCAAGGCAGAAGAGGGATAAGGGCTAGACAGTGGGGGTTAAAGGACTTTCCCAGAGTCACACAGCTAGGAAATGTCTGAGATCAGATTTGAACCAGGACCTCCCATCTCTAGGCCTGACACTATTCACTGAGCCACCCAGCTTGCCCCCTATATCATAGTTTTTTGGAGGGTAATTTGGTAGAGATCAGGAGGATCTGGTGCCTTCTTCATCATCTTGATCCTGCCTTCCACATGCTCTTTCAGTGGGAAGGACAAGTGTACGTGTAACCAACTCATTCCATTTGTTAGAAATGCCTGAAAATAGAAACCCTGAATTCTTTGTGATGGTCACATTTTAAGTAGCCTATGTTATCTTTCCCAAAGCCACTCCAATCATGGCTCAAAATAATAGTAGCTAACATTTCTCTCTATGTGCCAGGTACTGCGCTAAGTGCTTCATAACTATTATTTCATTTGATCCTCACAACAACCTGGAGAAGGAGGAGCTATTACTATTATTACCCCCATTTTACAGATGAGGAAAAGGAGGCAACAAAAGTTAAATGACTCGCCCAGAGTCACATAGCTAGTAAATATCTGAGGCTAGAATTAAGCTCTGGCCTGACTCTCTCCCCACTGTGTCACCCATCTACCTTTGCTGTTTAGGAATTTGCTTTATCAACCTTGCTGTGAGGAGGGAGAGAGGTGGAACTGTATGCTGACAGAGGACACAGTGGAGTATGAGAACAGGGTCTAAAAGTCTTTCACTGCCAGATCACTGGTTCAAATTTAGACTCACTGTATTAATATCACCTCTTGTTTAGGAGAGAAAAATAGAGCCTCCAATTTCAATGGTACTGAACACCAACCCAGCCTCTCCCCTAAAGATGTGTACATCAAAGCTAAAATCCCGCCCCACCCCCCAGAGCTCCTCGTTTAAAGGAAGCCTGGGGAGAACTGTTTTGTGAAGCAAGAATCTTTTTGTAATGCAAATAATCCCTGGTACCCTTAAATTATCTGTTTTGTACATTTCTATTTCTAGATTCCTAGCCGTTCTTAAGCAGGCACATCTGTACCACTCTCTGTCTTTCTGGGCCTCGCTCCAGAACCTTTGTATTTGCTAAATTTGTACAGGAAAGAGTTGGTGTCTTTTATAGTGAGCAAGGCACCCATGATTACCTCATCCTCGGCTGAAAGCATTTGCCTGACAGCAAGAGGCCGAAGCTTCTTTCAGGAAAGAGGTCTTACAGCATTCTGCTCTAGTTATCAATTAGTCCTGAGCGGTGGATCTCCTGGAAGACTGCTGAGCTCATCGCTCATAAAGCATAATAGGAAACTGAGTCATGCAGGGACCATGAACAATGCGAAATGGGACCAGAAATAGCACCTTTTGCTCAATAGCTTCTCTGTGTGTCTCTGGTAATACTTGTTGTCCATCCATTTCAGTCATGTCTGACTTTTTGTGACTCCATTTAGGGTTTTCTTGGCAAAAATACTGGAGAGGTTTGCCATTTTGTTCTCTGGCTCATTTTACAGATGAGGAAACTAAGGTAAAACGGACTGCCCAAAGTAGAATAGCTAATAAGTGTCTGAGGATGGATTTGAACTCATGTCTTCCTGACTCCAGGCCTGACTCTCTATCCACTGTGCCACCTTGCTACCCCACTAGGAACACCAGAGACACTGAGAACTGCCATCTTTTCCTAAAAACAATTTCTAGAACAAGAAGGGACCTTAGCAAATCATTCCCTCATTTCACAGAGGACAAAATGGAGAGGTCCCAATGAGGTTAAGGGATTTGTCCAAATTCAGACTCTAGAGCTATGGGAAATTGATTTTCCTGCCAGGTCTTTTCAGACTCATAAGAGAGTTGATTGAGTTGATTCTCTTCAACTGGAAGAGAAATGAACAAAGGCAAAGGCCAAAGACAGAAACCCATTTCTTATGATCTCAGGGAGAAGTCCTAAAGGCCTCTCTTCTTATAGAGTGGTCTCTGTAAGGATGGGGGATGGACAAAAAGAGCCAGAAGAAGGTCCTTGGTGACAGTTACTGACAGTTGGGACCAGAGAGGATGCTGGGGAATTCTCTGGAGGAAGGAAGCGGGAAGGAGTTCTGATGGAGAACTGAGAGAGGGAGGAGGAGAACACCTCATCTCGAATCCAGTCCTGAGGGCTTCCTGAGGATCTTTCTTTGGACAATGATACCCTGATTCCCTGGTCAAAGATTCCTTTGCATCTCTCCCAGCAAGACTTCAACAAACGAGTGAGCTAAGTTTTGGGACTCCATTTTGGGAGTGTCTCTTAGACTCCTTCCCCCATTATCCAACCTTGCTGAGAGACCTTTTCTGGTCTAACTTACAATTATAGAAAAGGATAGAAATGGAAATAGAAGGAGAAGGGACAAGGTGGGAGATGCTTAGGAGTGGGAACCCCAAAGGTTCCCACCTGAGTGATGGACCCCATAGAAATAGAGAAGAGGGCACCCCAAAATCCCTCTGCCCTTCATCCTTTTCCCCAATCCCTATATTGATATTAATAAAAGATATTCATTAGTCAGATAGTGTTCCAGAGTGCCTGAGAGACAAGGGGAGAGGAATCACAGCTTGGTCTGGCTGCCTCCATCTTGGAGCCAGATCCTCTTCTGTGAAGTTGACTGACCTTGGGGGATGCTTGCGTAAATCCTGCCCTCATTCAGAATCAGATTGGGGTACCCAATACCTCATCTTATAGAGAAGCCTCGTCCCCAACTCCTGTGGGGTGGCACAACCACTCAGGTCACCCAGTTTCGAGGTGATGCCCCCTCGAAGTCTTGGCAGTGTATATTCGGCAGGAAGGGGGAGCTAGAAGAGAGTCTCACCACACAGACTCTCTCTCTCTCCCATTCTATCATTAACATTAATTACTGGCTCTCTCATTCTTGTATCTCTCACCAGATTCTGCCAGCCAAGGAGGGACTCCACCAGACACAGAGGAGCTAAGATGCCCGCAGAGAAGAGAGATGACCGAAGCAAGAGAAGTCTTCTGAATGCTTATCCAAAGGGCCACCACATGGATGGCCAGCCAGAACCAACTATAAATCTCCCTGTACTCCATGATATCTCCAAGGCATTTCCCTTACATATCACAAGGACTCTCCAGGAAAGGGGCTTCTGCCTGCTCTGCCACCAGCCAAGGAAGCTGGTGGAGTCTGGCATGAAGCAGACCCTGCTTACAGAAGAATATACAGAATAATACAAGGTAGGTTAGTGCCTGAGTAGCAGAGGGGAAAACAGGGAAGGTCTTATAGAAGGTAATGCTTGAGCTGAGTGTTAAAGGGACTAAACTAGGCAGAGGAAAGGAGTGAGTACATTTCAGGCATTGTACAGTGAGAGAAGGAAAATCATGTATAAAAGGGTGCTCTAATGTTCTCTCCACTACCCTGTGCCAACTTACCTGTCCATGATCATAGAACTCAGAACTGGAAAGCACCTTCAAGATCACCTCATTAAAGAGATCCAATGGGCAGATTTTAAGGGTCTTTGAACTTGGGTAGGAAGAAAAACTCCATTTTACTTTCATTAGCCTCTAACTGAAGTGTAGCAATTCCTTCACTTATTTAAAACCATTAACAAAAATTTACCCTCTTTCCCACCCATTCACCCTCTCCATTGAAAAAGAAAGAACAAAACCCTTGCAACAAATATGTATAATCAAGCAAATACTTCCCATACTGACCATGTCCAAAATAATTATATATATATATATATGTGTGTGTGTGTGTGTATGTGTGTGTGTGTGTGTGTGTGTGTTGTGTGTGTGTATACATATATATGTCCCAATATGCACCCTGAGTCCATTGTGTCTTTGTTAGAAAGGGGTAGCATGTCTCTTTGAGAGGCCTTGGGAACCACGATCCAAGTTTTTTCTATCAACTGCCAACCTAAGGTCAAAGATGCTTCTCATCAAAGAGGAACTTTAGATTAGCACAAGAAGGTTCTTTCTCTATGATTAAAAAATGAGGGGGCAGCTGGGTAGCTCAGTGGATTGAGAGTCAGGCCTAGAGACGGGAGGTCCTAGGTTCAAATCTGGCCTCAGACACTTCCCAGCTGCGTGACTCTGAGCAAGTCACTTGACCCCCATTGCCTACCCTTACCACTCTTCTGCCTTGGAACCAATACACAGTATTGACTCTAAGACGAAAGGTAAGGGTTTAAAAAAAAACAATGAACAAAAAAACAAAAAATTAACACATACTTTATTTTCTTCAAGGGTAAAATTTTTGCAAGACTATCAGCAAAACTATTTCTTGTTAAAGTCATTCTGCTCTCTAAAATGAGGGAAGCCCTGACAAGTTCTTTTGGCATGTGCTCCAGTGCCGCCACGAGAGAGATGGATCTATCTCATTGGTTCAAATTTCCCTCCAACAACGCAGATGCAGGCTATCTACACTCAACCATTATGTACCAGTCTTGTTCATGCCCTCCCATAACTTTTCTATGTAGGGCAGGGTGTCTCTGACTTTCACAGAACAGCTTGAGGTTATTAGTAAAGTACATGGGCCAACCAGCAATCCTTCCTCACTCTCCAGGGGTAAGTCCATGTTTTTGGTTTTTTTTTTAAACTGTGCCTTTCCCTTTATTCAATTCTTGGAAGTTTTCTATTTTTTATAGACAGCAGCTCCATCACATCTAACACATAAGCTCACACCCTTTATATGCCTCAATTGTCTTCAGTGTGATACCTTTTTCAGTTCTTGGAAGATTGTACTGTTCCATGTCTCAGAGTCTTATAAAAATATTAGCTTATGGAATGGAATGTATGTATCATAAAAATGGAAAGATTAGCATGTTTGGCAAATTAATCTTGCAATGTAAGGTAGTATCAACTGAGCACTTAAAGCCAAAAATAGCCTGAGGAGAAGGTTGTGAAAAATGTGCCCAGATGTTGTAGTTGTCATCATTGTCTTCTTCTTCCTCCTCTCCTCTCCCTCTTCTTCTCCCTCACCTTCTCCTCCTTCCTGTTCTTCCTCTTTCTCTTTCTTCTCCTTCCACTTCTCCTCTTCCTCCTTATTCTTCTTCCTCCTCCTTCCCCTTCTTCCTCTTCCTTTTTCTCCTCCTCCTCCTTCCTCTCCTTTTTCTTCTTCTCTATAAATGCCACTATTTTCATGCCTTCCAATTTTAATCATCCCTGAAGCAAATAAGAGATAGGAATCACATCAGATCATTGAGCTACAGGGATTTGTGGAAAACCCTTGCATTTCTTCTTCATTCACTCAGACTCTGGAGCTTTAATGAGAAAGACTGCAAAATAACATTGGCATGGGGCAACTAAGTGGCACAGTGTATAGAAAGCAAGACCTGGAGATGGAAGGTCCTGGCCTCAGACACTTCCTGGCTGTATGACCCTGGGCAAATTACTTAAATCCAATTGCCTTGCCTCTTGCTGTTCTTCTTTCCTGGAACCAGCACTCAGCAGCTATTCTAAGTCAGAAGGTAAGAGTTTAAAATAATAATAATAATAATAATAATAATAATAAAGAGGCCCCTTCAATCGGAGGCTTTCCTCTTTCGAGGAAGATTGCTAGATTTTAAGATATCAGAAACACTATGGAAATAATAAAAGATGGGCCTTCTCCAAGGGAAGCAGATACCACCCATCCATCTCTCAAAGAAGGGGAAATTAAATGAATCTTTCTTTCCTTCAAGCTCTGGAGCTCACCCACAGCCTCAGAGTATCAGGCCACATTTATCATCCTAATGCTAAAAGTCAAGGGCTGAGACAAAATTATCACAGGGCATGCCAGGTTAATTGACCACAAATAGCCCGAAAGGGGGAGACCTGGCTTCTAAAGGACCCATGTGTGAGGGTTTATTCAGACTGTAAAATTTATGACTTGGGGCCAAGCAGGTGGCCCAGGCATGGAGTGAGTGATGGTGAGCCCTCACAGCATCTGTATAACTTCAAGACGCCGAAGGGAGGCCCCTAGCCCATTGGATGGATGTTCTCTGGAGAACAGGAAGGAGGATGTGGACAGCAGTTACATAGATTGAAAAAGTGTGACAAGGCTGTGAGCTGAACTGTTGCCAGGGTTCTGAATACGGGCTCTGCAAAGTGTTTATTTTTATTTAAATATTTTGACAACTCTATTTCGCTGTAATTGGTTTCCTTTTGTAATTCTATGCATCTTATTTATTTGCTTACATCTAGTCTTTCCCATTTGATTTTAAGTTGCCTGAGGGCAGAGACTATTTTTGACCCTCTTTATATGCCCAGTGCTTGGTACATAGTAAGTGCTTAATAAATGCTTTCTGAGGGGCAGCTAGATGGCTCAGTAGATAGAGAGCCAGGTTTGAATTTGAAAGGGTCACATCTAGCCTCAGTTTACTCATTTGTAAAGTAGGCTGGAAAAAGATATGTCAAACCATTGCAATATCTTTGCTAAGAAAGCCCCAAAATGGTGTTGGGACATAGAGAGTGACACAATTGAAAAGATTCAACCAACAACTCTGAGATATTAGGTATGGAAGTAAGTCTTTTAAAAATTTATTTCTTATTTTTTATTATCTAATACATTACATTATTTACATTTATTTATTATATATTTTATATATTTATAATATACATTTGATATAATATGTTAATATTATTATTTATTATTTTTTTATAAGCTTCCAAGCTGGGTGGCTCAGTGGATGGAGAGCCAGGCCTAGAGATGGGAGGTATTAGGTTCAAATCTGACCTCAGATATTTCTTAGCTGTGTGACCCTGGACAAGTCCCTTAACCTTCATTGCCTAGTCCTTACCACTTTTTTTGCCTTAGAACCAATACTGAGTATTGTTATAAAAATAAGGTAGATGTAGAGGAGAGGATACCCTAAACTGGATACTACCACTGGTAAATGTGTGACAACAGTGATAGCCCAGATAGATGGCTAGGGCAAGATCAACTGAGGCTTGCCCTAGCTAGATGATATGACACCTCCCTCCTTTATAACAGTGCCCAGGCAGGATCCTTCAGGTCAATGGATGATATCCCTTCAGGTCCCACCTGGGGTTGATTGATAGTGTATTATTTGCTCTTTAGCTTGGTAATGGTTTGTCTCGGACTGCGTATCTCCCTTCCCAGAGAAGCTATAAATAACCACTTCAGGAA
The DNA here is from genome assembly GCF_016433145.1 of Gracilinanus agilis. Taxonomy (NCBI): domain Eukaryota; kingdom Metazoa; phylum Chordata; class Mammalia; order Didelphimorphia; family Didelphidae; genus Gracilinanus; species Gracilinanus agilis. The sequence goes on from NC_058133.1 coordinate 135,951,609, forward strand.
GGTACTTTTTTAACGGCTTTGACTGTATTTAACAAAGATGGGGTAATGGGATTGGATAGAGGTATTGGGAAACCCTAACTAAATTTGGTAATGATAAACTCTCAGATCTGTAGGCAGGTATTGAGTCAGGATGGTTAGCTTCTCTGGTCCAGCCTGGCCACAGCCAAACCAGAGTAGGCAAACTGCTGCTTGATGTTTCAGCTTCTTCTTCTTTGCTAGATGATATGCCTAACCAGTCTTTGGGATATCCACCCCTTTCCATCCTCTTCTTCTTCTCCTGCCCACTTCCCAGATCCTTCCTGGGCCCTGGGAAACCTAGAGAACTAAGATGATTGATTTCCTAATATCTAGGGGCAGTAGAATAAGAAGATGGTGGTCTGGGTACAGGTCAATGATATTAGCAGGAACAAGACAGGAAGATCTTGCAAGGTTGAGCCCAGCAAGTCACCAATCCCAAAAGATCAGGATCTACAGATCTCCAGTCCAAGGGAAGGAAAGGAACCCTCAGCCAGGGCTGCCAGGGTGTTTTATACCCTCCTGGGCCAACCACTCTCTCCCCTGTCCACACGGCCCTCTGGGAACATTCCGATATCCAACAGACCCACCTGTCAATCAACAGTGTGGACTCCTGGCTCTCCCAGGGTTTCAATGTAACAGTATTGACTCTAAGATGGAAAGTAAGGGTTTTGAAAAAAAAAACAAAAAAACTTATTGACTTGGAGCAGCTAGGTGGCTCAGTAGATAGCCATGTTTAGAGATGAGAGGTTCTGGGTTCAAATTTGACCTCGGCTGTTTCCTAGCTGTGTGATTCTGGGCAAGTCAATTAACCACAATTGCCGGGCTCTTACAACTCTTCTGCTTTGGAGCCAATACTTAATATTGGCAGAAAAAAAGAGTTTTAAACAACAAATAAATGTTTGTTAAGTTGACTTTACTTCTCTTAAGGAGCAGAAAGGAAAGAAGAAATTTTCATGAAAATCAATGCCAGAGTCAGAGAGATATAAAAACAGATCGATTGCTTGTCCCATGTCTCTCCTTGCTCCAATAATCCATCCTCCACTCATCTGCCAAAGTAATTTTCCAAAAGCACAGGTCTGATCATGTTCATCTACTACTCTATAAACATCAATGGCTCCCCATGACCTCCAGGATCCATGATGTAAACCTTGCTTTGCCATTTAAAGCTCTTTATAACTTGGCCCTTTCTTCCCTTTCCAGTCATCTTACCTTTTATTCCTGCCTATACATTCCCCAATTCAGTGACACTGGCCAGAATGCCCTTCTTGGAACCCAACATTCCCATCTCCCAATCCTCTGCATTAGAATGGGCTCCTCTCCATGCCTGGAATGCTGTCCCTCCTTCCCTCCACCTCCCTGTGCTTTCTTCAGAATTCAACTCAAATCTTACTTTCTACCATCCCATCCCTCTTGTTCATATTTCCTTCAAGACTCCCTGTCCTCTGTTCTGCATCTATCTTGTATGGACATCATCTTTTGTAAGTCATCTCCCTCACTAGAAAGGGAGCACTTTGGGGATAGGATCTGTTACTGCCTTGCTTTGAAGAGCTGGAGCTTAGAACAGAGGAGTTTAGTTGCAAATAGTTCTTTGTAACCCTATTTGGGGTTTTCTTGGCCAACATACTGGAGTGGTTTGCCATTTCCTTTCCCAGCTCATTTGATAGATGAGGAAACTGAGGCAAACAAGGTTAAATGACTTGTCCAGGACCACACTGCTGGATTTGAACTTATGTCTTCCTGACTCCAGGGGAGGTCCTCCATCCACTATACAATCTAACTGCCCTCATAGTACAGTGTCTGGCATATAGAAAATATTTAATCAATGCTTTGTTGGCTTGACTATGTATCTCCATTGCTTAGCTCAATGCTTAACATATAGCAAATGCTTGATAAAAATGCTTATTGTTCCTCTTGCAAGTGGAGTCATGATGCTGGATAAGGTACAGGGACTCATTTGGTCTCTACCAAATTGTCCTCCAAAAAAAAACAATGATATAATGCCTCAAAATGAATTCTGGAGCAGCATAACCCACAAAAAGAGAAGGTGAAGTAATTTTTCAGCCCAAAACAACTTAGAAAGCTGGCATGAAGGATCTAGGGCACCAGGGTGGAGGTGAAACCTAGCACAAAAGGGCAGCCCCAGGGAGGTAACAGACCTGAAACTAAAGCAGCAATGGAGGCTTCTAGAACTCTCAGCCACGGGTGGTAAGGGGAAGGTTGAATGCATGCTTAGAAAGAGATTACAGGGGCCTCTTTGCTGGCTCTGGGTGCAAGACTCTTGTTGTATTGCCCATATGCAGAACCAAGTCGTCATCCTAGGGTGTAGTTGCAGAGTGAAGAGGAACACCAGCATACACCAGCATTTACAGCCACAGAGGGGAAAAGTGCTTTGGATTACTCACAGACCAGACCACAAGTCTGGTCAGTATTAAACATACTTCTTACATCGTACCGCCTTGGAAGAACTAAAAGCAGATAGATTCTCAGTGTCAGCTCTGAAAGCAGCTGCACAAAGAACCTGAAGCTTAGAATAGTGCTCCCTTAACCCACAGCTTGTAAAAATTAAAATGATTATATAATAATAAATTTAAATATTATATTTTTATAAAATTTATTAATAATCACTAGAAATAAAGGAATAATAAAATAACAAAATAAAACAATGTGCCCATGGCTATTCCACCTGTTCAAAAGTCCTGTGTTCACAGCTGCCTTCATAGGAAGAGAAGAGGCTTAGACATGGAAATCCACCAAATTTATCTCCTGTCTAGGTCAGCACTTAAGGACCGGAAGTCAATGGACTCCTGGGTAATGTAGTTAAAAGGTACAAAATTTCCAATTACATATTCCCCCCCACCAAGATCTCTTGGAAGACTGGTCTCTCCAATGGATCTTATAAGCATAACCAACTTTTAAATTACAATAATTTGGGGATAAAAGGAAAAGAGAACAAAACCAGTGATTGCTAGGCGCACTCACAAAAAGCCAATTAGGGGGCAGTCCCCTTCAGCATAAGAGTGTACATTCAAAACAAATGCATTCAACCCTGCACAGTTCAAATCACCACATCTCAAAGTTCACTCTGGATCTTCTTGATGCAGTGTAGGTTTCTGCAGACATCTCCATGGTGCCTTCTCCAAACAGTTCACTTTCTGGATTTGGGGAGGTAGCAAGTTTCTTATCCTAAAATTACTCTCAAAAGAATTTAAACTTTGTATTATAGGATAATAATACATTCCCTCCCCTGAGGAGGATGGTAACAAACAAAGGGATCACTCAGGTATGCATGGCGGAGTTATGAGGTATGTGAATCAATTGGCAAAAGAAAATAAAAAACATCAAGAAAAAATCCAAATAAAAGAGAAAAAATAATTTCTGGATGAATATAGAATATCAAAGTCTTATGTGTAGAAATTCTAAGTAAAGGAAAAATAAGACTATAACAGGTCCTTGAATCAGGGCCCAGTTAAAGTGATTTATGTAATTATGCACTTACCCAATCAGTATCCAGGAATACATAAAGTTTGCTACAATATGAGAGACAGAAAAAGGACTAGATTTTAGCAGCAAATGGGAAATAGCATTTCCTTGGTCTGATTTTACCTTTTTTTCTCAGGGATACTGGAGCCAGGAAGGTAGCCTACTTACTGTTAGAAAGTATTTCACAAGGAGTCCTGTGTCTTAACATATGTTAAGTGCTGCAACCTCAAGTCTCACACAAGTTTAAATCCTCTTGTCTTGGCTCAAAATTTCATCAATCCCATTGGGATTGGTTGGTCTCTTTGACCTTATGCCCGTTTGGCACTTTGCAGGTTAGCTTTGTGCTTCTTTAGAACTGTGCAGTGGCTCTTTTTGTGTTTTGTTAAGGAAAAAGCCAGGGAAAGGTTCCTTAAACAGTAAATATAGGTCCAGGTGGGTGTGTGGGAGATAGGAATGACAGGAAGGGGCCCAACAAGTAGGGGGACTGGGTTATAATGGCTGTTTGGATGTCTGTAACAGAAATGGCTGTTGGCCTCCAACTGCCACCCAGCATCAACAAGACAGAGCCTATGGAAGCTGATAAGTAAAGGCAAGAGTTTAATAACACATTTTAAATAGGGACAAACTAAGGTAAAGGATGGGAATAGGGTTTTTCTACACTAACAGACTATAGGCAAACCACAGGGTCAAGGGAAAGGGACTTAACGACACTCTTCTAAGATTTAAGCAAGACAGGGCTCAAAGAAAGCAGTACTGGAGTCACAAGGGGAAAGTTCTTCCCAACATGGTTCCAGCCAGGTTTGGTCAGCTTATCTAAGGACCTGAGGATGGCTTTACTTGGGATCTCATGGCTAATCCAGGGTTGGTTTCAGGATGCCAGGAGTCAACTCCACCAGAACAGATGATCCAAGGTATCCAGGTAGGGAGAGAAAGTTTGCAATGCTGTCCACCAGATCACAAACCACTCCCTACTCGGTGCTGCTCTGCAGACCTGATGTCCTCTGCTGTAAGCCTTCACCACTCTCCAGGATCCCAGGGAATCTGGATACAACTCCCCTAGCTCTGAGATCTCCCAGGGTCAGCCACAGTTTTTGTCCCAACCCCTATGGAGTCTCTCTCAGGCACAAGCCACTTCCTCCTTCCCCTGCATTCCATTCAGAATGTCCATGACCTCCAGCTAAGGATTTTCCTAGCCTGCTTACACACCTACTTTTAAACTTATGCCTATTACAGTTTCCTTCTCCTGGAATAAGACAGAATCATTAAGCAAAGTCCCATGATTTTTTAAACAATCAATGGCATAATTTCCATCATCTAAAGCTTTTGGGCATGCAGTTATAGTCAGGGCCAATGAACATTTTTAAACTTACCTTAGTGTAAAATAAAAAAAAACAACTTAATAATGATAACATGTGCTTTAAGTCCAAAACCCCCCCCCCAAAAAAACTCAAATACTGTGTTGCATATACCAGGAAAAAAATAAATAAAAATGTTTTAAAAATCAAAAATATATAGCTTACAATCAGTGACACACTATGTAAGCCAAATAGAGGTAGAATTCAAAGATTCCTCTCAAAAAATGAGATCCATTTCCTTTTTAACTTGGCCATGAACCTCTCTGAGAGTGCAAATGATTTTCACAAAGTAACAGTTTTATAAAACAGTAGTACAGTAGATAATGTACATTCAAGAAAATACCAAAATTCCCTGAAATTATAATAGCCAAGTTAATGACAAGAGCAAAAAACTCCACTATTATATAGGATTTACATGAGTTGCTGTGACATTTTTTTTTAACCTTAGAAGCTAATGGATACTTGTCACAAGTTCTATAGATGTAGCGAATCTTTCAAACTTGGATGAAATGCTCCCTCTTGGGGGCCATTTAGGAGTACTCTTGTAAAAATTTTATAAGACTATAACTCAACACAGGGTAACCAACCCCTTGGGTTTGCTCCCTCCTTTGGCATGAGACTATAATAAGCTACAGAACCTAACTTTACAGTTTTTTAAACTAAAAGAAAAGGAAAAAAGGAAAATGAGCAAACAACAACAAAAAAGAAACTCAACAAAGAAAGTATTTTTGGTAACAAGGCAGAGATTCAAACTCAGAAAAAGATAATAAATTCAATACTGCTGCATCCAAAGCCTCCAACAAAAATATGAATTGTTTGCAAGCCCCCAAAAAGAATGAATGGAGGACCTTAAAAAGGATTTAAAAATCAAATAAGAGAGGTAGAAGAAAAATGGGAGGGAGGGGAAATGAGAGTGATACAGAAAAATCATGAAAAAAGAATCAAAGGAGGCACAAAAAAGCTGAAGAAATTAATACCTTAAAAAATAGAATAGGCCAATTGGTAAAAGCAGCACAAAAATCTAAAGAGAAGAGCTTCTTAAAAAGCAGAATAACCCAAATGGAAAAAGTAATTTAAAAATGCACTGAAGAGAATTTTTTTAAAGGCAGAATTGGCCATATGGAAAAAGAGGTCCACAAATTCACTGAGGAAAAGAACTCTTTTCAAAGTAGAATTGACCAAATGGAAAAGGAGATACAAAAGCTCACTCAAGAAGCATGTCTTAAAGATTAGAATTGGACACATGGAAGCTAATGACTCTATGAGACATCAAGAAACAAATCAAAATCAAAAGAATGAAAAAAGTAGAAGAAAATATAAACTATCTTATGGGAAAAACAACTGATATAGAAAATATATCCAAGAGAATTTAAAGAAGTATTGGACAACTTTAAAGCCATGATCCAAAAAAATTTTTAGACATCATCTTTCAAGAAATTATCAAGGAAAACTGCCCTGATATTCTAGAACCAGAGGACAAAATAGAAATGGAAAGAATCTACCAATCACCTCCCAAAAGAGATTCCAAAAGAATAATTCCCAGGAATATTATAGCCAAATTCCAAAATACTCAGGTCAAAGAGAAAATATTGCAAGTGGTCAAAAAAGAAACAATTCAAATATCCTAGAGCCACAGTCAGGGTAACACAAGATTTAGCAGCTTCTACTTTAAAGGATCAAAGGACCTTGAATATGATATTCCATAGAGCAAAAGAGCTAGCAATTCAACCAAGAATCACTTACCCTACAAAACTGAGCATAATCCTTCAGGGATAAAAACAGATATTCAATGAAATAGAGTATTTTCAAACATTCCTGATGAAAAGACTAGAGCTGAATGGAAAATTTGACTCAAATACAAAATACAAAAGAATCATAAAAAGGTAACAGGAAAGAGAAATCAAAAGACATTCAGCATACATAGTTAAACTGTGTAATCCCTACATATGAAGATGATTCTTATAATGCCAAAGAACTTTGTCATTATTAGGGCAGTTAGAAGGAATATACATAGATAGAAGATGAGAATGTGAGTTGAATATGATGGGATAAAATAAAAAAAGAAAACTAAATTAAAACATGAGAAAGGAATGCATGGGGAGGAGGGAGAAGGGAAAAATAGAATGGGCTAAATTTATTGCACATAAAAGAGAAATGAAAGAGTGTTCACAGTGGAGGGGGAGATGGGAGAGGTGGGGAGGAGAGCTTGTGACTTACTTTCATCAGAATTGGCCCAAGGAGGGAAGAATATACACAATCAATTGGATATAGAAAGTTATTTACCATACAGGAAAGTCAGAGGGAAAGGAGATGAGAGAAAGGGAATGGGATTGACAAAAAGAGGGCAAATTTGGGGAGTTGGAGGTTAGAAATTAAAGAAGGGTAAATGGGACAGGAAGTAACACATGGTAATCATAATGTGCAATTAAAAAAAATAAATCTCTCTACTAAAGGCCTCATTTCTCAAATATATGGAGAAATAAGTTGAATATATGAGAATGAAAGTCATTTCCCAATTGATAAATCATCAAAGGGTAGGAACATGCAATTCTTAGACAAAGTGATTAAAGCTCTCTATGGTCATGCAAAAAATGCCTAAATCACTATTATTTAGAGAAATGCAAATTAGAACAACTCTGAGGTATCACCTAATTATCAGATTGCCTATTAGGATAAAAAAGAAAAATGACAAAACTTGGAAGGGATGTGGGAAAGCTGGGACACAAATACATTGTTAGAGGAGTTGTGAACTGATTTAATCAGTCAGGAGAGCAATATGGACCTATGCCCAAAGAGCTATAGAACAGGACACAGTGACCCAGCAATACCACTACTAGATTTGTATCCCAAAGAAATAAAAAACAAAAAGAGGAAGGACCTACATGAACAAAAATATTTAAAGCAGCTCTTTTTAGGAGGGCAAAGGTTTGGAAAGTGAGGGGATGCTCATCAATTGGGGAATGGCTGAGTAAGTTATAGCATATGATTGTTATGGAATTCTATTGTGTTGTAAGAAATGACAAGCAGGAGCTCAGGAAAACCTGGAAAGATGTACATGAACTAAAGCAGAGTGAAATAAGCAGAACCAGGAGAAGATTGTACAGTGACAGGAATACTTTACAATGAGCAATCTGAATAACAACTATTCTCAGCAATACAATGATTTAAAACTATCCTAAAGGACTCATGATAAAAGAAAAAAAAAAGATCTATTTCCAGAGAAAAGGAACTGAGTCTGAATCTAAAACAAAACAAACTTTTTTCACTTTCCTATTTTTTTCTGAGTTTCCTTCCAGAAAAGAATTAATACGGAAAAATGTTTTACACAATTTTACATGTAAAATCTACGTGAAATTGCTTGCCATCTTAAGGGGGCTAGGGAGAAGGAGGGAGAGATGCCAAGACAATATTCTTTGAAAAATTTTGGAAGCTGTAATGGGTGGGGGGGATGAAATCAAATTTCAAAAATAAAATAAAATAAATGATTGTTGCCTGATTGATTAACTGAGGTGAGCCTATGACTGCACTGTGCCAATCAATGCTTTTTAACCTTTTGGTAGAAGCAGCAAAAAGACATCAACAGAAGGTTGGGTGTGTAAAAGGGCTAATCTTTCCTGGAACAACCAAGCCTTATATATAGAAGATGCTATAGAAATTATTGTTTAATTAGTTTGAAAACATAGCTCAAGCTCAGTGATTTTTATCATAACAGCAGAGATAAGGAAAGTACAGATAGCAAAACAGGGCAGCTCAAGGGTCCCCCAATTGCCTGATACTATAACAACTGGACATAGCCCAGTGAAGTACTTGGATGGACCTGTGATCTCATCAATGTGTGTACTCCCTCCACCAAGGATGATTACATCTCATCTGGGTCTTTTCATTCTGGGGAACTCAGGTCAAAATCCTTTCAACAATCCTGACCGTTAAATTGTGTTCTAAATGTGACTTAAGCTTTTCATTGTGTTTTTTTTTCCCACTGACATTTTCTTATTGGTTTGGAACATCTCTATCAAACTTTTTTTTTTTTAATTTTAAACCCTTAACTTCTGTGTATTGATTTATAGGTGGAAGATTGGCAAGGGTAGGCAATGGGGGTCAAGTGACTTGCCCAGGGTCACACAGCTGGGAAGTGTCTGAGGCCGGATTTGAACCTAGGACCTCCTGTCTCTAGGCCTGGCTCTCAATCCACTGAGCTACCCAGCTGCCCATCTATCAAACTTTTGAAACATATCTATTAAACACCTACTGTGTGCCAGGTACTATACAAGACACTGGGCATAATAGTATAAAGAATGAAACAATTTCTACTTGCAAAGAGCTAACATTCTAATGGATACATATCTATACACACACATACACATGTATGTATATATGCTTATATACTTATATACAGGCTTTAATATTTCAAGGATCAATTATTTCTTGTGTAATAGGAAAAGGATAGAGATAGGATAAGATTTAAGAGAAGTGGAAGGCTGCCTTTAAGGAGCATACTAGGAACTCAAGGGAAAGGATTTGAGCAGGCAGAAGGCAGAGGAGGAACAGTTTGGAAGTGGCAACTGCTAGAGTCAGGGACTTCCTGAAGGAGGTTTGAAGCTCTTCCTTGTCCAGAAGGATGGAGGAAAGGCAGCTTGTTAGAGCTTAGCTACCTCAATCCAACTGTGGAGAAGGAGAAACCCCTAAATCATCTTTGGAGGTACTCTGTTTGACTGGGAATACCTGCTGTGTTTTCTAAAAATCCTGCCAGATTAGCTTTGAGCTTTTACCTCAGGGGTCTGACCCTCTGGAGTGGATTAGCTGTTTGAGAGAAATCATAACAGGTTTTGGAGACAGATTCTGAACTAAATCAAACTAACTGCTGAGGGTCATAGATAGGTAGCTTAGTCAGCTTTTGGGGAACACCTAGATAGAAATAGGGAGCTGGTAAGTTAGCCAGAAGACCCAAAGGCTCCCTCTTGTGAGGAACTTAGAGGATTGTTGGGTAAATAGCCAGATCCCTTAGAGTTAGGGACCCCTTGTTCTGATCCTCAGTTTGTATCCCCTCTTATAATAAAAGAGATATTGATTTTATACATCAACTGTTTCCAAGGGTTTGCGCAACTGGCCTAGTGAGAGAAAGTGATTCTACTTCACTCTCACTAACTGGAGGTTAGAATACCTGGAGATCCCGGCTGGGTATTCAGGGGGATCCTTAAGTGGATCTTCCACTATCTATTCTGGGTCTTTCCCCTATGACTCTTTTTTAACTTGATAATCTTATGATAAGCCCCCCAGAATTTAGCTAGGCTGTGCTGGGGACATATAGTCTATTCCTAATTAAAGCCTTTTCATATTGCTATGAATAGTTCATATTTCATACTATCTGAGCTTGTATTCCACAAATTTAGCTACAGGTAATCTCCAAATTATAATGAGGCCTTAGAGGAGTACTTTAGTAGGGAATACACACACACATAGAGAACAGACTGACTTGCCTGCCTTGCAGGTAGCAGTTGGTTGGCATTTCAGAAAGGCTAGCTTAGGTAAGGATCACCCATAACTCTACTGAGCATCCTATCCTCCTCCCTCTAAATACTTTAATTTAGTAATAATTGCCATACCTCATATATTATTTTTATATATCATATCATATTATTTTACATTTTATGTATTAAATTATTAATTTCTTATAACTCTCACTTTCCAACTTAGAATCAATGCTGTGTATTGACTCCGAGGCAGAACAGTAAAGGCTAGACAATGGGGATTAAGTGACTTATCCAGAGTAACATTTTTAGGAAGTATCTGAGACCAGGTTTAAAACTAGAACTTCCCATCTCTAGGTCTGGCTCTCATTCCACTGAGCCACCCAGCTGACTCTCCCTTAAATTCTTAAAATGACAAAACTAATTTTATATATATACATATACATTTATATTTAAACAAAAACATATAAGTATATATATATATGTATATATATACATGGAAAGCATGTAGTTGTATACATATTTCCATTTATCCATTTAAATTGTATATTATATATATGCATATATATATATTTTTTTCCATTTATCCATCTGAATTTGGATTGGACTTATGTTTTCACTGATGGGGGGAGTTTCCCATGGAGGAAATTCCCCCTACTAATCTGCTGCTACTCTGCAATTTACTGAAAAGTTGAGTAAAACCCACAAGATCAAAGGGCAAATATAGATCAGAATTAGATCTTCAGTTCTGCAGTTTTTAAGGGGTTAATTGTTTTTTTCCTAATTAAACATATTTTGGGGCAGTGAGGTGGCTCAGTGGTTTGAGGGCCAGGTCTAGAGACAGGAGGTTCTAGGTTCATCTCTGGTTTCAGACACTTCCTAGCTGTGTGACCCTGGGCAAGTCACTTAGCTCCCATTGCCTGGCCGTTACCACTCTTCTGCCTTGGAATCAATACACAGTATTGGTTCTAAGATGGAAGTTAAGGGGGGCAGCTGGGTAGCTCAGTGGATTGAGAGCCAGGCTTAGAGACAGGAGGTCCTGGGTTCAAATCCAGCCTCAGACACTTCCCAGCTGTGTGACCCTGGGCAAGTCACTTGACCCCCATTGCCCATCCTTACCACTCTTCCACCTATAAGCCAATATACAGAAGTTAAGGGTTTAAAAAAAAAAGAAAAGAAAAAGATAGAAGGTAAGGGTTTAAAAAACAAAAACAAATTAAACATCTCTGCCCCCATTATCATGTGAGGTGTTCTTATTTATAAAATAGACTTAAGCTTGCAAAGGCAAGGCGTTCTTATGTCTTTTCTTTATTGTTGTTGTTGTTGTCGATGTTGAAATTGGAACAAGGTCTTCCTAATTTGGAGTCCAGCTCTTGACCCATTCTGCTAAACTGCCTCTCAGAGTTTAAATACATACATGCAAGAATTTATAACATGACGCATCTATACTTTCATGCATGTAAAATAATACATCCATTCACATTATCCTTACACACTCACACAAACACATAAAATACAGGCATAGAAGATGTCAAGAGAATCCCTCGTGCCCATGTTTCAAAGTTCCAGCTTTGCCATTTCACACACACACACACATACACACACATACACACACACACACACACACACACACACACGCCAATGTGAAGAGAGGCGCACAGGCTCATTCAGCTGCTTCCCAACCTGTACCCAGGCTCTCCCTTAAGGGGCCACCTGGCTATAATTAGCCTGGCCATCTGCTGAGACCAGAGTGAGATTATTCTTAGCCCCAGGATGCTTGAGAACAGAGTTGGGTTCTCATGGGTGAGAGGCTTCCACAAGACTAATTAGCTTTGTCATTTTAAGCGTTTGAGGAGGAGGGAACAGGAAGGGTTGTGGGAGAGCCTTCCTTAAGCCAGTCGTGCCCACCAAATGCCAACCACTTGCCAATGGCAAATGAGCCAGTCTAGCCAAAGCAGTAAGGCACCCTGAGGCAGAGAAAGTAGGCAGCACGGCCCCGGCAGGTCCATCACCACCATTATGGCTACCATCTTCCCTTGGAGGCAACGTAGGACCCTGAACCCAAGAACCCTGGGAATAACAAATAATATTTATTATATTAAAGAGACATTATCAACTACGTTGCTGCTATACCCTCGGGACCATGGGGCTTTTCTGTTTATTTTGCAGCTGAAATCTTTCATCTGGGTTGTCTCTCCTGTTAGAATATAAGCTCCTTTGGGGATGTTGACTTTGAAAGACCACTCTATTGCCAATAGTGATAATACAGAAATAGGTTTTGAACAATGATGCATGTAAAACCCAGTGGAATTGCTCAGTGGCTCCAGGAGTGGGGAGGGAGGAAGGGAGAGAAAGAACATGAATCATGGAACCATGGAAAAATGCTCAAAATTAATTAAATAAGAAAATTTTATTAAAAAAAAAAGAACATAAGCACCTTAAGGGCAGGGACTGTCTTACTTTTTAAGTTTGTGTCCTCCAGAGTTTAGCATAAGGTAAATGCTTCATAAATGCTTTATTTGTTCATTCATTAATAAATTCATACTCATAAATAAGTAAATGCATTCATCAACATATATATAACATAACAATACTTGTTCATTCATTAATAAATAAATAATGATGCTGTTGACTCCAAACTTCCTGCTGACTTTATTTATTTATTTGTTTGTTTTTGAGCCCTTACCTTGTCTTAGACTCAAAACAGTATATTGGTTACAAGGCATAAGAGTGCTAGTTAATGGGGGTTAAGGGACTTGCCCAGGGTCACATAACTAGGAGATGTCTGAGGCCATATTTGAACCCAGGACCTCCCGTCTCTAGGCCTGGTTCTCCATCCATTGAGCCGCCCAGCTGCTCCCTAAAGATTGATTTTAGTCATTCCGGACTGCTTGGTTTCTCTACCAAGGAGGCCTCACAGGAGTTTTGGAAGATTCTTGGCAAAAATTACAGGAAGAGTGGGCTAGTCTGGTTAGTCAATAACCATTCACTAAGAGCCTACTTTGGACCGGTCACTGCATTAGGCATTGGGGGAAGATAACAAATAAACAAACAAAAAATACAGTCCTTCCTCTGAAGAAGGAGCCTGCAATGAAGAAGACAAGGCAGAAATGGAAGCTGAAAAGGGAATGGCATGGGGGGTGGAGAATTGAGAAATGACACATCTGAGCTGAAATCCATCCCTCCTTAAATGGAGATTCCAGAGTTCATGGCCCCATCCTCCAGTCAGAGGGGAAAAGGTGAGAAACGAGAAGTTTGAGTTGAGTTCCAGCACTGGCTCTGGCCTTCAACAGTGACCATAAGGAGACATTCATTTTTTTAAATCTATTTTTTAATAATCCATTTTATTTTCACATTCTTTCCCTCTCCTCCTCTTCTCTCTACTCTCAATTGAGATAATGAGAAAAAGAAAACTCATTAAAAACATGCAGAATTGAGAAAATGAATTCTTTAGGGAGAGATTCTCAAAAAGGAGTCCTCAGGGAGGGAAAGAATTTGGAACTCAAATTGTTAGAAAATATGCCATAAACTATTTGAACATGTAATTGGGAGAAAAAAAATAAGCATTCCTGGAGGAAACCAAATCAAGATATACCAAAGGATATGTTCTATGGGACACCTGTCCAAATGAAGGTCACAGGCACATCGAGACATTCTATATCCACTTGGTAATCAGCAGCATGTTGGAGAGGTCTTCCTCCTGTGATCCCTCATGGATATGATAGTGGTGAACACCTTTGGCAAATGTCTCCCTTTTTGGTACTTCCCTTACTGATGAATGAGAAATTATTAAAATTTTAGTTTTTACTATTAAAATTAAAATATTATAAAAACTATAAGGTCTAAATTTTCTTCGGTTTCAAGGAATCTTATGTGATCCTGACCTATGCTCTGGAAATAACCTTTCAGGCTGTATTTTCTCTGTCAAACCAAATGTTAATAATATGCACAGTGGATAATCTTGCATACTCCATAGTTATCATTTGCAAAAGCTTGCCTGTTACCTTCTCATAACTTCGTCAAGGATACCCTTGCTGTTATTGTAGATTCTCCTGTTTTATAGGCATTTTTGTTAAAAATTGTATTAAAAACTTAACTCTTTGAAACATTGATTTCTATACAAATAAATTTGCTTTTACTATTTTTCACATTATATTTGTTTTGTATGTATTTCTATAGATTTTGTCTCCATTAGCAAAATGTAAACCTCTTCCATTTTGTCTTTGTATCTCCAGTGCTTAGCATGATGCCTGGCACACGCTAGTGGACTGGACTTGACTTTAAAAGGTCATACTTGGGTCTTATGTAAATGACAGATGAGGGGGGCAGCTGGGTGACTCAAGTGGATGTAATAATTTTTAACATGTTTTCCAAAATTATTAGATCCAAATTGTCTCCCTCCCCCCTTTGGGAGATGGTAAGCAATCAGATCTGGATTATACTAAATGCCATTTCGAGTAAGGATTTTGATGTTTCTGATATTTTTTTTTAATGAAATTTAGAAAAAACTTTGAAGAACTGAGACCCTGAGAAATAACTGAAACAAAAGCAGCTAGGTGGCTCAGGGGAGAGAAGTCCTGAAGATCCTGAAGTTGGGAGGGCCTGGGTTCAAATCCCACCTCAGACATTTCCTAGCTCTGAGACACTTAGCCCAATTGCTTAGCCTTTATCATTCTACCTTGAAACCAATAACTAGTATCAATTCTAAGACAGAAGGTAAGGGTTTGAAACAAAAAAAAACCCCAAAGAACAACAACAAAACGAAAGAAGGCACAGAGAAGAAATCAAAACTGTCTAAGAGAGAAAAAAAACAAACAAAAAAACTGTCTAAGAGTGGGAAGTTGCTGTCAATGTTCAAAATGCTGAGGGTGCAAGGAAAGGCTGAAAAACAATATTCTGCTCTCCAAGAGTCCCCAGTCTAATGGAGGAAACTATTCAAATAACTGTATAATCTTAGAAGGAACTGAAGAGAAGCCTGGAATTTAGCAGGCAGAATGCTGACTCTGCTATTTATAGCCATTGAGATCTTGGGCAAAGTGAATTGACCCCAGATTTCCTTTTCTGTAAAATAAAGTCTTGGCCTCTGGGACCTCTAAGGGACCCAGTCCTTAGCCTAAGGATCCTTTTAGGATGTTTTGAGATAAAGAAAAACTTCCCTAAACTACTTGTAAAAGCCTCAGGCTGATAATGACATAAACAATGGAAAGCAACTTCTCTTCTGACTAATTACAATGATTTGATCAATTCTTTCTACTCAAAGTCAAAGGAAATACAAAATTAGGATTAAAAATCATTCCAATGCCCATTCTTATTTATTTATTTATTTATTCATTTATTTATTTTGTTTTTTAGGCCCTTAACTTCTGTGTATTGGCTCCTAGGTGGAAGAGGGGTAAGGTGGGCAATGGGGGTCAAGTGACTTGCCCGGGGTCACACAGCTGGGAAGTGTCTGAGGCCAGATTTGAACCTAGGACCTCCTGTCTCTAGGCCTGACTCTCAATCCACTGAGCTACCCAGCTGCCCCCTCCAATGCCCATTCTTTAAAAGACCTCCCTCCATCCTCCCAGCCAGGGTCCTCTCTCACTCCTCTCATTCTCGGTAAACTTCTTGGGGAAATCCTTGAAACTCCCTTCTCCACTTTCTTTGCTCTCAATCAAAACCTTTGGCTCTCTGGATTTCAAGATCCTTATTCGATTGAAAAATGGCTCTTTCCAGTTGAGCCAAGTAGGTGGCACAGTGGTTAGTTCAAATATGGCCTCAGTTATGAGCTGTGGGACCTGGGGCAAGTCACTTAACTCAATTGGCCTCAGTTTCCTCATCTGTAAAATGATCTGAAGGAAATAGCAAACCACCCAGGTATCTTTGCCAAGAAAATTCCAAAATGGGGTCACAAAGTTCCCAAGGACAGAAATAACTCTGTAACTCCAATAAGGATAATCTTGAGTCAAATCTAATTGCATTTTCTCAATCCTCACACTTCTTCACGGTGTCTGTTACCTCTACTGTTTCCTCTATATTCCTCTGAAAGTATTTATGAGATGCTCTAACTTGGTTCTTCTTCTACCTCCTCTCTGATCACACCTTCTTGAGTATCCTTTGCTGGTTCTTCATCTTTGTTGGGCATGCCCATTAATCCAGGAGTCTACCATGGGCTCTTTTCTCTGCCTATACTTTCTCATGTTGACCTCAGTGTGATTATCATCTCTTTGCAAATTATTTTCAGCCTTGGTGTCTCTTTACCTCTCAGATATCTCCACAGGTCCAAAATGGAATTCTCTCTTCCTTTTCGACTTGCTGGTAAGTCCATTGGCTTGAATTCTCTCCTGATGTCTCTCTACAGTCCAATCCATCGTCCACTCATGCTGTCAGTGATTTTCCTAAAGCAAAGGTCTGAATTATGTCATTCCCTATGCCCCACTCAATATTATCTTCGATGGCTCCCTCTTACCTCCAAATAAATTCAAACTTTTTTCTTTCAAAGCTCCTTCCTAACTATCCAGTCCTCTTAGATTTTACTTCTTAGAAGAAATAGCCACATTGGCCTTCTTGCTGTTCTTCCCAGATCACACTTCATTCCTTTTCACTGGCTGGCTCCCACAGTCAAAATTTTTTCCCATCTCACTTTTGCGTCTTGCTTTCTCCAGGTTGGCTGATGTCCTACCTTTTGCAAGAGATCTTCCCTGGCCAGCGCCTTCCCCGTGAGGACCTTCCATCTATGCTGCATCTATCTTGCATGCAGAATTTCTCCCATGTTGTCTCTACTAGGAAGTGAGCTCCCTGAGGGCAAGGACTCTTTTTTTGCCTTTCTCTGTACCCTCGGATCTTGGCAGAGCTCCTCATATATGTGAAGTGCATAAGCTTATTGCCCAAGATGTAGACCAACTCATTCTCCTCATTTAAAAAATATTAACTTGGAGAACATTGTACACAGAGACGGATACACTGTGGTACAATCTAATGTAATGGACTTCTCTACTAGCAGCAATGCAAGGCTGAGGGACTTACAAGAAAGAAAACCAGCAATATTCAGAGGGAGAACTGTGAGAGTAGAAACACAGAGGAAAAACAACTGCTTGAACACATGGGCTGATGGGGATATTATTGGGGATGTAGATGCTAAACGATAACTCTAGTCCAACTATCAATAACATGGAATTAGGTCTTGATCAATGATACATGTAAAATCCAGGGGAATTGTGCCGTTGGCTAAGGAAGGTTAGGGGAGTTTATGGGAGAGGGAAAGAGCATGAAATATGTAACTAGGGGAAAATATTCAAAATAAAAATTAAAAAATAAAAAAGATTAACTTGACAGAACATAATGTGGCCTTGAAGGGCTGCCCCAAAACAAATCCCATAGGTCAGTTATAAAACTACAATAGATATAACTCAAGACGCTAAGGAAAAAAAAAAGGTTACATGGAAGAGGTCCAGCGTTCCCTACTGATGTTACTTAAAACCCAAACCTTTCCATCTTAGAATCAATGATGTATATTGGTTCCAAGGCACGAGAATGGTAAGAACCAAGTAGTTGGAATTAAGTGACTTGCCCAGGGTCACATTGCTAGGAAGTGTCTGAGAACACATTTGAACCTAGGACCTCCCATCTGTAGGCCTTGCTCTCCATCCACTGAGCCACATGGATTCTTTTTTTTTTTTAACATTTATTAATAATCATTTTTAACATGGTTACATGATTCATTCTCCTACTTTCCCCTTCACCCCCCGCACTCCCCTCACCCATGGCCGACACACATTTCCACTGGTTGTAACTTGTGTCCTTGTTCAGGGCCTATTTCCAAATTGTTGGTAGTTGCATTGGTGTGGTAGTTTCGAGTCCACACCTTCAATCATGTCTGCCTCAACCCATGCGTTCAAGCAGTTGCTTTTCTTATGTGTTTCCTCTCCTGCAGTCCTTCCTCTGAATGTGGGTAGCATCTTTACCATAAATCCCTCAGAATTGTCCTGGGTCATTGCATTGCTGCTGGTACAGAGGTCCATTACATTCAATTTTACCACAGTATATCAGTCTCTGTGTACAATGTTCTTCTGGCTCTGCTCCTTTCACTCTGCATCAGTTCCTGGAGGTCTCTCCAGTTCGCCTGGAACTTCTCCAGTTTATTATTCCTTTTAGCACAATAGTATTCCATCACCCGCATATACCACAGTTTGTTCAGCCATTCCCCAATTGAAGGACATTCCCTCCTTTTCCAGTTTGTTACCACCACAAAAAGCGCATCTATAAATATTTTCGTACAAGTCTGTTTATCTATGATCTCTTTGGGGTACAAACCCAGCAATGGTATGGCTGGATCAAAGGGCAGGCA